>NC_092152.1:34159764-34479139 GCF_045791955.1 Oncorhynchus clarkii lewisi
AACTCCTAACCCTAACCCTAAATGTAACTCCTAACCCTAACCCTAAATGTAACTCCTAACCCTAACCCTAAATGTAACTCCTAACCCTAACCCTAAATGTAACTCCTAACCCTAACCCTAAACGTAACTCCTAACCCTAACCCTAAACGTAACTCCTAACCCTAACCCCTAACCCTAAACGTAACTCCTAACCCTAACCCTAAACGTAACTCCTAACCCTAACCCTAAATGTAACTCCTAACCCTAACCCTAAATGTAACTCCTAACCCTAACCCTAAATGTAACTCCTAACCCTAACCCTAAATGTAACTCCTAACCCTAACCCTAAACGTAACTCCTAACCCTAACCCCTAACCCTAAATGTAACTCCTAACCCTAACCCTAAACGTAACTCCTAACCCTAACCCTAAACGTAACTCCTAACCCCAACCCAAAACCTAACCTCTAACCCCTTAAAGGCTCTGCAAGGTCAATTCAATGTCTGCATTGGCCGTGCAGCATTTACATTTGGCAGGAGGACGGCAACGCAGTACGGAGCTCAATTTGGCCTCTGCATGCCTCTGGAGGCTCCGCGATTGCGTCACACCCTCCATACGGAGCCTCCGACCACATTTTCGGATCAAGCATTAATTGGCTTTTATCCTAACCCTCATTTTAATCTTAACCCTAATTGTAACCCTAACCTTAAACCTAACCCTTAAGTTTAACATAGCCTTTTTCCTCATGTGGTGATGTACTGAATGAGAGATGCTGAGATATTATAGACCTAATGAAGGAGAGGAGAGTGAGGAGCGGAGGACAGGAGAGAAGGAGGAGTGAGGAGCAGACGACAGAAGAGAGGGATGAGGGGGAGCAGAGGGGAGCGGAGGAGAGAAGGGGGAGTGAGGAGAAGAGGACAGAAGAGAGAGATGAAGAGAGGGAGTAGAGGAGAGAAGCAAAGCAAGGAGAGGAGCAGAGGAGAGGAGAAGAAGGGGAGCGGAGGAGAGAAGACACGAGGAGTCCTCGACTGTAGCGTCACAGACGGGTGATTCCATTAATAAGTCATGTTTGATTAACATCCTGCCTGGCCACCCTGATGAGATATGTTCTCTCTCTCTCTCTCTCTCTCTCCACCCTCTCTCTCTCTCTCTCTCTCTCCACCCTCTCTCTTTACTCTCTCTCTCTCTCTCTCTCTCTCTGTCCCTCTCTTTCTACATGTTTGTGAGTGTGTTTGCCTCCCTCGCCCTCCTCTGCCGTTGTCACCCCTCTACTCCTCTCTCCTCCCTTCCTGTCCTCTTCTCCTCCCCCACTATGTATTGCTCATTTTTTAAAGACTGTAGTGTAGGCCTACAGTTTCTCAACACTACTGGTTTTCATCCTTCCCACCTTATCGGGACTGATTCAGACCTGGCTAAGACACCAGAGGTTTATATTATGACGCCAAATGAAACTACTCTAGCCAGCTTCAGTTAGCTTTACATTCCAACTCAGGCTTCATGCATGTTATGAAGGTGGAAATTGATCCTGCACCTGCCGCTATCTCAAGCCAGGCTTGTAATTGCATGTGCATGTCACACGTGGATAACCCAGCGAGTCAAACGGTGAACTCTTCATCGAGGCAATACTGAAATAGCAATCGATGGGTGAGTCAGTGCCACATTTTCATGTTTTGCCGTTAATGCACACACACACCAGAATCTCCCTTTTCTCTCATTAGACCTCTCTCTCTATCTCTCTCTCTCTCCATCTCTTCATTGCTCCCAATTTATTTATCTATTTATCAGTCAATCACTTCGCCAGTCTTCTCTCTCCTGTCCTCCTACTCTCTCTGTCTATCTCCATCTCTTCATTGCTCCCAATTTATTTATCAGTCAATCACTTTGCTAGTCTTCTCTCTCCTGTCCTCCTACTCTCTCTTTCTCTCTCTTTCCTGCTTTTCTGTGTGTGTGTGTGTGTGTGTGTGTGCGTGCGTGCGTGCATGCGTGCATGCGTGCGTGCGTGCGTGTGTGTGTGTGTGTGTGTGTGTGCGTGTGTGTGTGTGTGTGTGACAGTGGTCTGCATTAAAGGATCCGTGTTACACTGGGTAACATGGTTACTAGAATGAGAGAGAGGGGGATCGAGAGAGACTTGTGAAAAGAAAGAGAGAAGGATTTAGGAAAAGAGAGAGATGGGGGGGGGGGGGGGTGACCGGGAGAGGGGGGTCCAAAGACTACCTCTCTATCTGTGAGAAAATGCATGGTTGTCATAGAGCACGGGTGTGTGGGAGGGGGGCGGATTCATATGGACTTGAGTGTAGAGCTGGTTTGTGTGTGCGTTTGTGTTTGCGTGTGTTTGTCCGTGCGTGTGCGTGTGTGCACATGTGTGTGTGTACAGACATAACAGTAATCAAATCAAAGTTAGTTGGTCGCATACACAGAAAAATAAAATGAGCTATGAGTAGAATGAGCTATGAGTAGAATACAGTATATATTGTACATATAAAGTGAAACAATGACTCTGTACAGTTGAAGTCGGAAGTTTACATACTGTACACTTAGTTTGGTGTCATTAAAACTCGTTTTTCAACCACTCCACATATTTCTTGTTAACAAACTATAGTTTTGGCAAGTCGGTTAGGACATCTACTTTGTGCATGACACAAGTCATTTTTCCAACAATTGTTTACAGACAGATTATTTAACGAATAATTCACTGTATCACAATTCCAGTGAGTCAGAAGTTCACATACACTTAGTTGACTGTGCCTTTAAACAGTTTGGAAAATTCCATAAAATGATGTCATGGCTTTAGAAGCTTCTGATGGGCTAATTGACATCATTTGAGTCAATTGGAGGTGTACCTGTGGATGTATTTCAAGGCCTACCTTCAAACCCAGTGCCTCTTTGAATTTTTGTTTTAGACCTCCACAAGTCTAGTTCATCCTTGGGAGCAATTACCAAATGCCTGAAGGTACCACGTTCATCTGTACAAACAACAGTATGCAAGTATAAACACCATGGGACCACGCAGCCGTCATACCGCTCAGGAAGGAGACGCGTTCTGTCTCCTAGAGATTAACGTACTTTGTTGTGAAAAGTGTAAATCAATCCCAGAACAACAGCAAAGGAACCTGTGAAGGTGCTGGAGGAAACAGGTACAAAAGTATCTATATCCACAGTAAAACGAGTCATATATCGACATAACCTGAAACACTGCTCAGTAAGGAAGAAGCCACTGCTCCAAAACCGCCATAAAAAAAAGCCAGACTACGGTTTGCAACTGAACATGTCATCTGGTCTGATGAAACAAAAATATAACTGTTTGACCATAATGACCAACGTTATGTTTGGAGGAAGAAGGGGGAGGCTTGAAAGCCGAAGAACACCATCCCAACCGTGAAGCACGGGGGTGGCAGCATCATGTTGTGCGGGTGCTTTGCTGCAGGAGGCACTGGTGCACTGGTGCACTTCACAAAATAGATGGCATCATGAGGTTGGGAAACTTATGTGTGTGTGATATATTGAAGCAACATCTCAACACATCAGTCAGGAAGTTAAAGCTTGGTCGCAAATTGGTCTTCCAAATGGACAATGACCCCAAGCATACTTCCAAAGTTGTGGCAAAATGGCTTAAGGACAATAAAGTCAAGGTATTGGAGTGGCCATCACAAAGCCCTGACCTCAAGCCTATAGAACATTTGTGGGCAGAACTGAAAAAGCGTATGCGAGCAAGGAGGCCAACAAACCTGACTCAGATACACCAGCTCTGTCAGGAGGAATGGGCCAAAATTCACCCAACTTATTGTAGGATGCTTGTGGAAGGCAACCCGAAACATTTGACCCAAGTTAAACAATTTAATGGCAATGCTACCAAATACTAATTGAGTGTATGTAAGCTTCTGACCCACTGGGAATGTGATGAAAGAAATAAAATCTGAAATAAATAATTCTAACTACTATTATTCTGACAGGATAACCACCTTATTTTAAGAATGTGAACTAATTGACCTAAGACTGGGAATTCTTTACTAGGATTAAAAGTCAGGAATTGTGAAAAACTGAGTTTAAATGTATTTGTCTATGTTGCATGTAAACTTCCGACTTCAACTGTACATAGGGCAGCAGTCTCTAAGGTTCAGGGCAGAGTACTGGGTGGTAGCCAGCTAGAACAGTGAGTAAGGTTCAGGGCAGGGTACTGGGTGGTAGCCAGCTAGAACAGTGAGTAAGATTCAGGACAGGGTACTGGGTGGTAGCCAGTTAGAACAGTGAGTACGGTTCAGGGCAGGGTACTGGGTGGAAGCCGGCTAGAACAGTGAGTAAGGTTCAGGGCAGGGTACTGGGTGGTAGCCGGGTAGAACAGTGAGTAAGATTCAGGGCAGGGTACTGGGTGGTAGCCGGCTAGAACAGTGAGTACGGTTCAGGGCAGGGTACTGGGTGGAAGCCGGCTAGAACAGTGAGTAAGGTTCAGGATAGGGTACTGGATGGTAGCCAGCTAGAACAGTGAGTAAGGTTCAGGGCAGGGTACTGGGTGGTAGCCAGCTAGAACAGTGAGTAAGGTTCAGGACAGGGTACTGGGTACTGGGTGGTAGCCAGCTAGAACAGTGAGTAAGGTTCAGGGCAGGGTACTGGGTGGTAGCCAGCTAGAACAGTGAGTAAGGTTCAGGGCAGGGTACTGGGTGGTAGCCGGCTAGAACAGTGAGTAAGTTTCAGGGCAGGGTACTGGGTAGTAGCCGGCTAGAACAGTGAGTAAGGTTCAGGGCAGGGTACTGGGTGGTAGCCGGCTAGAGCAGTGAGTAAGGTTCAGGGCAGGGTACTGGGTGGTAGCCGGCTAGAACAGTGAGTAAGGTTCAGGGCAGGGTACTGGGTGGTAGCCAGCTAGAACAGTGAGTAAGGTTCAGGGCAGGGTACTGGGTGGTAGCCGGCTAGAACAGTGAGTAAGATTCAGGGCAGGGTACTGGGTGGTAGCCGGCTAGAACAGTGAGTAAGGTTCAGGGCAGGGTACTGGGTGGTAGCCGGCTAGAACAGTGAGTAAGATTCAGGGCAGGGTACTGGGTGGTAGCCGGCTAGAACAGTGAGTAAGGTTCAGGGCAGGGTACTGGGTACTGGGTGGTAGCCAGCTAGAACAGTGAGTAAGGTTCAGGGCAGAGTACTGGGTGGTAGCCAGCTAGAACAGTGAGTAAGGTTCAGGGCAGGGTACTGGGTGGTAGCCAGCTAGAACAGTGAGTAAGGTTCAGGGTAGGGTACTGGGTGGTAGCCAGCTAGAACAGTGAGTAAGGTTCAGGGCAGGGTACTGGGTGGACGTTGATCAATGTGAGCTCAACCTGTAAAGAAATCAAGAATGGAAACTTTTCCATCAACATTTAATTTATTTAATTTTTATTTGACCTTTATTTAACTAGGCAAGTCAGTTAAGAACAAATTCTTATTTTCAATTATGTCCTAGGAACGGTGGGTTAACTGCCTTGTTCAGGGGCAGAACGACAGATTTTTACCTTGTCAGCTCGGTGATTTGATCTTGCAACCTTTCAGTTACTAGTCGAACGCTCTAACCACTAGTCTACCTGCCGCCCCACATTCTTTGTGTACTGTATAAACGATAGTCTTTCTGTTCATGTTGAGCACTGATTTTAAATTCTGTGTAATCTTTAGTACTATTCTAATGATGTTTTAGCTTGTGTAAATCTCTCCCTTTGTAGCTCCAGTCACTCAGTACCACAGTGCTGTGTGTGTGTGTGTGCCTCTCTAGGGGATGTGGTTACAAGACACCCCAATTTGTTTGAACAGGTGTATTTGCATGCGCCTGCTTGTGTGTGTGTGTGTGTGTGTGTGTGTGTGTGTGTGTGTGTGTGCGTGCGTGCGTGCGTGCGTGTGTGTGTGTGTGTGCGTGCGTGCGTGCGTGTGTGTGTGTGTGTGTGCGTGTGTGTGTGTGTGTGTGTGTGTGTGTGTGTGTGTGTGTGTGTGTGTGTGCGTGCGTGCGTGCGTGCGTGCGTGCGTGCGTGCGTGCGTGCGTGCGTGTGTGTGTGTTTTGAGTGATGAGGACTGACAGAGCTAGGGAAAATGTCTGGTGCTTTAAAATGAACTTGTACGTGTAAAGCCATGTGATGCTGACTGGGAGTGTAATTTCATTCTGCTCCTACTGTACAGGTAGCAGTGTGTAAAGGCTACAGTGTGTGCACACCTTTGTTCCAGCCCAGCACTAATACCTGACTCAGATAATGAACTAAACATAGTCTTCAACTTAGATCACAATGAGTGTAGTAAAGAGCTGGAACCTGGGCTCTAGATCCTTGGTTGGTCAGCCCTGGTATAGACCTGATTATAACAGAGAACAGGTAACAATGGACAGAGGGAAGGAGACAGGGACACAGACAGACAGACAGATGGTTCTTGAATAAAAAAGATGAAAGCTGAATAAGGTGTCTGTCTTGAATAAGTCCCCCTGAATTACAGCACTAGACGAACGCTCTTACTTCAATACTCAGAACTATCTATGTAAATACTGTACACATGTAAATATCACATTATTGTTTACTTAAACTTCAAAATGTCAACAGCTCATCAATGTCAGCCATGCCTGCAGAGAGAGAGGGAGTGAGGGAGAAAGACAGACAGACAGAGAGAGAGAGTGTGAGAGAGAGAGAGAGAGAGAGAGAGAGAGAGAGAGGGGGAGTGAGTGAGGGAGAAAGACAGACAGAGAGAGAGGGAGTGAGGGAGAAAGACAGACAGACAGAGAGAGAGAGTATGAGAGAGAGAGAGGGGGGGGGAGTGAGTGAGGGAGAAAGACAGACAGAGAGAGAGTGAGTGAGTGAGTGAGGGAGAAGACAGACAGAGAGAGAGTGAGTGAGTGAGTGAGGGAGAAAGATAGCCAGAGAGAGAGTGAGTGAAGGAGAAAGACAGAGAGAGAGAGGGAGTGAGGGAGAAAGACAGACAGAGAGAGAGAGTGAGGAAGAAAGATAGACAGAGAGAGAGAGAGTGAGGGAGAAAGACAGACAGAGAGAGAGAGTGAGTGAGGGAGAAAGATAGACAGAGAGAGAGAGAGAGAGAGAGAGTGAGGGAGAAAGATAGACAGAGAGAGATTGAGTGAGGGAGAAAGATCGACAGAGAGAGAGAGGGAGTGAGGGAGAAAGATAGAGAGAGAGAGAGAGAGAGAAAGGGAGTGAGGGAGAAACAAGTTCACCTTAAATCATCTATAAATCCTGTTGTGACAGGGACAATGGAAGCTTATTGTGTTAGCTTTTTTGTATAAATCTAAATATGTGGACATTGTGTCTGATTTCCCTGCAGCCACTTGCCTAACAATAGAGGACCACAACAGAAACAAGTCTTAGACTTTTTGTGTGTATAATCTTCGGCAGTTTTGGTACATGTATTGGTTGCCTGGTGTGGCTTCTGTATGTATTATAAAATGTTCAAATCAAATCAAACAAGGAGTGGCATTTTGTCACGAACCTCGCCGAAGATGGTGCCTCTTCCTGTTCGGGCGGTGCTCGGCGGTCGTCGTCGCCGGCCTATTAGCTGCCATCGATTCCCTTTCCGTTTGTTTTTGGTTATTGGGTAATTGGGTACACCTGTTTTGTGTTAGGGTTTGTTTGTAGGCTATCACTAGGCCCGCTGGGTATTTGTGCGGGCTTGTTTCTTGTTACTCTGTTGGATGGTGTTATTTTGTTCGTGTCTTTATTCTCCAGACTATTTTTGTCCTGTTGTTTGGACTGGTAACTTGTATACGCCCTGTGTGTTGGCGTGACCGTTTTTGTTGCGCCGGTGAATCAATTTGACAAACGACTGAACCCTGCTCTCTGCGCCTGATTCCACCCACCACTCCTAGTTTATCGTAACATATTTGAATGCAAGCTTCAGAACAAAATGTAAATTGCAAAAACATTTCTACCCTGTCTATCTATGGGTAACAGAGTTAGCATGTTATGCTCGACTCGCTCAGTTTTCCACCACAAAACACCAGCAAATTACCAAATAGAGTAGAACCAGCTCACCAGCTTTTATACCACGATTTCACTATTGTATGTTCAATGTTTCTTTTTAAATAAATATTTTAAAAGGAATAGTTTCACCATATTAAAACGAGAGTAATCACTAATCACATGAAAGAAATAATCATCTTCAGAAATAACTTTGTCACAGCAACAACATTACTAAGGTTTACAATGATGGTGAAAACTTGGAGAAATGTTGAGGTTAAAGTGGATGAAAATCTTCCTCGAAGTAACAGAGGGGCACGGAGGGGCATGTCAAAATCTTCCTCGAAGTAACAGAGGGGCACGGAGGGGCATGTCAAAATCTTCCTCGAAGTAACAGAGGGGCACAGAGGGGCATGTCAAAATCTTCCTCGAAGTAACAGAGGGGCATGTCAAAATCTTCCTCGAAGTAACAGAGGTGCACGGAAGGGCATGTCAAAATCTTCCTCGAAATAACAGAGGGGGCACGGAGGGGCATGTCAAAATCTTCCTCGAAGTAACAGAGGGGGCACGGAGGGGCATGTCAAAATCTTCCTCGAAGTAACAGAGGGGGCACGGAGGGGCATGTCAAAATCTTCCTCGAAATAACAGAGGGGGCACGGAGGGGCATGTCAAAATCTTCCTCGAAATAACAGAGGGGGCACGGAGGGGCATGTCAAAATCTTCCTCGAAGTAACAGAGGGGGCACGGAGGGGCATGTCAAAATCTTCCTCGAAGTAACAGAGGGGCACGGAGGGGCATGTCAAAATCTTCCTCGAAGTAACAGAGGGGCACGGAGGGGCATGTCAAAATGCACAGTTTGGGCACTTTAGCAAGTATTTATTCATATAAAAAATCTGATTTATTGAATTCTCCATGTGGTCTATATTAGAGGGCACTTCATTTGATATAACAGTCTTTTCAAATTCAATATTGGTGCACAATTTCTACCTAAAATATCAAAGGGATGCAAAAAGCACAAATTTGGTGGAATGACCCAGAGAGTGAGAGAGAGAACGAGTGGGTGAGAGTGAGAGAGGGAGAAAGAGAGAGAAATAGAGAGAGAGGGAGAGAGTGAGGAAAGGTTTCTCTGAGCCCAGAGCCAGCCCTGTCTCAATCTTCCACTCCAAGCTAGTTAGCATCAACACGCGATGATGACTCAAATCACAAGTCGCCACATGCACATAACAAGCCCAAAAATGCACGCATGCACAAACATACACACACGCATGCATACACACACAACCCCTCACTCCAGCCTGAGCCAACACCTTTGTGGAACAATCAGCTTTTTTACCAATAATTTGATCAATTGATTGATTTATAACACTTCACCCAATCGCAGGAGGAAAATATTTAAAAGAAACTCTCTACCCTGCCCACATCCCTGTACCAACATCTCTGTACTGTCACCCCCTATTGTAAGGCTTGAGGAATGTAGTGTACTTGTGACAAGTAGTGTACTTGTGATAAATCCACTAAATCCATGTCTACTTAGGATCCAATCTTACCAGACCACTCAAATGTGTATGATGTCTGTCCACTCCCAATTCTCAGAAATTCTTTCTGAAACTGTGAAACTGTGATTCAAACAGTAACATAAAACACAGTAACAAATACTCTCACACACAGGGTAATACAGTCCTCTATAAACCAGACTATTTAAAGATTTATAGTCAGGCTCACACATGAATCATCACAATAGACCCAGGTGGAGGGACTATACAGTCCTAGTCACCAAAAATTGGAAGACACACACTCACACACAAACACAAACCCACACACATACGCCCACATACACACACAGACACACAGAGAGCGCGAGGGAGAGAGAGAGAGAAAGAGAGAGACAGCACATTCGCGGTGGAAGACATGATTCTCTGTGACACCTCACTGGAAGCAGCCGAGAATGAGGTCCCTGTGCCGTACGCGCTAAAAGCGTGCGCCCCAGCCCAAGAAGACACACAGCACTGTAGAATTACCAGCAGGCTAATTACTTAACTTCTCTGCTTTGGCTAAAATAAGGCGAAATGTGCTGCTGAAGGACATGAGGATGGAAGGACGGAAGCAAACACTCAACAAGTTGTCTATTTGTTTAGGCTACTATGACTTATAGCAATTTCTCTTCCGAATTATTAAAGGGGCAATCTGCAGTTGCTACATTCCTTTTTGGATTTACAGTAAATCAATTAATGATATGTACCCATTGATTCTTGAAGAATGTAATTTATAAATGCCTCATGAGCTTAGTTAAACTGTCTTACCACAACAGAACCCCCAAAATAAGGTTGTTTTACTCCAATGTTTGGAAACAAAGTCAATGTAAACGTCACTGTATAGCCTCAAAAACTATACTTTTTAAATCATGAATGGTCAGTCATTGCATCCATAGCTCTTTCTATAGCCCCATCCCTCAGTTTTTTATTGCGGATTGCCCCTATAAGGTGTGAAACATGCAGTTTTGGATTGACGCGCAATTTCAGAAGCAATGGTTGGCTAAAATGTAAAACAACCATGACCACTTTAATAGAATGAATGAAGTTGAGTTTGTTTACCTGCATGTTGTCTAATGTGAAGTAGGCTTGCTCTCCGATATGAAGGGTTAATCTGTCCTTGCGCTCTCCTCAAAGCAGACTTGCCTCGCGCTGTGATGTCCCCAGGAATCTCACTGCACGGAGAGAGAGATGGAAGGAGGGAGGGTCAGAGAGAGTGAGAGCGAGAGAGGGGGGCGCGAGGAGGACGATGCGCTGTGTGCTCTCTCGAACTCTAACCGTTTTATAGACTGTGCCGTTTGCCTTTTCCATAATCAATTTGAATATGTAAATAGAAACGCAATTTAATATACGTATTTGAGGAGAGAACAGTTGCAGTTTCGTAAATTTGAAAAACTCACAAAGTAATGGATTGTTAAAGCATCAACTGGGAGCTGCGAGGGGAATTATTTTCCCACAAAAAGGGCTCTTCTTTCATTACTGTTTCATTATGCATCCAATTTATTCTCCTCAGGTGGAGAAGACGGGAAAGACAGTGGCGCGTGTATGTGTATAATTATGAGTATGTGTTTGTGTGTGATGGTTGGTACAGAAACACAATTAAAACCCTGCTCTGTGAAAACCAAATACATTTAGGAGACCTAGGCTTGGTCTGAGGCTGCCAGGGGCAAAGAAAGGGGGAGAGAGAGAGAGAAAGGGGTTGGAGTGGGAGAAGGTGTCAGAGAGGGGGGGAATAAATGGAGAGAGGAAGATAGGAGGGAGGGTGTGAGAGAAAAAGGGGGCAGAGACATTGGATTGGATTGAAAAAGGGTGTGAGAGAGGGAAGGGAGAGAAAGAAAGAGGAGAAAGGAGAGAGAGAGATTGGTGGTGGATTGGGAGATTGAGAGAGAGAAAGGGGGGGGGGGGGGGGGAGTAGGAGAGAGGCGTGAGAGAGAGACCTGGGTGGAATAGCAATCAATCAGGTCAGTCATTTTCTGGAAGTGTTTATTGCATAATAACAAGTTAAGATAGCCTGCAGGAGCCACAGGCACAAACGTAATATACTCTGAACATACTCTACTCCCTAGTACAGTGACCCTGCACTATGGCCACCCAGGTCACGGTCTATTCTCTCTGCTACCATCTAGCCGACAGAGACAGTACAAGAGCATCAAAGCCTCGACTGAATCCAGGCCATCACACCATCTCCTGTAGTTAGAAAGAAAGAAAGAAAGAAACAGACAGACAGACAGACAGACAGACAGACAGACAGACAGACAGAGAGACAGAGAGACAGAGAGACAGAGAGACAGAGAGACAGACGACAGAGAGACAGACAGACAGACAGACAGACAGACAGACAGACAGACAGACAGACAGACAGACAGACAGACAGACAGACCTGTACTCACATATACACTCACACACATACGCCCATACTCATAAACACACACACTTACAGTATATAGAGTCATTAAACACTGGACAATTCAAGTTTCACATTTCTTTTATATAGTTTTTCACACTGTGTTTACTGTACTCTTCACATAGCTCATTCTAATATACACTGCCTTCAGAAAGTATTCATAACCATTACTTATTCCACATTTTGTTGGGTACAGCCTGAATTCAAAATGAATTAAATTATCATTTTTTTCTCACCAATCTACACACAATACCTCACAATGACAAAGTGAAAACATGTTTTTAGACATTTTTGTACATTTATAAAACATTACATACAGATATATCTCATATACATAAGTATTCACGCCCCTCAGTCAATATTTTGTAGAAACACCTTTGGTGGCAATTACAGTTTTGAGTCATCTTGGGTATGTCTGTATCAGCTTTGCACATCTGGATTTGGGGATTTTCTCCCATTCTTCTTTTCAGATGTTGTCAAGCTCTGTTAAATTAGATTGGGAGCTGTGGTGAACAACACTCTTTAAGACTTTCCACAGATTTTCAATGGGCTACAAGTCTGGGCTTTGGCTGGGCCACTCAAGGAGTTGCATATTATTGTTCTGAAGCCGTTCCAGTGTTACTTTGGCTGTATGCTTGGGGTCATTGTCCTGTTGGAATGTAAATCTTCGCTCCAGTCTAAGGTCGTTTGCACTCATCAAGGATTTGCCTGTATTTGTCTCCATTCATTGTTCCCTTTATCCTTACCAGTCTCCCAGTCCCTGCCACTGAAAAGCATCCCCATAGCATAATGCTGCCACCACCATGCTTCACAGAAGGAACGGTGTTAGACAGGTGATGAGCTGTGCCTGGTTTTCTCCAGACAGAGCACATTGCATTCAGGCCACAGAGTAACATTTTTGTCTCATCAGACCACATAATCTTTTGCCTCATGATCGCAGTCTTTCATGTGCTTTTTTGCAAACTCCATGCGTGCTGTCATGTAGGCACATTTTCTCATGAGTGGCTTCCGTCTGGCCACTCTCCCATAAAGCCCAGATTGGTATAGTGTTGTAGGGACTGTTGTCCTTCTGGCAGGTTCTCCTATCTCAGGTAAGGAACCTCCCTGACCAAGGTCCTTCTTGCCCAGTTTCTCATTTTGGTCGGGCAGCCAGCTCAGGCAGAGTCTGGGTACTTCCGTATTTATTTATTTTTACATTTCCCAATGATGAAGACCACTGTGCTCTTGGAAACTTTCAACATTCTAGCAATTGTTTTATACCCTTCCCCAGATACAGTACCAGTCAAAAGTATGGACACACCTACTCATTCAAGGTTTTTTTTATATATATTGTTAACATTTTCTACATTGAAGAAAAATTGTGAAGACATCAAAACTCTGAAATACATGTGGAATCATGTACAAAGTATTGAGATAAACTTTTGTTATTGACTAAATACTTATTTTCCACCGTCATTTGCAAATAAATTCATTAAAAATACTACAATGTTATTTTCTGGATTTTTTTTCCTCATTTTGTCTGTCATAGTTGAAGTGTACCTATGATGAATATTACAGAACTTGCACAATTGGTGGCTGACTAAATACTTTTTTGCCCCACTGTATTTTAGATTCTTCAAAGTTGCCACCCTTTGCCTTGATGACAGCTTTGCACACTCTTAGCATTCTCTCAACCAGCTTTACCTAGAATGCTTTTCCAACAGTCTTGAAGGAGTTCCCACATATGCTGAGCACTTGTTGGATGCTTTTCCTTCACTCTGCGGTCCAACTTATCCCAAACCATCTCAATTGGGTTGAGGCCGGGTGGTTGTGGAGGCCAGGTCATCTGATGCAGCACTCCATCACTCTCCTTCTCGGTCAAATAGCCCTTACACAGCCTGGATGGGATGGCGTATCGCTGAAGAATGCTGTGGTAGCCATGCTGGTTAAGTGTGCCATGAATTCTAAATAAATCACTGACTGTGTCACCAGCAAAGCACCCCCACACCATAACACCTCCTCCTCCATGCTTCATGGTGGGAACCACACATGCGGAGATTATCCGTTTACCTACTCTGCGTCTCACAAAGACAGAGTGGTTGGAACCAAAAATCTCAAATTTAGACTCATGAGACCAAAGGACAGATTTCCACTGGGATGTGTCTGTTACTTGAACTCTGTGAAGCATTTATTTGGGCTGCAATTTCTGAGGCTGGTAACTCTAATGAATGTATCCTCTGCAGTATAGGTAACTCTGGGTCTTCCTTTCCTGTGGTGGTCCTCATGAGAGCCAGTTACATCATAGCTCTTGATGGTTTTTGCGACTGCACTTGAAGAAACTTTAAAATATCTTGAAATTGTCCGTATTGACTGACCTTCATGTCTCAAAGTAATGATGGACTGTCATTTCTCTTTGTTTATTTGAGCTGTTCTTGCCAATAATATAGACTTGGTCTTTTACCAGATAGGGTTATCTTCTGTATACCACCCCTACCTTGTCACAACACAACTGATTAGCTCAAACACATTAAGAAGGCACACCTGTTAATTTAAATGCATTCCAGGTGACTAACTCATGAAGGAGTGGCATTGGGACAAGTCTCTGAATGTCCTTGAGTGGCCCAGCCAGAGCCCAGACTTGAACCCGATCGAACATCTCTGAAGAGACCTGAAACTAGCTGTGCATTAACGCTCCCCATCCAACCTGACAGAGCTTGAGAGGATCTGCAGAGAAGAATGGTCAAAACTCCCCAAATACAGATGTGGCAAGCTTGTTGTGTCATACCCCAAGAAGACTCAAAGCTGTAATCGCTGCCAAAGGTGCTTCAACAAAGTACTGAGTACTTTGGATCTGAATACTTATGTAAATGTGATATCAGTTTTTTATTAATCTTTGTCATTATGGGGTATTGTGTGTAGATTGATGAAGGATTAAAAAATATATATTTTAGAATAAGGCTGTAACCTAACACAACGTGTAAAAAGTCAAGGGGCCTGAATACTTTCCGAAGGCACTGTATACTACTGTACATATTCTTACTATATATTTTTGGTGTATATTCGCATGAGTTGCATTTGGATTACTGATGGATTTCTTGTTTGTCGTTTTTGATAACTTTTTATTGGTGCACTGTTAGGTGCTAGCATTCCAAACATTTCATTGCACCTGCAATAACATCTGCGAAACTGTGTACGCGACCAATAAATTATTTGATAAGGAAACCATAAACAGAGGTCATGTGAGTGAGGGCAAAAAGGTTGTCCCAGCTGTTGTCCTACTTTAGCTAAAGCCATTTCCATGTAAAAAGCCCCATGAGCTCTAACATGTCAAGTTAAAATGTGGTGTCAAAGGAAAGCTAAGAGTCTATTTATAAAGCATATATAAACGTTTCAACCATTTTCCATGCTAAAAATGTGGAATAAGCAACGGCTTTCTTTGATTTATGGTCAAACAGATGGAAAAGGGGTCTTAGAAAACATCTTGCAGAAAAAGTATTAAAAGGTATCAGAAATACATCACAACCCAATAATCTTGAAGTAAAGACCCATTCCATCTAATATCAACATTTATATTTCATTTTGCAGAAATGATTTGCCTTCTGTAAGTTTAAGAAATACTGCCTACCCACTGGGCACACCACAACATTTAGACTTGGAAAATTGGGTAATATTTGGTTGAGACATTGATCAATGAGATTACAACCTTCTGTAGATTCACCCACTCACAAAGAGTGGGTGGCAAACGTTTGTTGAATTCCCAATGTGTTATCAACATGCATTCAACAATCTAAAAGCACAACCAAATTCCAAGGGGAAAACAATGTCTGATTTTTGGTTTAGTTGTCAACTAAATGTGTAATCACGGCACTTTAATCCATTTAAAAGCACAACAAAGTTCAAATGGGTAATTAAATGTTATTTACTTTATTTATACAACAGTTTAATGTGTTATCCCTGTGCTTCAGCTAATAGCATAACCAAATGACCTGGATTGCAGTTGAGATTACATTAAAAGTACAAAGGATCAATGTGGTTTGAGATTCTGGGCAGATTATTATAGCACTTGTGAAGATCTGCACAGACTTGCAATTCTGAAAATGCACACTTTCTTTGATTACATAAGAATACATTTATAGAACACAGTAAAACTCCAAATGTGGCCATGGATGTGTAACTCATTAAAAGGTTGAATAAATACTGTTACATCAACTTCAGGCTATTCACTGTATTACAAAAGCAGTATTCAATTGTTGTGGACAACGCAACCATTATAGAAACATTTAAAGGAGATGCATCTACTGCTTGAATAGTTCTATCTGAGCCACTGGCTTAATCCTATTCTTGAACTTTTTCCTTTAGTTGGAGATGTGAATCCAACATAACAATTATTAACTTAATCAAGGCCGGAACGCACCAAATCTGAACCAAACATAGATGTCTATGTGTTGTGCATAATTAATCTACTGCTGTACACTCACACTACTGTACACTGTTCACTGAAATGGCTGTCTGTGAGGGTGTCTCTCTTTGTCTCTATCTCTCTTGCGATCAGCCTTCCCTCTCTGTTTTGTTGCCATATTACCGAGTGCAAGCGGTCTTCCTTGGGTCAATACTCATTACACACACGGATCCTTCACTGCAGACCACTGACTCACACACACACATGTGCGTGCACGTAGCAGTGTGTATGTCTATAGCTACATTGAGGAAGGATTACAGTTATTAGAAGATTGAGTGGCTCGGCAGGGCAAATAATCCAAGTTAGGGTCGATTCCATCTCAACCGCAAAATTATTTCACTTCACATAATTGAAAAAGTCCTCATAGCAGATTATGGATGAAGTTTTTAGTGGAGAGATTTCACTCGTTGAGCCCTCCCTGGCTCACAGTAAGTACTGGTACTGCTCCCAAACTAGACCATGCAGGACTTTACCATCTTATCAACAAGACAAATAAACATTTAATGAAATATTATAAAGTAGCTATACACTGATTACCAGATTCCTTTGTAGAAACACAACATGCATTGATCTAACAAGCTGAAGTCCCTCCATAACCCACATCAAACTGGTTTTATCTAATAGGACATGCCCTCATGTTCCTCAGTGTGTGTGTGTGTGTGTGTGTGTGTGTGTGTGTGTGTGTGACAGACAGAAAACGTTTTCACATAGAAGTCAGTACATGATAGTAGAGATCATCGCTACACACGCACACACACACACACACACACACACACACACACACTCACGCATGGGTTGCGTATCAATCCACCGTCCACATCTGTGGTGGAAAATGTGGCCGAGCTACAGCGGTGTTTGTCACATCCCAAAAATCGATCTTCTCACGAAAACTTCTATAGCATCCGAACGGTTTGATAACTAATAATTGATACATATTACCCCACTACAGACACACGCACGTACGGAAAGAGTCACACGATGGTGTTCTCTGTTTTGCTCTACATTCTGTTCTACGACCCCCACAAGTATCACAGGACTCATCTGATAGTAAACGGTACCGTTTAGTTTTTTACATTGAAGTATGGAAAGTGTAAAAAATATATATATATATATTTGCTTAGCTTTCTTATATCTCATTATCTCATTATGTCTCCTACTTTTTGACTGTCTGTTTTGCCATTTATGAATGTGTTACTCAATGCGTTTCTATGGGCTATAGCAGTAAAGGCAAAGTTAAATATTTTATCAAAACATTTTTTTATATACAATACCAGTCAAAAGTATGGACACACCTACTCATTCACAGTTTTTTTATTTTTTTATTGTTATTTTCTACATTGTAGAATAATAGTGAAGACATCAAAACTATGAAATAACACATATGTAGTAACAAAATTGTGTTAAACAAATCAAAATATATTTTATATTTGAGATTCTTCAAAGTAGCCACCCATTAACTTGATGACATATTTGCACACTCTTGGCATTCTCTCAACCAGCTTCACCTGGAATGCATTTCAATTAACAGGTGTGCCTTGTTAAAAGTTCGTTTTTTAAATTTCTTTCCTTCTTAATGCATTTCAGCCAGTCAGTTGTGTTGTGACAAGGTAGGGGTGGTATACAGAAGATAGCCCTATTTTGTAAAAGACCAAGTTCATATTATGTCAAGAACAGCTAAAATAAGCAAAGAGAAACAACAGTCCATCATGACTTTAAGACATGAAGGTCAGTCAATACGGAAAATGTCAAAAACTCTTAAAGTTTCTTCAAGTGCAGTTGCAAAACCCATCATGTGCTATGATGAAACTGGGTCTCATGAGTACCGCCACAGGAAAGGAAGACCCAGAATTACCTTCGCTGCAGAGGATAAGGTCATTAGAGTTAACTGCACCTCAGATTGCAGCCCAAATAAATGCTTCACAGAGTTCAAGTAACAGACACATCTCAAAATCAACTGTTCAGAGGAGACTGCGTGAATCAAACCTTCATGGTCAAATTGCTGGAAAGAAACCACTACTAAAGGACACCAATAAGAAGAAGAGACTTGCTTGGGCCAAGAAACATGAGCAATGGACATCAGACCGGTGGAAATCTGTCTTTTGGTCAGATGAGTCCAAATTTGACATTTTTGGTTCTGACCGCCATGTCTTTGTGAGACACAGAGTAGGTGAATGAATGATCTCCCCACGCGTGGTTCCCACCGTGAAGCATGGAGGAGGAGGTGTGATGGTATGGGGGTGCTTTGCTGGTGACACTGTCAGTGATTTATTTAGAATTCAAGGCACACTTAACCAGCATGGCTACCACATTCTGCAGTAATACACCATCTCATCTGGTTGGCGCTTAGTGGGACTATCATTTGTTTTTCAACAGGGCAATGATTCAAAACACACCTCCAGGCTGTGTAAGAACTATTTGACCAAGAAGAGTGATGGAAAAGCAGCCAACACGTGCTCAGCATATGCAGGAACTCCTTCAAGACTGTTGGAAAAGCATTCCTAATGAAGCTGGTTGAGAGAAATCCAAGAATGTGCAAAGCAGTCATCAAGGCAAAGGGTGGCTACTTTAAAGAATCCAAACTTTTGTCTGGTACTATATATATATATTTGTTATACCTACAAGGGACCTAAAATTCAAAATCAAATAGATAAAGATGGCTATGAGACATAAAGATGTATTGGTCAAAATCAATGAACAGCCAAACAACCAGTTTGATCCATGAGAAAGACCATGTACAAAGTGGACAGAATCTACACTTCCATAAAGATTACTTTGGGAGGAAGATGGAAGTTCAATAAAAGGTATTTACTTCCATTAAAACCAACATGTTTAGCCTTCAATAAAGCCTTCATGGTGGAGCTTTAGGAAGTGGACAGAACATAGCTCAGGGACAGTCAGAGACTTATCTTGGAGGTGGGGAGGGGGCGATGGATGGAGAAACTTTGTAACCCTGGAAACTGTTGCTAAGTAGCGGAACGAGGGATGCAGGGAAAGAGGGACAGAGATGGAACTGTGAGGGTGTGAGGAAGGAAGAGCAGAGAAAAGTGGGAGGAGACCTGTGTGTGTGTGTGCGTGCGTGAGTTAATATATATTATATAGCCTATGCGACCCATGATAAGAGTATCTAATTTGTATGTTAACAAATTATATTAAATGAATTATCTGACTCCATAAAGATTATAGAAATTTGCAAGCAAGGATTAGGCAAAGAGTTGATGTTGACTAGCAAGAATTGGTCTGAGAGTAAAATACTAAAGGCAAATAGATTTAATGACATTGTAAAATGAATGATAACATTATACAAGGCATAAGCTTAAGTTACAAGGCAATGCTGACATTAATCAAGGAATTTAGTATATAGACATGATCAGACAGGGAGAGAGAGACAAGGAATCCGTGTCTTGAGCCATGGCCCATAGCTCATGGGAGAGGGAGAAAGACTGTATATCTAACCACAGCAGGTCAGGAACAAAGGTCAGAGAAAGAGAGACACAGTGAAGCTAAAAACCCTTTTATCACCATTTGACCATGTTTAGATTCCAAATCTGAGTTATTGACAAATAGCATTACTGTTGAGCTAACTTCCAATCAGATATCAGACCTACAGGATGTCATCACAACAGCACCTACTGCTTTACAGAAGTGTGACGGAATTGGGGATGTGGGGAGCAACACAGAGAAGGCTAGATTTCTGAGAAGACAATAAAACCTTTTGCATACAGTGTTGATAAAAGAGAGATAGAAGTTTGGGCTGCTCTGTGTGTGTGTGTGTCACACCCTGACCTTAGTTGGGGTGGGCATTCTATGCTTTGTGTTCTATGTTTTCTATTTCTATGTGTTTGGCTTGGTATGGTTCCCAATCAGAGGCAGCTGGCAATCGTTGTTTCTGAATGAGAACCATACTTAGGCAGCCTGTTTTCCCACTATGGGTGTGGGTAGTTGTTTTCTGTGTCTACCATACAGAACTGTTTTGTGTCGTTCACGCGCGGTGTTGTTTTTGGTCATTTAGTGTTCTGTTTAGTTTATTAAACATCATGAACACTAACCACCTTGGTCCTCACCTTCTTCCACCAACGACAGCCGTTACAGTGTGTGTGTAACATGGACCATTAAAGTGCTTTTACCCTCTGTGGACCCTGCCTTTGGCTGGTAAAAATAACCAGGGTCTGGCTGTCCTACACCACAGTAGCCTACAAACACACACACACGCAAGCACACATGCACAATTACGTGCACGCACGACACACACAACATTTCCATTCAATCTCCTCTCACTTCAGTTCATTCCTCTTGATGCCTAGTTGAACTAAAACATGAGTTCTCTCTTTTCTTCTCTCCATCCCTTCTCCCTTTCTCCACTCTTTTTTTTATCCTCTCCTATCTCAAGTCCTTAGGAAATATGATTGACAAAATGTGGACAAAGAGGACATCTAGTTCATATGCTAATCCATGTGAGTTTGATTCCCGCACGGTCGGACAAGTTAACTATAAATCAATTTGGATTAAGGCAGAGATCGCCAACCTTTTCTAGCACGAGAGCCACCCAGATAGCACAGTGGATCTGGGCTGATTCCGGCTGAGAGTCGGGGCACTTGGCTGCGAGTCAGACTCGGCTGAGGTCATGTGGCCTGGGTCTGGGTCGCCTTAGGCAGTATTACTTATGGCTAGGATGCAGCGATTGAGCTCGGACCGATTCCGGTGTGAGTTATCTGGCCCAAATGTATTACTTTGGTCTACTTACTAGTCTGTTCAACCTCTCTTTCGTATTGTCTGAGATTCCGAAAGATTGGAAAGCGGCCGCGGTCATCCCCCTCTTCAAAGAGGGAGACACTCTAGACCCAAACTGTTACAGACCTATATCCATCCTGCCCTGACTTTCTAAAGTCTTCAAACGCCAGGTGAACAATCTGATCACCAACCATCTCAAATCCCACCGTACTGTCTCCGCACGCAATCCGGTTTCCGGTCACAGGTGTACCTCAGCCACGCTCAAGGACCTAAACAATATCATAACCACCAACGATAAAAAACAGTACTGTGCAGTACTGCCGTCTTCATCGACCTGGCCAAGGCTTTCGACTCTGTCAATCACCGCATTCTTATCGGCAGACTCAACAGCCTTGGTTTCTCAAATGACTGCCTCGCCTGGTTCACCAACTACTTCTCAGATAGAGTTCAGTGTGCCAAATCGGAGGGCCTGTTGTCCGGACCTCTGGCAGTCTCTATGGGGGTATGTATCAATGATGTCGCTCTTGCTGCGTTTGATTCTTTGATCCACCTCTATGCAGACGACACCATTCTGTATACATCTGGGCATTCTTTGGACACTGTGTTAACAGACCTCCAAACAAGCTTCAATGCCATACAACACTCCTTCCGTGGCCTCCAACTGCTCTTAAACGCTAGTAAAACTAAATGCATGCTCTTCAACCGATCGCTGCCCGCACCCGCCCGCCTAGCATCACTACTCTGGACGGTTCTGACTCAGAATATGTAGACAATTATAAATACCTAGGTGTCTGGCTAGACTGTAAACTCTCCTCCCAGACTCATATTAAGCATCTCCAATCCAAAATTAAATCTAGAATTGGCTTCCTATTTCGCAACAAAGCCTCCTTCACTCATGCTGCCAAACATACCCTCGTAAAACTGACTATCCTGCTGATCCTTGACTTCGGCGATGTAATTTAATAAAATAGCCTCCAACACTCTACTCAGCAAATTGGATGCAGTCTATCACAGTGCCATCCGTTTTGTCACCAAAGCCTCATATACTACTCGCCATTGCGACCTGTATGCTCTCGTTGGCTGGTCCTCGCTACATATTCGTCGCCAAACCCACTGGCTCCAGGTCATCAATAAGTATTTTCTAGGTAAAGCTCCGCCTTATCTCAGCTCACTGGTCACCATAGCAACACTCAACCGTAGCACGCGCTCCAGCAGGTATATTTCATTGGTCATCCCAAAAGCCAACACCTTCTTTGTCCGCCTTTCCTTCCAGTTCTCTGCTGCCAATGACTGGAACTAATTGCAAAAATCACTGAAGTTGGAGACTTATATCTCCCTCACTAACTTCAAGCATCGGCTGTCAGAGCAGCTTACCGATCGCTGCCACTGTACACAGCCCATCTGTAAATAGCCCATCCAACCAACTTCCTACTCCATCCCCATATTTGTTTTTTTTCTGCTCTTTTGCACACCAGTATTTCTACTTGCTCATCCTCATCTGCACATTTATCACTCCAGTGTTAATTGCTAAATTGTAATTACTTTGCCACTATGGCCTATTTATTGCCTTACCTCCTTACTTAATTTGCACACACTGTCTACATATTTTCTATTGTGTTATTGACTGTACGTTTGTTTATCCCATGTGTAACTAACTCTGTGTTGTTGTTTTTATCTTGGCTAGGTCGCAGTTGTAAATGAGAACTTGTTCTCAACTGGCCTACCTGGTTTAATAAAGGTGAAATAAAAAAAAATAAAAATAAAAAAAACAGCTCCTGGTATATGTCCATTAAGTTTATGGAGGGGTCAATTAAGGAAGACATCCTCTTCTGCAAACCAGGACAACTGGATTTTTATTTTTGAAGTACTGACATCAAATGGACTTTGGTGGTCAAGATGTGTTTGTATCTGTACTGATGGTGCCAAAACCATGACTGGGAGACGTAGTGGAGTGGTAACGCGCTTACAAGCAGTTGCTCCCAACGCCACTTGGGTACACTGCATTATCCACCGAGAGGCTCTTGCTGCCAAGGGAATGCCTGACAGCTTGAAAGACGTTTTGGACACTACAGTGAAAATGTTAAAGCAAGGCCCCTGAACTCTTGTGCATTTTCTGCATTGTCTCTGAATTGAGAGACGAGCTTAGTTTTCTTTACTGACCATCATTTTCACTTGTCTGACCGCTTGCATGATGACAAGTTTCTCACATGACTGGCCTTTCTGGGTGATGTTTTTCTCGCCTGAATGATGTGAATCTAGGAATACAGGGACTCTCCGCAACTATATTCAATGTGCGGGACAAAATTGATGATTAAGAATTTGGAGCTCTTCTCTGTCTTCATTAACAAGGACAACACACATATTTATCCATCATTGCATGATTTTTTTGTGTGCAAATGAACTCAAGTTTATGGACAATGTCAAATGTGATATAGCGAAGCACCTGAGTGAGTTAGGTGCGCAATTATGCAGGTACATTTCCGAAACGGACGACACAAACAACTGGATTCGTTATCCCTTTCATGCCCTGCCTCCAGTCCACTTACCGATATCTGAACAAGAGAGCCTCATCGAATTTGCAACAACCGGTTCTGTGGAAATTGAATTTAATCAGAAGCCACTGCCAGATTTCTGGATTGGGCTGCGCTCAGAGTATCCTGCCCTGGAAAATCACGCTGTTAAAAGTCACTGATGCCCTTTGCAACCATGTACCTATGTGAGAGTGGATTCTCTGCCCTCACTAGCATGAAAACTAAATACAAGCATAGACTGTGTGTGGAAAATTATTTAAGATTGATACTCTCTCCAATACAACCCAACATTGGAGAAATATGTGCATCCTTTCAAGCCTTCTCATTAACCTGTGGTGAGTTATTCACAATTTTCGATGAACAAATAAGGTTTTATATGTAAGATGGTTAAATAAAGAGCAACTTTATTGATTATTATTATATTTTCATTTGTGCCCTAGTCCTATAAGACATCTTTGTCACTTCCCACGAGCCGGGTTGTGACAAAAACTCACACTCAATGTATAGTATAGTGTCTGTGTGGCAGGCTTACAATGATGGCAAAAAACAACATTTGAGAGTGCGCTGACCCTGGTGCTAGAGGGGGTACACAGCTGGAGGTTGAATGTTTGAAGGGATACAGGACTATAAAAAGTTTGGGAACCACTGGCTTAGATGTTAAAATGGTTCTTGGTAGAACCCTCTGCAATGGGTTCTACCCAGCACTAAATAGGGATCCCCTATGGGGACAAACCGAAGAACCCTGTATGGATTTACTTAGCATCTTTTTTTCTTAGAGGGTAGTCACTGTTCCCTCTACACCCATCTATACCCAGAGTAAAACCAAAGTAACCTGCACTCCTCTCTCTATTTGTAACGCAGCTCTCACAGCGTTAACTAATTTCCCTCTGAGAAGAGGGCGTTTCGCCCTGTCCCCTTATCTCGCCCTGTCTCTGGCCCAAATCCCACATCTCTAAAAAGCAATTTACAGACTAGACAGAGAGAGCAAGAGAGCACTGAGAGAGAATGAGACAGAATGAGAAAGAGAACAAGAGAGAGAGAGAGAGAGAAAAGAATGCACTAGAGAGATAAGTAAGGTGGAGTAATGAGCAGAAAAGCTGAGTTGGCAGAAAGGGCACTCCAGGACAGAGTGAAAAGCATACTGTATACGGAATATGTAAAGGAAATAAATCATTGCCTGACCACTGAATTTACACTGAGCAAAAATATAAAAGCAACATGTAAAGTGTTGGTCCCATGTTTCATGAGCTGAAATAAAAGGTCCCAGAAATGTTCCATATGCAGAAAAAGCAAATGTCTCTCACTTTTTGTGCACATATTTGTTTACATTCCTATGAGTGAGCATTTCTCCTTTGCCAAGATAATCCATCCACCTGACAGGTGTGGCATATCAAGAAGCTGATTAAACAGTATGATTATTATCCATGTGCACCTTGTGCTGGGGACAAAAAAGGCCACTCTAAAATGTGCAGTTTTGTCACACAACACAATGCCACAGATGTCTGAAGTTATGAGGGAGTGTGCAATTGGCATGCTGACTGCAGGAATGTCCACCAGAGCTGTTGCCAGAGAATTGGATGTTAATTTCTCTACCATAAAATTTTATTTGACATCAGCAAAACACTCACCCACACAATGCCATACACGTGGTCTGCGGTTGGGAGGCCGGTTGGACGTACTGAAAAATTCTCTAAAACGATGTTGAAGGCGGGCGCTGGGTGTGTGTGAGAGGTTTGCTCATGTCAACTCAAATTTTGCAAATAGTCTGGGAAGCTATTTGATTAGCTGCTCAGGAGTCTTATGGCTTGGGAGTAGAAGCTGTTTAGGAGCCTCTTGGACCTAGACTTGGCGCTCTGGTACCGCTTGCCATGTGGTAGCAGAGAGAACAGACTATCACTAAGGTGGCTGGAGTATTTTAATGTTTTTAGGGCCTTCCTCTGACACCGCCTGGTATAGATGTACTAGGCTGTACGGTGATGTACTAGGCCGTACGCACTACCCTCTGTAGTGCCTTGCTGTTGGAGGCCGAGCAGTTGCCATAGCAGGCAGTGATGCAACAAGTCAGAATGCTCTCGATGGTGCAGCTGTAAAACCTTTTGAGGATCTGAGGACCCATGCCAAATCTTTTCAGTATCCTGAGGGGGAATAGGTTTGTTGGTGATGTGGACGCCAAGGAACTTGAAGCTCTCAACCTGCTCCACTACAGCCCCGTCAATGAGAATGGGGTCGCGCTCGGTCCTCCTTTTCCTGTAGTCCACAATCATCTCCTTTGCCTTGATCATGTCGAGGGAGAGGTTGTTGTCCTTGCACCACACGGTCAGGTCTCTGACCTTCTCCTTATAGGCTGTCTCATCATTGTCGGTGATCAGACATACCACTCTTGTGTCATCAGCAAACTTAATGATGGTGTTGGAGTCATGCCTGGCCGTGCAGTCATGAGTGAACAGGGAGTACAGGAGGGGGCTGAGCACACACCCCTGAGGGGCCCCCGTGGCGGATGTGTTGTTACCTACCTTTACCAGCTGGGGGCGGCCCGTCAGGAAGTACAGGATCCAGTTGCAGAGGAAGGTGTTAAGACCCAGGGTCCTTAGCTTAGTGATGAGCTTTGAGGGCACTATGGTCTTGAACGCTGAGCTGTAGTCAATAAATAGCATTCTCACATAGGTGTTCCTTTTGTCCAGGTGTGAAAGGGCAGTGTGGAGTGCAATAGAGATTGCATCATCTGTGAATCTGTTGTTGTGGTATGAAAATTGGAGAGGGTCTAGGGTTTCTGGGATAATGGTGTTGTTGTGACCCATGACCAGCCTTTCAAAGCATTTCATGGCTACCGATGTGAGTGCTACGGGTCGGTAATCATTTAGGCAGGTTACCTTAGTGTTCTTGGGCACAGGGACTATGGTGGTCTGCTTAAAACATGCTGGCATTACAGACTCAGACATGGAGAGGTTGAAAATGTCAGTGAAGACACTTGCCAGTTGGTCAGCGCATGCTCGGAGTACGCATCCTGGTAATCCGTCTGGCCCTGTGGCCTTGTGAATGTTGACCTGTTTGAAAGTCTTACTCACCTCGGCTGCGGAGAGCGTGATTACATAGTCACCCGGGAACAGTTGATGCTCTCATGCATGTTTCAGTGTTACTTGACTTGTAGTGAGAATAGAAGTTATTTAGCTTGTCTGGTAGGCTCGTGTCACTGGGCAGCTCTCGGCTGTGCTTCCGTTGTAGTCTGCAATAGTTTGCAAGCCCTGCCACATTCGACTAGCGTCAGAGCTGGTGTAGTACGATTTGATCTTAGTCCTGTATTGATGCTTTGCCTGTTTGATGGTTTGTCGGAGGGCATAGCGGGATTTCTTATAAGCTTCCGGGTTAGAGTCCCGCTCCTTGAAAGCTGTGGCCAGCCCCAAAACAAGTCATCCGCGATTGGATCGTTTCTAACCAATCAGAGCATTAAATCCAATCACTAGTTCCGAAAGTATGCTTTACCCAGGTGTTTAGGCTCTGGCCCAACCAATCGGTTTCTGGGACCAATGAGAATGATCGGAATGTGTTCACATTCCAATAGCCTCTGCTGAGTCCCCAACATCTGGATGTTCCTGTTTTCAGGGGAAATGGAAAGAGAGCTTTTTGGATGTTAACAAGGCGACAAATCCAGACTCGCCGTGTAGCAGAAACATTAGTGGGTGAGGCATTTGGCCGAAGCGATATGGATGGGTATAGCCAGGCAAGAAAAATCATACTTCATATAGGCTACTGGGTGAATCTTTATAATGAGTTGCCTGGCTCAAGAGATGTGGTGTGATAAATGACTAAGGATTGTGCAGCAATAACTATAATAGAAAGGTTGCTACTGTACTTTTAAAATTATTAGAATGCATGGGCAATAAACAATCAGAAATAACCATTTAATAAACATGGCTGGAGGAAGTGAAAAGCAAGAGGTTAGAGAGACAAAGGCTGGAGGAGAGAGAATTGCAAAGGGCTAACCAGAGAAGAGACGGACCTGTCACCAGAGGACTAGACTGATAAAGACATGTTCAGTTAAGCTGTGATAGCTCCCTCAATTTTTAATTAACCACTCACATCAAGATAAAGATGAATTACTTTATGAAATTAGTCTTCAGGGGATGAAGTCCCTACCTAGGCTTCCTCCCGGATGAGGGGGAAGGATGGAATCATTGCCTGGAGTGAGCAACCTTTGAAAGGCAGTCTTTATTTTACCTCCAGTGGAAGTTGGTCACTTTCACTGAATCTCAGTGATGCGTAAACTTGTCACAGAACACTGAAAACTGTGAAACATGGAAATAAAGGTTTTATGAGGGAGCATCAGAGATTTAGAGAACATTTTCGAGAACAAAAACAATTTCCCCTGGTTGCTTTTGATACTAACTCAATGCAGGTCAGTAGATGAGTTTTGTGAGAGCTGGGAATGGAATATAGAAATGCTATCTACAGTGAGATTGTAATCCTCCTGTTGCTTTTGGGCTGTTTGAACCCAGTGATATGCCAAGGTTGAGAGTACAGTGGAGGAAGGGGAGGGGTGTAACTGGAGCGAGACGTACCAATGGGATTAAGGCTTTAGTTTAGAAAACCCAGAATTACTGAGCTGTGTTGGCCAGCCCCATAGAGATAATTGCCAGATGACATACAGTACATAGCCCATTTACCTATAGCCTTAACGCCAGTCTGTTTGTGCCATCATGGCAACAATTGTTTGGTTTGATAATGTCAGCAATAGTTGTCAAAGGTGTAACAGTATAACTTTAGACCGTCCCCTCGCCCATACCCGGGCACGAACCAGGGACCCTCTGCACACATCAACAACAGTCACCCACGAAGCATCGTTACCCATCGCTCCACAAAAGCCGCGGCCCTTGCAGAGCAAGGGGAACTACTACTTCAAGGTCTCAGAGCAAGTGACGTCACCGATTGAAACGCTATTTAGCGCGCACCACCGCTGACTAGCTAGCCGTTTCACATCCGTTACAAAGGCACAAACAGATCCTGGGCCAGTGTACTTTTTACTGCAGTCAAAAGGCAAATAGCTTTATCACATGTATGGCAACACAAAGTAATGCATTGATGCTGCATGTGTACATTGAGAAAGGCAAGAATGCAAGGAATTATGTTAAAGCTCCAGGTAGTAACCACAAATGTGATCAGATGACTTTATCCCAATCAAACCTTCATTTGAAGAACCACCTGACCCGGTGTTGAGAATGTACACCTACACCTATGATGGTTCATTGGTATTAGCATTAAAACATACACCATTAGTTTAAATACACTTAAACTGTTCAGGATAAAGCATCTATTATTTAAAAAATGGTAACACCATTTAATTTATTTTTCAAATCCAGTTCTCAGGGACACAAATTAAGCCAATCCTGTGATAAAAATGACATTCAAAGGAGTCCCCAATGCAAGTGCTTCTTAGTCCAAAATGAATTTGAATCTGTGTCCAGGAATCCAGCCCCCAAATTAAACAGCGCAGTCAGTTCAGATAGTTGTATGGTCATGGGCACCACCTTGTGGTTGCAAATAAAATGCGCATACTACATAAATCACAATCAAAGTATTTATTGTGACATTGAGTTCATGAATACAAAACTGGGGTGGTTAACATGACCACAGAAAATATTTACAGACATATCTACAAATCGGAATGAGAATGCGTTTTCCAAACAGATGACAGGGAGAGTGAGAAAGAAGGATGAGTGGACAAGTCTGTTGATCTTCCTCAGGGGGCTAGATAGGTCAAGGTCAACAAATGAGCTTGAATAAGAACACTGGTCATAGAAAAGACAGGGGGATCCATTAGTAGAATCCTTTCACCATTATCAATCTCAATTCAGACTGCATTAACCAAACAGCTGATATCAGTGAACGTATCCAGATACATCAACCTGTATTTAGACCCATATTACCATAACCCCACTCATGGATGCTGGAAGAGCTAGCCAAACTATCACCACGCAGAAATGTAGAATACAGATAAAACCAAAACCCCAACAGCGATCCCATCCCTTCCCCTCTCTCACAACAGGAAGTACCCCCTCCCCATCCACAGGAAGTAGGAACCAACCCCCTGTTTTTCCATTGGACTTTTGACCAGGGAGGTTTAGGAAGCCTCCTCATCGATCTTGGGTGCCAGGTAGTACTTAACGTGGCCCATGTCGGCTATCTTGTACTCCACCACTGTCAAAGAACAGATGAGTCAAATTAGATCAGTCAGACATCAGGAAACAAAACCCCACAGTACATACTAAGATGTGTGTTTATGGGTCTCGTTAGGGGGCAGGGTACCTACCGAGGGGGATGTCTGCAGACATGCTGAGGATGACGGTCTTGGAAAGGGGTGTGGCCTTGGTAAAGAAGTTAAGGTAGTTCAGCGCGAAGATCAGCTGGACTGGTTCGTTCATCTCAATAGTCACCTGAGTGTAAGGAAGGAGGGATTGGTCTCAAATAATATAGTGCATTATACAGGTAATGAGTCCTCATTTGGGACACAGACCACCCCCCCATACTCACAGCTTCCTCCTCCTTGTCCACATTGCTGGTCTGGGACAACTTGACGTTGCCGGTGCCCAGCTCTCCCGTGGCAGAAAACTTAACTCCATCCTTTGCACAAGAGATCATAACGGCGTCACCAATCTGAGAAAGGTCACGGCAGATACGGGCAAACTCCCCTGATGGCATCTTCACCACACAGCTGTACTCCTGCTCCTGGGGTAGGGAAGATAATGATGTGTGAGAATGTGGCTACTGAGGTGGTGTGATCTGGTGACAAACGCTACCGCCACTACGACTATTATTACTTAATTATTGAATGTTGGGAGAAGAACACTTACTGGGATTCCCAACTGTTCTACATCAAGATCCATCAGCTTCATCTCATAGTCAGACACCTTTTCCTGGTCTGAAAGAGCGAGACCGATCAACACTCATCTAATTAAACATCTAAATACATTACCAAGCATACATAAATGATAACATCGCTTTTTCATGGTGCCTGACTCTTCAAGTCTTACTAATGGTATGAACCTCTATTTGGGGAATATATAAAATCAAGCTCGAAATGAAATCCCTACAGTAAGAGTAGAGCTATTGATACGGATAGATAAAGGTACTCACTGAGAGTCTCAAAGACAAGGGCGAGTGTGTCTGCGTTGTCTTCTGCTCTGAGAGTGATGATGTCCTCATTCCCAGCACACTTCAGGATCTTTGACATACTAGGAGGAAGAGGGTGGTAGACCAGTCAGTATCTGGCATACTGTTAAAGGAACAAGTTTTAAAACAGTATTCCTTTTTTGAGTGATCAGTATAGAAAGTTGTCACCATTATCAGGTCTGTCCCGAAAGATGATAAGCCATCATTTCACTCAAAAAACACCATATATTCTTAAATTGCTGACACCCTGTAAAGATGTTGTGTAAGGCTATTTGAATAATTTAACTCCGCTCTTTCATTTGCTATGTGATTCAAGTGTAAATCATCATGCCACTACATGAAACACCATTGTCGAAGTCAAGATCTACTAACAGTTAGAGGACACATTATGATAATGTTGATTGTATGTGGTTGGTAAGCGTGATCATTTGACCCATTTAGCCAATTTCAGAACAATAGTGACTGACGTCAGCTGACCTTCGCGGGTTCGAGAAATTCGCGCCAACCATCACGCAGAGAAAGCAGTGGATTTGGCGCTCAAATTACGTCACACAATTTTCAAAAGGCGGCTTTGCACCATACATGTCGCAGTATAACGGTAACATGCCCGTAACTAAAACTTAACATCTAATATGTCCTCTTGTTATATATTTAAAAAAAAAAAGATATGACAGGAGAGTACACCTTTAAGACGCTAACTCAAGAAGCCAGACTAACGCTAGTTGCCTTGCTAACTGGCAGTAAATCCAGCAAATTAGACAAATCATAAAACATAACTACATTCCTGCTAAACTAACGCTAAGTTATCTGGCTTGCTAGCAAGCTAAACTTCACAATCATACTGCCATATTCAATCAGTTCTGCTCACCTGCTAAGATTGACTCCCATGGCGAGGTTGCGGTCGCAGCGGTAAGAGTCGAACCCGTCGCTGCGGAGGGTAAGCTGAACAAGGGAGACGTGGGACGAATCCATACTCTGGAGAGAAATTCCCGACGAGCTCACGTCCCAACAGGCCTCTGTGATCAGGTCCTTCAGAGCCTCCAAAACTTTCTTCAGGATGGATCCCTGCACCAAGCGAGCCTCAAACATGGTGGAATCTGTGTTTGGTTCAAGCAGAACTAAGAAAATATTTACTGAGACGTTTTCCCGTCAACTTCAGTGTTTTTAGGTCTAAATGTTGCTAGCTTGGTTACAAAATAGCTCCTATTCTCGCTTCACAAAGTGCGACACGAGTTGTCTCTTCCTGGAGGGGAAATGGTTTGTGCAGTTCACTCGCGCGCGCTAAACTTGCTCTAATGCGAAAGCGTCATTTCCGTAGAAACGTGCTAATCCGGCTCCTCCCACGGAAGAAACTGAGGTACGCTGTTCTCCATCTTGATCTAATTTTAGCCACTTGTCCATACCGGTCATACGCATGCATTGAGCCAAAATGGTATGCGTTACAACCTATTTGCCACCGCCTCTCCAAATGCAAGGAAGTGATACAAATAAGCAAGTCCGACATACTGCACATTTTCACATCGATTAAACATTTAATCTCAATACAGTATTCTGTTCCCAAAACTAAAATATTTTATGAACAGTGGACTAAGTTTTGTAGACTTTACCCTTTGCAAAAGTTTACGAAAATCGCGCTGTTTAGGAGTGCAAAGGCGAATTAAGTTATTGCACACGCACACTTCACATTGTAGCCGTTGCGCCAATATGATATCGCTATCGCGTACTGGGCTCTGCCCATAATACCTGCCCACTATGACTCATTTGTTCCCATTGGAAACGACAAGCTGTGGTCTGTTGGTTTAGTTATGAAAATATATTTGGTGCAATAGTAAAGACCATAGACCATTTTCTTTGTTTGCAGACATTGCCGCACGAGGGCGATGCGCGCAAGTTGATGACAGAGCATGGGGGGAGTTCTTTTAGAACACCAGCAAAAATGTCAATGAGCATTAGCGTTTTAACAATTGCTGCATGCAAAATATTTATTTTACAAAGATCACAACCAAATATAATCGTAACGACTGTTCAAACAAGGATCAAACCATAATTGTAAGCGCATGAGAACTCAAAGTTTTTTTGTTTAGAAGTAATAGTGTAAATCTAGGCTATGTTGAATGGGCACAGATGGCGATGACTTTCTTACTGCCACGCGCATCTGTGTGTGATGTACTCGAAAAAGGGTCTATAGGTAGCTCATGAGTTTGCGGAAGCTTATGATTTCTACTGATCTGCGTGCCAGTTATATTTATTTATGCACATTTTCATGGAACTTCAATAATAACGTTGTCACGTGGTTAATCATAAAAATCTGAAGTAAAATCATAAAACTACCATAGGGACACATTGATAGAATGTGATCCATAGAGCCCCACTGTGGTGTCATAATACCCATAAAACCTAGCAGTCAAATAGGGAAATGGTTCCAATCGTTTTTCCACCCTTCATTTTTCCCATAGGGGATTTTAGAAAACCTTAAAATAAGAGCTGTGTTTTGTGTAAGTTTACTTTTTGATAACCGTGTAAATCTCTCGAACAAGGTGACTTATCAATATATTTGGCTCTATTTACTCTGATTCAAAACACAGTAATTAGCATCAACATAGACATTATACAAAACAACAAATCCCTGCACGTCATCTCTAGTGGGCACCTTTGCTAAAAGGTACATTTAAAGAAATGTAGCCAATTTATTAATTTCTACATTTAGCTAACATAGTTAATCCAGAGATTCTTACTTTTACCTCGATTTGAGTCTCCTCCATACCATCATGGCATTTGTAGTTCTTTATGATAGCCACATTAGCAGCTAATTAGCATTTCATTTGTTGGGGGTAAATACAGGCAACTATATTGTTAAGTCACCTTGTCAGAGAGAGATTTACAGTTATCAAAACGTTATGCCAGTGTTAGCCTACATGAAACACTGCCCTTATTTTTAGGGTTTCTAAAATCCCCTATGGGAAATATGAATGGTGGAAAACAATTGGAACAATTTCCCTGTTTTGACCGCTAGGTTTTATGGGTATTATGACTCATAATTTGGTACTCTATTGGCAGCTCGAGAAATGAGAGCACCGAACTCAGATGTAGCCTATAGGCCAATGCAGCTGTTGGCCTATTACTTACATTCAACTAACTAAAATACAAAGGCCTAAAGCTGAAAAAGATCAGAACAAAATATTCTGATAAATTCAGGTTCTTTCAATCATATGCATCCATCTTTTTTTTTTTTTAAAGATTTTTCAAATGGATGTAAAAAAAAAAAAAATACTTTGTTGACTTGTGTGAGGTGAAAGGGAAAGGGGGATGGATACCTAGTCAATTGTCCAAAAATGTATTCAACTGAAATGTGTCTTCCGCATTTAACCCAACCCCTCTGAGTCAGAGGTGCGGTGTATGTGGTGAGTTAAGACAATCATGAGAGAAAAGAGAAACCAACACTGCAGACTATGACTTCCTTATTAAGGGGACTTAAAAAAAATATTAGATATGTGGTAGCATGAGCGCAACTTTGGTTTTTAGAAGTGGGGGGCACACATAATGATATCTTTTTTTCAGATAAACACTCCAAACAGCCTACCCAGCTGCTTTATCTAATGATAAAACTGGGGAGGGAAAAAAATGAAATTTCAGAATGTGGGGGGTGAAAGTGTTCCCAGTGAAAGTTGCACTCCTGTGTGGTAGTAGAGTGGTGACCTTAGGGCATACAATGTGTTGTGAAGTGTTATCAAATGTAATATTTTAATTGTATAAAACTGACTTAATGTTGTTGGACCCCAGGAAGAGTAGCTGCTGCCCAGCAGCTAATGGGGATCCGTAATGAATATAAAGACTTACAACCATATGATTGCTGACCTAGTAGGCCTACCTACATAACCATTCCGCAATACCTGGAACTAGCAACAGCTAACATTGATTGAAATAAACAAAAACATAATGTATTATGCTTGATATTGTACTTGATATTGTCTGGCACACAACCACATGACCTGCAACTCACAAAATGGCTGCATGAACAACAAAGCATGTTTGGTAATTGAGAGTGTATTCAATACAGTGACCCATGTTAGAAATAGGGGTAAAAAAAATTGACATTTGAGGTTGAATGATAGTGCAGTAGCTTAGAAATAAAATCTATAGAACAACAGATCTTGATCGCATTGATGGATATCTGTGTTCATGAATACTTTGTGAAACATCAATTGAACTGGCACTATCAGGACTGCTCTATGTGACATTTCTCATGAGATGGAAAATAGGGTCCATTCGACACATTCTATTTCTATCATCAAATTGCTAGGCTCTGGGCAGGGCGTCGTTGGGTTGATAGGCACTGGGTAGGATGTAGTTGGTAGCCATGGCGAGGATTGGAGCGCCGGTGGGAACACCAGGGAAGGGGCCGCTAGAGCCAGCGATGTCGATGTGAGAGTAAGGCAGAGGAGTGCCAGAGTCCACGCCGTGCTGATGGAGGGAAACAAGACAAACACAAAAAAAAAGCGATTAGGTTAGATTCAGGGTTATGAACAGGGCTGTGGAGTGTGTGTGTGTACCTTGTCCAGCCCAGAGGCCATGATGAGGAAGGCAGCGGGGGTTTGATGTCCGCGGGGGGTAGCAGAGGATGGTAGGTTGTTGCTTTGCAGAATCTCCTCATACTCGGACTTCCCCTTATGGAAGTCATAGTCCTCACGCCTGATACTGGACACCTCAAACAGATCACCCAGAACCTCCCCTGCTACAGAGAGTGAAAGATAAAGGACTAACAGGTTACATACACTGTGTTCATACCAGAAAACCCATGTTCCGACCTGTAAACCCTGGTTTGCTGATTTGTTTGAATAGTGTGTGTCGAGCGTCTCACCTTTCTGCCACTGACGGGCATTGCCAGAGCGATGGGCAGCTCCGTTGTCCATGATGATCTATAACCGAAAGAGTTTAAATCAATAACTTTACATTATTAGCAATCATTCTCACCATGGCCAGTGTGCTATTATATAAAGAGCTTGTGTATGGTACAGTACAGATACTGTGTGTGTGTAAGGTCCAGTACTCACAGAGTAGTTGGGTCCCATGGCTCTGATGGCATGTCCTGTCAGAGTGGCAATGGTAAACAGCTGAGGAGATACCTCACGCACCGCCTGTAGAGGAAGACATAAGATTAAGGTGAAAGACAGGAGGAACAGGGAGAGTGGGGGAGGACGTGGAATAGAGTTGTGTATCCTTTACCTTCTCCTTCATCTCACAAAGCAGGTCGACCATCACCATGCGTCCCTCAGCATCTGTGTTCCCTACGCGAACCCTGCGACCCGCACGGGACACCACCAACTCATCAGCTACGTAGCAGTCTGACAGAACAGAGAGAGAGAAACACAGCACACAGTCCTTAAACCCTCATTCTGTCAGAGAGACCGAACATATCACACACACATATTTACAAGAGAGCAGGAAGAGGCCAACTACTCAGTAGGTGAAACCATTGAAATATAATCTGTTAGATTTTTATATTCTAGATTCTATTTCTATGGGTGAAACCCCCACCCCACGACATCCCACTGACCTGAGCCCACGCTGTTCCTCACCATCGCCATGCCACCCACCACCTTCAGATGCTTGGGCTTGAGTTTGGCCAGGACCTGACAGGACACAGCTACATGTTAGCAGGAGTAACAGACTATGTCAGGGACTATGAGTCCACTAGTGATCACTGAGGGGTAACAAAGTATTAGTTATTTACCTGGAAGAACCCAGCCACGGCAGCAGCACCACACTTATCTCTGTGCATGCCAGCCATGATGCCACCAGCCTTGATGTCAGCTCCACCGGTGTCATAGGTGATGCCCTGAGAGAAAGAGAGAGAGAGACACACACGCATAAAATGCATGCATGTTACACACAGAAAAACATGGTCATGACATGATAGGAACACCCCACTCCATTATCAATTCATAATTCCCCCCCCCCTCCTCCTCCTCTCTCTCCTGCTCACCTTGCCGACCAGCATCAGTGTGTGTTGAATGGGTCCTTCTCCACAGTACTGCAGCTTGATTACTCTGGCCTGGTGACGAGGCACAGCTACAGAAGACAAACCCACATGGATGAAAAAGACACACACACACACACACACACAGTGCATTCGAAAAGTATTTAGGCCCCTAGACTTTTTCAACATTTTGTTATGTTACAGCCCTGTTCTAAAAAGGATTATTAAAAAACAGAAATACCTTATTTATATACGTATTCAGACCCTTTGCTATGAGACATGAAATTGAGCTCAGGTGCATCCTGTTGCCATTGATCATCCTTGAGATGTTTCTTCAACTTGGTCCACCTGTGGTCAATTCAATTCATTGAACATGATTTGGAAAAGCACACACCTGTCTATAGAAAGGTCCCACAGTTAAAGCAGTGCATGTCTGAGCAAACACCAAGCCATGAGGTCAAAGGAATTGTCCGTAGAGCTCAGAGACAGGACTGTGTTGAGGCACAAATCTGGGGAAGGGTACAAAAACATTTCTGCAGCATGGAAGGTCCCCAAGAACACAGTAGCCGCCATACTTTTTAATGGAAGAAGTTTGGAAACACTAAGACTCTTTCTAGAGCTGGAGTACGGCCAAACTGAGCAATCCGGGGAGAAGGGTCTTGGTCAGGGAGGTGACCAAGAACCCGATGGAGCTCTAACAGAGCTCCAGAGTTCCTCTGTGGAGATAGGAGAACCTTCCAGAAGGACAACCATCTCTGCAGCACTCCACCAATCAGGCCTTCATGGTAGAGTGGCCAGACAGAACTCTTAAGTAAAAAGCACATGGCAGCCCGCTTGGAGTTTGCTAAAAGGCACCTAAAGACTCTCAGACCATGAGAAACAAGATTCTCTGGTCTGATGAAACCAAGATTGAACTCTTGGGCCTGAATGCTAAGTGTCACGTCTGGAGGAAACCTGGCACCATCCCTGCGGTGAAGCATGGTGGTGGCAGCGTCATGCTGTGGGGATGTTGTTCAGCAGCAGGGACTGGGAGACTAGTCAGGATTGAGGGAAAGATTAACAGAGCAAAGTACAAAGAGATCCTTGATGAAAACCTACTCCAGAGCACTCAGGACCTCAGACTGGGGCGAAGGTTCACTTTCCAACAGGGCAACGACCATAAGCACAAAGCCAAGACAACGCAGGGTTGGCTTCATGACAAGTCTTTGAATGTATTTTAGTAGCCCAGCCAGAGCCTGGACGAACCCGATTGAACATCTCTGGAGAGACCTGAAAATAGCTGTGCAATGATGCTCGCCGTCCAACCTGACAGAGCTTGAAAGGATCTGCAGAGACGAATGGGAGAAACTCCCCAAATACAGGTGTGCCAAGCTTGTAGCGTCATATCCAAGAAGACTTGAGGCTGTAATCGTTGCCAAAGATGCTTCAATAAAGTACTGAGTAAAGGGTGTAAATACTTATGTAAATTAGATATTTCTGTGTTTTTTCTTTCTAAAAACCTGTTTTTACTTTGTCATTATGGAGTATTGTGTGTAGCTTGAGGTGAATAAACAATCTAAATCGATTTTAAAATAAGGTTGTAACAAAACAAAATGTGGAAAAAGTCAAGGGGTCTAAATACTTTCCGAATGCACTGTACACACACACTTACCATTGGCACAGCGGTTCACAGCAGCGAGGCAGGGATACTCCTTCTCCAGCACCTTCAGATCACTCACCACATCCACCTGAGACAGGCCGGCTCAGCATTATCACATTAACACATTAGTGAGATCCAGTACTTGAGAGAAGTAGAAATGACATATGCTGGCGCTACTAAAGGCTTCTATGGCATGGGGTGCTCATCTACGTAAAGTCATATTCCAATAAAGAAAAGGTGATGGCATCTCCCAAAAAGACCACAACTAAGAGCTTTGACAATGACAGCAACACAGTTTTTTAACCAATAAAAAAGCCCTATGAATAAAATACTTCTGTTGTCTTTTTGGGAGATACCATCCCCTTTTTTTTGGGATGTATGATTAAAGCCTCTCTCTCTCTCACCTGCACTGGGCTCTCCTTAAAGAGGGCCTGGACGTACTCAGCTACACGAGGAGCAGCCATCCTCTCAGGATCAGACCCTCCTATGTCACGGCAAGCAAGCCTGGAGAGAAAGATCATATATACACACTACCATTCAAAAGTTTGGGGTCACTTATAAATGTCCTTGTTTTTGAAAGAAAATCACATTTTTGTCCATTAAAATAACATCAAATTGATCAGAAATACAGTGTAGACATTGTTAATGTTGTAAATGACTATTGGAGCTGGAAATGGCAGATTTGTTATGGTATATCTACATAGGCGTACAGAAGCCCATTATCAGCATCCATCACTCCTGTGTTCCAATGGCATGTTGTGTTAGTTAATCGAAGTTTATCATTTTAAAAAGGCTAATTAATCATTAGAAAACCGTTTTGCAATTATATTAGCACAGCTGAAAACTGTTGTGCTGATTAAAGGATTGGCCTTCTTTAGACTAGTTGAGTATCTGGAGCATCAGCATTTGTGGGTTCGATTACAGGCTTAAAATGGCCAGAAACAAAGTATTTTCTTCTGAAACTCATCCGTCTATTCTTGTTCTGAGAAATGAAGAATATTCAATGTGAGAAATTGCCAAGAAACTGAAGATCTCGTACAACACTGTGTACTACTCCCTTCACAGAACAGCGCAAACTGGCTCTAACCAGAATAGAACGAGGAGTGGGAGGCCCCGGTGCACAACTGAGCAAGAGGAGAAGTACATTAGAGTGTCTCGTTTGAGAAACAGACATCTCAAAAGTCCTCAAATGGCAGCTTCATTAAATAGTACCCGCAAAACACCAGTCTCAACGTCAACAGTGAAGAGGCGACTCTGGGATGCTGACCTTCTAGGCAGAGTTCCTCTGTCCAGTGTCTGTTCTTGTGCCTTATCTTCATCTTTTATTTTTATTGGCCAGTCTGAGATATGGCATTTTCTTTGTAACTCTGTCTAGAAGGCCAGCATCCTGGAGTCTCCTCTTCACTGTTGACGTTGAGATGGGTGTTTTGTTTTTATTGATTGGTCAGTTACCCTAGTCAATTCCCTACTTTTAACACTGACACAGTAATAAACAGCTCTAACGTTACAGGTTTCATTGTCAAATCAAATGTTATTGGTCACATACACGTGATTAGCAGAACTTATTGCGGGTGTAGCGAAATGCTAGTAGCTCCGACAGTGCAGTAATATCTAACAAATTACACAACATATACCCAATACACATATCTAAGTAGGAATGAATTAAGACTATATACACATGGACGAGCAATCTCAGAGTATAGAAAAACAGAATATACATATGAGATTATTAATGCAATATATGTACGCATTATTACGTGAATGAGGTACCGTAGAATAGTATAGAAAACACATGAGATGAGTAATGCCAGATATGTAAACATGGTGCACAGTAGAGGTCTGCACAGACCGTTTTCTTCATCTGCTCCCGCCCACACTCACTGGCTTTCTGTCTGACTCCCATGTTCCCAAACCCAACCGCAGTCCCGCAATGTTTTTATTTATTTTATGTAACCTTTATTTAACTGGGCAAGTCAGTTAAGAACAAATTCTTATTTACAATGACGGCCTACCCCGGCAAAACCCGAACTATGCTTGGCCAATTGTGCTCCGCCCTTTGGGAATCCCAATCACCGCCTGGATGTGATGCAGCCCGAATTTTAGGCGTATGTGAAACAGCTCACAATCCCAGCAATTTTGCGCCCTATAGGCAACATCAAATGCGCAACAATAACTTAAATTATCAGAGATTCTCACAAGGCCCTTACATTGTATTACTGGCCTATTTCAGCCAATATGCTTGATGTAGTTTGAAGAAAGTAGAGCTGGAGAGACTTGCACTTTCTCTTGAGCTATTTTTATAGCCTACCTTTTAGGAGTGGGAAGATTTTCAGAAGGAGAAATATTGGTGATCAATATTTAAGCCTATTTCTAGGCAATGTAACCTAATTATAGGCCTATTTAGAAGTACATTTCCTTGGAAAGACAACTACCCTGTGCTTCTTCGTCCATGCATAGGCTATAGCCTACTCTAATTGAACCACACGCGTACCTGATCTCGTAGGTATGGCTACTGAACTGGAAGCAGAAAGAATGATGACAGCGACACTTGTTAGGTTTTGCATAGGCCTATAGGATATAGCCTACCTTTCAGAGGACGATTTTCAGGCATGGTCTTTTTCATGGTCAGAGTCCTTTAGCTGCCTTTTAGCAAACTCCAAGCAGGCTGTCATATGCCTTTTAGTGAGGAGTGGCTTCCGTCTGGTCACTCTACCATAAAGGCCTGGTTGGTGGAGTGCTGTAGAGATGGTTGTCCTTCTGGAAGGTTCTCCCATCTCCACAGAGGAACTCTGGAGCTCTATCAGTGACCATCGGGTTCTTGGTCACCTCCCATACCAAGGCCCTTCTCTCCCAATTGCTCAGTTAAGCCAGGTGGCCAGCTCTAGGAAGAGTCTAGGTATCCTTCCCCAGATCTGTGCCTTGCCAAAATCCTGTCTCAGAGCTCTACAGACAATTTCTTTGACCTCATGGCTTGGTTTTCACTCTGACATGCACTGTCAATTGTGGGACCTTATATAGACAGGTGCGTGCCTTTCCAAATCAGGTGCGTGCCTTTCCAAATCATGTGTGCTAGTGCTGGCAGCACTAGCACACTATTTGGGAGACAGGGATACTAATGAATATCCACCAACAAGCTTCATTCTAGAGCTGGCTGAATATGTTTTGACGCACAACTATTTTAGGTTTGATGATGAATACTACCTCCAAACGAATGGAACATTGATGGGCTCCACCTTCGCTCTGAGTTATGCTAACCTTCATGTGGGTCTTTTTGAAGAAAGTTTTGTTGATTAATAATGAAAACGAAAATCTATTTTTAAATAAAGTCCTGAAGTGGTATCGTTATATTGACTACATTTTTTTGCATATGGGAAGGAACTGAAAAAGAGCCGTCAGATTTTATGGCACTACTCAATGACCCCAATCTCAAATTCACTATTGAATGTGACACTCAACGTGTTCATTATCTCGATATGTGGATTGAAAAATCAAATGGAACCCTGTTTACAACTCTGTATAGAAAAAAAACAGACAGAAATACTCTATTGCAGGGGGACAGCTTCCATCCTGAGCCAATAAAAAGAGGACTTCCAAGAAGCCAATTTTTCCGACTGCGCCTTGTATGCCACTCCACAGAGGATCATCTAGAAAAAGCAGCGGAGATGGGCACTAGGTTTCTAAGAAGAGGATATTCGCCACAATGTGTGGATGAAGCTCTTAATTTGGCATGGGGAAAAACACGAGACGAACTGTTACAAAAAAGACCTGCTCAACACTGGCATATTTCATCATCGGACCCAGCTTTGCCGGCTGATTTTAAAAATCCACCACTTATTGTGTATAGGAGGTCGCAATTTACGCGATAAATTGGTTCATGCCAACTGCCAGCCACAAAAGAAAACCAGCCAGGCCCTTTTACGCTCTCTACCAAATGGTAGCTATAAATGCAGAGGATGCGCACAGTGCAACAATATGATGAAGTGTGAATATTTCTGCCACCCACACACAGGAAAACGGTTTGAAATAAATGACATTATTACGTGTTCCATCACCCATGTTATTTACATTATTAAATGTCCATGTGGGCTCTGCTATGTCGTTAAAACCTCCCGCACTCTCAAACAGAGAATTAGTGAACGTAAAAGTTCAATCAGGAGAAACGACAGGGATTATCCAGTCGCAGTACATTTTAATGATCTAAAGCATGACATTTCTACTTTTAGATTTTGTGGCATAGAGAAAGTTAAGATATCAGACAGGGGAGGTGATATTAATAATACTCTGAGTAAAAGAGAATGTTTTTGGATTTTCATCCATCAGACATCATTTCCTAAAGGACTTAATGATGAAATGCCTATGCATGTTATGTTGTGAATTTGAACATGAATTATGTGCCTATTTAAGATTACTCTGATGTTTTTGTACGATGTACCCAATGATTAATGAAAACTTGCTATGTCCTCATTGTGGTTTTACAGACGTGTTTAATAGGTAACTGAGCTAAACGACTACCCCCCCCCCCCCGTAGCACTCACTTCCGTCATCATGAAGTGCTTTGAGAGACTAGTCAAGGACCATATCACCTCCACCCTACCTGACACCCTAGACCCATTCCAATTTGCTTACCGCCCCAATAGGTCCACAGACGACGCAATGGCAACCACACTGCCCTAACCCATCTGGACAAGAGGAATACCTATGTGAGAATGCTGTTCATCGACTACAGCTCAGCATTTAACACCATAGTACCCTCCAAACTCGTCATCTAGCTCGAGACCCCCTGGGTCTCGACCCCGCCCTGTGCAACTGGGTACTGGACTTCCTGACGGGCCACCCCCCAGGTGGTGAGGGTAGGTAACAACATCTCCACCCCGCTGATCCTCAACACTGGGGCCCCACAAGGGTGCGTTCTGTGCCCTCTCATGTACTCCCTGTTCACCCACGACTGTGTGGCCATGCACGCCTCCAACTCAATCATCAAGTTTGTGGATGACACTACAGTGGTAGGCTTGATTACCAACAACGACGAGACGGCCTACAGGGAGGAGGTGAGGGCCCTTGGAGTGTGGTGTCAGGAAAATAACCTCACACTCAACGTCAACAAAACAAAAGAGATGATTGTGGACTTCAGGAAACAGCAGAGGGAGCACCCCCCTAGTAAGTTAAGTTCCTCAGCGTACACATCACGGACAAACTGAATTGGTCCACCCACACAGACAGCATCGTGAAGAAGGCGCAGCAGCGCCTCTTCAACCTCAGGAGGCTGAAGAAATTCAGCTTGTCACCAAAAGCACTCACAAACTTCTACAGATGTACAATCGAGAGCATCCTGTCGGGCTGTATCACCGCCTGGTACGGCAACTGCTCCGCCCACAACCGTAAGGCTCTCCAGAGGGTAGTGAGGTCTGCACAACGCATCACCGGGGGCAAACTACCTGCCCTCCAGGACACCTACACCACCCGATGTCACAGGAAGGCCATAAAGATCATGAAGGACAACAACCACCCGAGCCACTGCCTGTTCACCCTGTTATCATCCAGAAGGCGAGGTCAGTACAGGTGCATCAAAGCAGGGACTGAGAGACTGAAAAACAGCTTCTATCTCAAGGCCATCAGACTGTTAAACGGCCACCACTAACATTGAGTGGCTGCTACCAACATACGGACTCAACTCCAGCCACTTTAATAATGGAAATTGATGTAAAAAATGTATCACTAGCCACTTTAAACAATGCCACTTAATATAATGTTTACATACCCGACATTACTAATCTCATACAGTGGGGCAAAAAATAATTTAGTCAGCCACCAATTGTGCAAGTTTTCCCACTTAAAAAGATGAGAGAGGCCTGTAATGTTCATCATAGGTACACTTCAACTATGACAGACAAAATGAGGGAAAAAAATCCAGAAAAATCACATTGTAGGATTTTTTATTAATTTATTTGCAAATTATGGTGGAAAATAAGTATTAATGGCACCTGTTTGAACTTGTTATCAGTATAAAAGACACCTGTCCACAACCTCAAACAGTCACACTCCAAACTCCACTATGGCCAAGACCAAAGAGCTGTCAAAGGACACCAGAAACAAAATTGTAGACCTTCACCAGGCTGGGAAGACTGAATCTGCAATAGGTAAGCAGCTTGGTTTGAAGAAATCAACTGTGGGAGCAATTATTAGGAAATAGAAGACATACAAGACTCAAATCCTGCAGTGCCAGACGTGTCCCCCTGCTTAAGCAAGTACATGTTCAGGCCCGTCTGAAGTTTGCTAGAGAGCATTTGGATGATCCAGAAGAAGATTGGGAGAATGTCATATGGTCAGATGAAACCAAAATATTACTTTTTGGTAAAAACTCAACTCGTCGTGTTTGGAGGACAAAGAATGCTGAGTTGCATCCAAAGAACACCATACCTACTGTGACGCATGGGGGTGGAAACATCATGCTTTGGGGCTGTTTTTCTGCAAAGGGACCAGGACGACTGATCCGTGTAAAGGAAAGAATGAATGGGGCCATGTATCGTGAGATTTTGAGTGAAAACCTCCTTCCATCAGCAAGGGCATTGAAGATGAAACATGGCTGGGTCTTTCAGCATGACAATGATCCCAAACACACCGCCCGGGCAACGAAGGAGTGGCTTCGTAAGAAGCATTTCAAGGTCCTGGAGTGGCCTAGCCAGTCTCCAGATCTCAACCCCATAGAAAATATTTGGAGGGAGTTGAAAGTCCGTGTTGCCCAGCAACAGCCCTAAAACATCACTGCTCTAGAGGAGATCTGCATGGAGGAATGGGCAATAAATACCAGCAACAGTGTGTGAAAACCTTGGGTAGACTTACAGAAAACGTTTGACCTCTGTCATTGCCAACAAAGGGTATATAACAAAGTATTGAGATAAACTTTTGTTATTGACCAAATACTTATTTTCCACCATCATTTGCAAATAAATTCATTAACAATCCTACAATGTGATTTTCTGGATTTTTTTTCTCATTTTGTCTGTCATAGTTGAAGTGTACCTATGATGAATTACAGGTCTCTCTCATCTTTTTAAGTGGGAGAACTTGCACAATTGGTGGCTGACTAAATACTTTTGTCCCACTGTATGTATATCCTGTACTCGATACCATCTACTGCATCTCGCCTATGCCGTTCTGTACCATCACTCATTCATATATCTTTATGTACATATTCTTTATCCCTTTACACTTGTGTGTATAAGGTAGTAGTTGTGGAATTGTTAGGTTAGATTACTCGTTGGTTATTACTGCATTGTCGGAACTAGAAGCACAAGCATTTCGCTACACTCACATTAACATCTGCTAACCATGTGTATGTGACAAATAAAATTTGATTTGATATTTATACAGTTCTGTAATATTTATGAAATGCATATTGGTATATTTGGTAGCACTTTGTTTTTCCTTTGCCTCCAACCCCTTTCGATGTGTAGAACGGATGTGGGTGGTGCTAGGTCTACATAAGGGTGCTAATTTCAAAAATAATTCACAAAAGCTCTGACGAGGGCCGTGAGGCCGATACGTAAGCTTATTAAATATCAGTGATACTATCAAGAGCAGTGTGCGGTTTCCTTTTTCCTTCATTACCCTTAAGTTGAGAGGCCATCGTCAAGACCAAAACTATGCAAAAACATATATATATATATATATCTTTTTTTTTGGCCCTACTGCTATTAGCCCATGTAATAACACATTCACTACATGGAACAACAGATAGTCTCCTCCCCCCCCCCCCCCCCCCAATGTATGTAACCCTTTATTTTTGGCACTAAACAGTCTCCATATATGCTTCCATACATTTAAAAATATATATATACCGGGCGACCTTCAGATGAATCTTGTGAGGCCTGTGGCCGTCCTAAAGCAAAACAACCGATGTCTCATGGTCTGACACCGCTCTACGTGGTCTGACACCGCACCGGCTAGTGCCGTCACCTTTCACCGCAGATGAGGAAGTGCGACATCGTAGGATGTGGCGGAAATGTTTAATTCCAAGATGGAGGAAAATCTATCCCAACAGACCTAATGGGCCCTTGAGGAAAATCTGTTCAGCATGATCACATTTAACATATAAAAATGTCTCCCCATAAGAGAGATCTCTTATGGGTGTGCGCAACTCACCGTCCACTCTCCAGAGCAGAGACCAGGTCCACTAACTCCTTCCCCTGGGCCTCCTGGTCCACCCACAACCCTAGAACACACACTTTATACTGGCTGGGCTTCACAGACACCTCCCTCACCTCCAGAGGCTGGAAGAGAGTGAGAGAGGGGGAAGAGAGTGAGAGAGGGGAAATAGAGAGATTGTGGATAAAGGATGAATGTCAGCACCACATTTGGAGCAAAAGACAATCGAGCTCCACCTGTGTGGTGGTGGGGGGGGGCATAGGAGTGCCTTCAGCTCGAAACATTGCACAATAAAACAATGGGAGAAATCGTCAGTGTTCAGGTATCGATTCAGTGTTCTCACCATGTAGAGGGCGTGCAGGGCCCCTAGGGCAGCAACCATGGTGCTCCTGTCATAGCTGCTGTGACGAGGACAGACCAGCAGGGGGCGCTGCATGCCTGCTTTCATGGCCCTGAAGAAATACCCACAGTACATGGAAATGAATGGAAGAGATACACACAGGACAGGAATACAGATATATAGTAACCTCTTGGTACATTTTGTGTGTGTGTGTATTTGGTGTTGACTTGTACCTCTTGATGCCATTAACGGCTGCGTCGCTGAAGCGTCGGACGTCATCGTAGTCCCGGTTAACGGGCCCGGTGGACGCAAACACCAAGCGTTTACCAGGCAACCCCGGAACCATCAACACCACCACCTTATCTCCCAGACCACAGTCCACCTTGAGGAGAAATGAGAGAGGAGAAGAGAAAGTAGGAGGAGTATATTCATCTATCTATGTTGTTGGTGTGGGTGTGTGCGCGTGACTCACAGAGCTGTAGTCCTGCAGAGGTGCTTTCAGACATTCCAGCTCCTTGGGCAGCGTGTCATAACTCTGGGTCACCAAGACTACGCCATCATAACTAGGAGAAAACACACACAGAGCACACACATTTTGTTCTTCCACCCTTGTGGCAAAATAAAATGAAATATCCAAATCCTATTTTCCCTAATCCCAACCTTAACCACTAACCCAAAACCTAAGCTTAAAATAGCATTTGACTGTCCCTAGGAGAGAGAATTCTCCTGGTTTAACCCCACCCCCACACGACATGTGACCTGATCAGCAGTTCCTCAATACTCACTTCTGGTTCTTACAGTCAGTGGTCCACTCGATGGGCTGGACGCTATAGAGAGAAACGCACGTTCAATACAGCTCAATAGTACTGGTCTTGAAGGTCCAACTCAGTAGCCTGGTCCCAGATTTGTTTGTGCTCTTGCCAACTAACTCCATTGCTGTCATTGTTAAGCCAAACATTGTTTGGCATGACAATGGGTGACCAAGGAGTTGGCTACAATTATAGCACAAACAGACAGCACTGGTTACCAACTCAGAAAATTGTGATAAAAAATTGCTTTAAATTCCTGTCTGGTATTCTCTGCTGCAGGGTTGGTGATATCAGTGACATTGGGTCAAAGTCTGGCTTCGGAGAAACCTTTGGTCTCCAGATAATCTGCAGGACTTGTGCACACTTTGACATCTCATTAGTCTAAAGCAGCTCTTTTGCATTCACCTGTCCAGTCTATTAACATCAGTACAAATGCAGAAAGAAAGGAGATGAGGAAAGGACATACCTTTAGACCATTGAGATGCACCCTGGGATTTAATATATGCCATTTAGCAGACGCTTTTATCCAAAGAGACTTATAGCCATGCGTGCATACACTTTAAGCATGAGTGGTCCTGGCAATTAAACCCATTATCCTGGCAATGCAAGTGCCATGCTCTACCAACTGAGCTACAGAGGACCTAGCCCATTCAATAGCTGATCAGGTTAAACGGTATACCGTCTATTCACAAAGCTGTTTGCCGCTTGAGGCAAATTCCCCAACGCTTCCCAAATGCTCTGTCTAAATGGAAATATGCCTGGCACCCGTTACAGTTTTGGAAACGTTTGGAACTTAACTCTCATAAGGAAGAAATACTTTTTCAAATACAAAAGATCCACTTACTGTACGCAGTTAAGGAAAATTGCACCTAGCTGTACTTAGAGAAACACTGGAAATGTGGAATGGAATGGTCCAATGGAAATGCGAGCGCAAGGTGAGAGGATGTGTCGTAGTAGAGGCTGTGTGTAAAAACATCAGGGTGAAACTTTGCTAAAATGCGCACAGTAAGTGTATATTTTGTATTCTAAAGATTCTTTCTCGCTTATATGAAAGTTAAGTTCGGAAGGTTTCCCAAAACCGTATCGCAAGTTAAGCTTATTTGTGTTTAGACAGAGCGCCAGGATTAAACAGAGCGTGGGGATTGTAGTTCACATGGAGCCAGCTGTGATCCTTACCATCAGCTGAGAACCCAAAGGGGGGACCGGCTGTAAACTGGGTATACCCCCTTGGGTTCTAGAGAGATACAAAGGACAATGAGAGTTGCAGACTATATAAGCCTGACTTAGTACTCATCTTTCCATTGCACAAACCATGCTTTGAATGAAATGCAGTATTCTAAAAAGGACATTGTTCCCTTTCTCTCACCCTTCCTTTCCTGTCATGTGTGTAGATTCATGCATTTGGAACGAGAATAATATGTAATGACGTCATATGGGGAACATTTCAATTTGAGATACTGTTTTGAGGGAAGTAACAAGAAGTCACAAATGCACACAGGAGGAACTCAAAATCCCAAAACACCCCACGGCCATCTAAAAATAAAAAATAAAGTTTAAATTAAGTGCTTAATAAAATAGAGTAGGCACATGACCTAGCAACAGAAAGTACAAATTGGAAGATTAGATAGGACAATGGGGCTTTAATAGAAAGCTAGTTTGCTGGTACTTGGGAGGAAAAATTGCAACTATCTGGCTAAGTAGCTGTCTGCAAAGACAATGGACAGTCCACTCCTTGCAGATAGATCATGGGGATTTAAATACAGTGCCTTCAGAAAGCATTCATACCCCTTTACTTATTCCACATTATGTTTTACAGTCTGAATTCAAAATGGATTAAATAGATTTTCTCTCTCACCAATCTTCACACAATACCCCATAATGACAAAGTGAACACATGCTTTCAAAAAATATTAGCAATTTATTGAAAATTAAATACAAACTCTAATTTACATAAGTATTCAAACCTCTGAGTCAATACATGTTAGAATCACCTTTAGCAGCTGTGAGTCTAAGAGCTTTGCACACCTGGATCATACAATAATTCTTCCAAGCTCTGTCAAGTTGGTTGTTGATCATCGCTAGACAGACATTTTCAAATCTTGCCATAGATTTTAAAGACGATTTAAGTCAACTAACTAGGCCAGTCAGGGACATTCAATGTCATCTTCAATGTCATGAACTAGGTTTTCCTCTAGGATTTTGCCTGTGCTTACCTCTATTCTGTTTATTTTTATCCTCCAAAAACCTCCCTAGTCCTTGCTGATGACAAGCATACCAATAACATGATGCAACCATCACCATGCTTGAAAATATGAAGAGTGGTACTCAGTGATGCGTTGTTTGCACCAATCATAATACTTTGTATTCAGGACATAAAGTAAATTTCTTTGCCACATTGCAAAAAGGATGCATGTTTTGGAATATTTGTATTCTGTACAGGCTTCTTTCTTTTCAAGCTGTCATTTACCTTAGTATTGTGGAGTAATTTCAATGTTTATCCATCCTCAGTTCTCTCCTATCACAGCCATTAAACTAGAACTGTTTTAAAGTCACCATTGGTCTCATGGTGAAATCCCTGAGTGGTTTCCTTCGTCTTTGGCAACAGAGTTAGGAAGGGCGCCTGTATCTTTGTAGTGACTGGGTGTATTGACACACCATCAAAAGTGTAATGAATAATTTCACCATGCTCAAAGGGATATTCAATGTCTGCTTTATTTATTTATACACATCTACCAATGTTGCCCTTCTTTACAAGGCATTGGAAAACCTCCATAGTCTTTGTGGTTGAATCTGTGCTTGAAAAGCACTGCTTGACTGAGGACCCTTACAGATAATTAATTGTATGTGTGGGGTATAGAGATGGGGTAGTCATTCAAAAATCATGTTAAACACCATTATTGCACACAAAGTTAGTCCATTCAACTTAAGTAAATGTTTACTCCTGCACTTATTTAGGCTTGCCATAACAAAAAAAAATCTAAAACCATTCCACGTTATCATGATGGGCTATTTTGTGCGTGGGCCTGTGACACAAAATCTAAATTTAATCAATGTAGAATTCAGGCTGTAACACAACAAAATTAGGAAAAAGTCAAGGGGTGTGAATACTTTCTGAAGGCACTGTGTGCACTCAATCATGTTTAGGAAAACCACGTCTCAATAAATTCCATTGCTCATTCATTAATTAATACGCAATAACAACAGATCCTGCACACATGCATTTCATGAAGTACATATTCTGACGGAAAATTTGCACGGAACGGCTAAATGTATGAATAAATGGGCTTACTGGGTACACATTGCTGGCATTCCGACGTCTTGAGGGAAAAAGACAGCAAGCTAAGCCGTCAGCTGACACAACCAAGCTTCCTCGGTCAATCACGTGATTTATCAACGTCCTTTCAATGTAGTCCTGGGAGTTGTAATTTTTACATACTGATTACTACGCGGAAATGTGCAGGTTATCTACACATAAAAAAGTATCCAAATATAATATCAATTGGAAGTGTTATATATATTATGTACATACTAGAGAAGTATCTACACTTCCGATTATATATAACTGAGAGCATTGAGTGACAGTATCCAACAAACTGAACTACAAATACCGAACCAGGAAGTCCAATCCTGTGCATGTTGTCTGTTCAGTAGACAAGCCAGCAAGGGGAGTGCCTGATCATTGGTCCAAAGTGCAAGAATGAGACGGTTTATTAGACTTTTCACCTGACTGACCATATGATATCAGTAAAATTAGCGACTCTTGATTGACTTTAATATATTTGCAGATTTGGTTGTGCAACATTGTTGTTGGCTTGTGGTTATTTTGCATTTGCGGAGTCAGTAATCACTGGTGATCAGGTAGGACGGTTTTAACTGAATACTGTGCGACTTTATATTGTCTTGATTGTAAAGATACTGTAAATGTATGTTATCTACAGGAGTAGAGTTTGCGGTCAGGGTGATAAGGTTATCACTAATAAAATAATGTAACGACCCTGGGTTTATAATCGCGGAAATCGTCCGTGCTGCACGAGCATGCTTTTGCTGCACAGTCGACAGCGCGCCGGACCTCGGGCTCGAAAGTCGAGGCTTCGAGACCTGCTCCCTGCTGTTTCATTACAATAATTTACATTGCAACTAAGAGTTTGAAGAAACCCGCAAGGGTTTATCTTTCTTTTGGAAATGACTTTGCTCAGTCCATATTCGGGTTCCTGATATGTCAAAGTGCAACTAGCTACGCTAGAGCTCTGAACTCATGGGTCACTTTACTGCATCATAAGACAGTATATAGGCTACTGCACTTTGAGGTTATCTACAGAAATGGTTCAATACTTCCTTAATTGGGATTGGACAATTCTCAGCCCACCCTGTGTTCTAAAACTATTAAATTCACCCCTTCACTTTCTTTCCTTTTTGTACATTTACTCGTTGTCTTTGCTTTTCTCTCTCAGTATTTTTTCTGCTCTCTGTTCTCATTAGATGAGACTTCCTCTTCACTCCTTCTCTCTCGTCTCGAGGAGCTTGTCTGATAGGCTGTCTGCTATCCCCGGTAGGCGGGGAGTGTGTGGCGCTGCGATGCGATTGGTGCAGTTCTGCCGCCAAGGCGATGAGGGAGGGGTTAGAGTCGGCGTTGATCGGGGGGAGGGGCTAGGGGTCGTTGACCTTAAGGCCTTTGACCCTTCGATGCCCATGACAATGAGAGAGCTGCTGGAGATGGGAGCGAAGGGCATGCAGTGTGCACAGAGGTAACACATGCACAACACACACACTGTCTTGTTGCTTGTCCGTAGCCATCCTTTCCACCCAGAGCACATACTATCCTCTTTCACTCAGGGCACTGGAGGTTAGTCCTGCTCAGTGTGTGGTTCCCTTTGCGGAGGTGAGGCTGCTGTCCCCAGTTCTAGCCCCAGAGAAAGTTGTGTGTGTGGGGATGAACTACCGGGACCACTGCCTTGAGCAGAACGCCCCTATCCCTAAAGAGCCAATCATCTTCAGCAAGTTCCCCAGCGCCATTACTGGGCCCTTTGATGACATCACACTGCCTGACGAGAGCCAGGTGAGAGCAGCTTTAGTCAATGGGTGTGTTCCTCTGCCCAGGCGTTGCTGAAGCATGCCAGATCTTACAACACCTGGATAGGTATTTTACGTATCAGCTAACCACATAATATGTTATAGCAATCTGGTGCCTGACGGCACAGTCGATGACGTTGTACGCAACTTCTGAGCAGGAGAACACGACCCCTGTCAGGCTCAGAGGAGAAGATTGAGAATCAGTAGATTTGCATGATCCTAGATCCGTTCCTGATACAATTATAATGTACAGAGGCACTGTAGCCTGGGTGTTACACAGTTTCTGCATTCAATAACTTAATTGATGGATTATTCCTGGTTATCCCTGATTGAAGGAGGTGGACTGGGAGGTGGAGCTAGCCTTTGTGATTGGACGAAAGGGGAAACACATTAAGGTGAGTCTGAATAGAACTTGACAGACACAGGGGTTTCATGTCCCACAGATGAGCTCACTCCCCCCCCCCCCCCCAACTCTTTCTCCAAGGAAGAGGATGCTATGTCTTACGTGGCAGGTTTCACCGTTGCCAACGATGTCAGCGCACGTGATTGGCAGATGAAACGCAACGGGAACCAGTGGCTGCTGGGAAAAACCTTTGACAGCTTTTGTCCTCTCGGCCCCGCCTTAGTGACCACCTCCGCTGTGACGGGTGAGAGAGGCAGAAACACAAGATAAAATGTATACATATAATTTGCTTACTTTGGCAGAGTGGTTGCTAACATGTATCTCTGTTTGTCGTCAGACCCCCATAACCTGGGTATCCGCTGTCTGGTAAATGGAGTTGCAGTCCAGAACAGCAACACTGACCAGCTGATCTTTAAGACTGAGCAAGTGGTGGCCTGGGTCTCACAGTGAGTGACACACACACAATGTGTTCATAGTTCTTGTGATGGTAATACTTTACTTGAGCCCTCTATCACAAGGTATACATAACACAGTCACTAACAGTTATGACAACTGAGTTACAATGTCATCACAAAACCAATATTTGTGACAGCTATGGAGTAGTCTACAGTTGCTCTATGATAACAAAGATTTGTGTGTGTGTTTTCTCCTGTGTTAGGTTTGTGACGTTGTCTCCAGGTGACGTGTTTCTGACGGGGACTCCTCCAGGTGTGGGTGTGTTCAGGAACCCACCTGTCTTCCTCAAGGTCAGCATCACACACTTATATAAAGACATTTGTTGTGTACCAGGCTAACTACTTTGCAGATGTGGTAATGAATCAATCAATGGTTGTGTGCCACTACGACTGATTGCTAAATCATATGATTTGGTTAGCTGATATGTTAAACACCTATCCAAGCATTTTAAGATCTGACATATGTCTGTAATGTAGTTAGCCTGGAATGAATCCATATTGTTACATATAGTAGTAATGAACTCCACATCCACCCCAAGCTCTTATAGGGCTAGGCACTTCCCATATATCTGAAAAGATCAAATAGGGCACAAGAGTTACAAGCGTTGCCTGTTGTGGCCTTGTCTTGTGAAAGGTGTAATGAAGTGTTCCTCTGTGTTTCAGAAAGGAGATGTGGTGGAATGTCAAATAGACCAGGTCGGGGTCATACGCAACAATGTGGTCTGAATTCTAACCTATGAAACAGCCAGCCTATTGGACAGCTCTCTCTTCAATCTTGATTAAGCTCTCTTTGGACCCAAGTGTCATTAATCTAGTCTACTATAAATCAGATCTAATCCATGTTTGAAAGGCTTTGTTTACACAGGAAGCTCAATTATGATATTTTTTCCAATTATTGGCAAAAGCTCTAATCTGATTGGTCAAAGGATCCAAATTAGACTGCCTGTGTAAACAGCCAAAGATGGTGAATTAGGTTTGTAAACTATCAATCTAACTAAAGTTGCAAATTTTTTTGTGGATTGTCTATAGAATTGAATAGATTACTTTTATAAATGCAAGTTCTTTATTCTTGTTTTCTGTGATCCTTCTTATACAAAACATATACTGTCATGGTACTACAGTACCACTCACATGGCTAAATGTGTGACTAGTCTTCATGAAATCATGTCTCCTATAACACTGTGCTTTCCAATGGCACCCTATTTACTACATAGTGGACTACTTTTTATTAGGGACCAAAAGTCAAAGTAGTGCCCTATATAGGGAATAGGGTGCCATTTGGGACCAGTCAAGTGACATTTGGAACACACAGAACAGTGATTACTCACCTCGAACTGGACAAAGATATTTTGGTGCGCTATATCTAATTTTAAAGAAGTCTCAATTATTGCTCGCCTGAAGTAGAGTACCTTATGATAAGCTGTAGACCATACTATCTACCAAGAGTTCTCATCTGTATAATTCGTAGCCATCCATTTACCACCACAAACCGATGATGGCACTAAGACCGCACTCAACCAGCTGTATAAGGCCGTAAGCAAACAAGAAAGTGCTCATCCAGAAGCAGTGCTTCTAGTGGCCAGGGACTTTAATGCAGGCAATCCGTTTTACCTAATTTCTACCAGCATGTCACCTGTGCAACCAGAGAAAAAAAAAACTCTGGTTCACCTTTACTCCACATACAGAGACGCATACAAAGCTCTCCCTCGCCCTACATTTGTCAAATCGGACCATAATTCTATTCTCCTGATTTCTGCTTACAAGCAAAAAATAAGCAGGAAGAACCAGTGACTCGCTCAATATAGAAGTGGTCAGGTGACGCGGATGCTACGGTACAGGACAGTTTTGCTAGCACAGACTGGAATGTGTTCCGGGATTCATCCAATGGCATTGAGGAGTATACCACCTCAGTTATCGGCTTCATCAATAAGTGCATTGACGGCGTCGTCCCCACAGTGACCATACGTACATATCCCAACTAGAAGCCATGGACTACAGGCAACATCCACATCGAGCTAAAGGCTAGAGCAACTGGTTTCAAGGAGCGGGACACTAACCCAGACACTTATAAGAAATCCCTCTACGCCCTCAGTTGAACCATCAAACAGGGAAAGATTCAATACAGGATTAAGATTGAATCCTATTATACCGGCTCTGACACTCGTCGAATGTGGCAGGGCTTTCAAACTATTACGGACTACAAAGGGAAACCCAGCCGCGAGCTGCCCTGGGACGCAAGCCTCCCAGACAAGCTAAATGCCTTTTATGCTTGCTTCGAGGCAAGCTACACTGAAGCATGCATGAAAGCACCAGCTGTTCCTGGACGACTGTGTGATAATGCTCTCGGTAGACGATGTGAGCAAGACCTTTAAACAGGTCAGCATTCACAAAGCCGTGGGCCAGACGGATTACCAGGATGTGTACTCAAAGCATGCACGGACGAACTGGCAAGTGTCTTCACTGACATTTTCAACCTCTCCCTGACAAGAGTCCCTGTGCACAAGGAAGCGAAGGTAACCTGCCTAAATGATTACAGCCCCGTAGCACTCACGTCGGTAGCATTGAAGTGCTTTGAAAGGATGGTCATGGCTCACATCAACGCCATAATCCTGGATACCCTAGACCCACTTCATTTTGCATACTGCCCCAACAGATCCACAGACGACACAATCTCAATCGCACTCCACACTGCCCTTTCCCACCTGGACAAAAGGAATACCTATGTGAGAATGCTGTTCATTGACTACAGCTTAGCGTTCAACACCATAGTGCCCACAAAGCTCATCACTAAGCTAAGGACCCTGGGACTAAACACCTCCTTCTGCAACTGGATCCTGGACTTCCTGACGGGCCACCCCCAGGTGGTAAGGGTAGGCAACAACATGACTGCCATGCTGATCCTCAACACTGGGGCCCCTCAGGGGTGCACGCTTAGTCCCATCCTGTACTCCCTGTTCACCCACGACTACATGGCCAAACATGACTCAAACACCATCATTACGTTTGCTGATGACCCAACAGTGGTAGGCCTGATTACCGACAACACTGAGACATGCTATAGGGAGGAGATCAGAGACCTGGCAGTGTGGTGCCAGGACAACAACCTCTCCCTCAATGTGAGCAAGACAAAGGAGCTGATCGTGTACTACAGGAAAAGGCTGGCCGAACAGGCCCCCATTCTCATCGACGGGGCTGTAGTGGAGCGGGTCGAGAGTTCCAAGTTCCTTGGTGTCCACATCACCAGCAAACTGTCATTGTCCAAACACACCAAGACAGTCGTGAAGAGGGCACGACAACACCTTTTCCCCCTCAGGAGACTGAAAAGATTTGGCATGGGTCACTAGATCCTCAAAACGTTCTACAGCTGCACCATTGAGAGCATCCTGACCGGTTGCATCACCACCTGGTATGGCAACTGCTCGGCATCTGACCGTAAGGCGCTACAGAGGGTAGTGTGTACGGCCCACTACATCACTGGGGCCAAGCTTCCTGCCATCCAGGACCTATATACTAGGTGGTGTCAGAGGAAAGCCCCAAAAATTGTCAGACTCCAGTCGCCCAAGTCATAGACTGTTCTCTCTGCTTCCACACGGCAAGCAGTACCAGAGCGCCATGTCATGGACCAAAAGGCCCCTTAACAGCTTCTACCCCCAATCCATAAGACTGCTGAACAATTAATCAAATGGCCACCTGGACTATTTACATTGACCCCCCCCCCCCCCCCCCCCCCATTTGTTTTTACACTGCTGCTACTCACTTATTATTATCTATGCATAGTCACTTGACCCCTACCTACAGTACATGAACAAATTACCTCAACCAACCTGTACCCCCACCCCCCCTACATTGACTCTGTACCGGTACCACCTGTATATAGCCTCGCTATTGTTATTTTGTGTTACTTTTGAATTATTTTTACTTGAGTTTATTTGGTAAATATTTTCTTAACTCTTTCTTGAACTGCATTGTCGGTTAGGGGTTTGTAAAGTAAGCATTTCACGGAAAGGTCTGCACCTTTTGTGTTCGGCATGTGACAAATAAAGTTTGATTTGAATAGTGAGTGCATACATTTTCATACTTTTTTGTACTGCTCCCCATGGAAATGAAACCCACAAACCTAGCGTTGCAAGCGCTTTACCAACTGAGCCACATCATCATATCTTAATGTGCACAATTATTGTATTGTACATTGTTTTTGTTCATGGTAATGGAAAGTCTACAGGTACCAAACCTAGATGACCAGCCTATGTACAATATTAAGTGGTTTGTATGGATGGTATATTGATACTGCACAAAAAGTGTCTGTTGTCCATGTTATTTGATCAAGAAAAATATTGTATTTGTTGTGGATGTTTTGTGTCTTTGCCCATCATTTTTCACCTTTTGATGTAAATGTTTGAGGACAGGATTTTGTTCTTTCTGGATTCAATTAGAATGCCAATCACAGAGAAAGGGACAGGGCAAAAACTTTTACAATTCCTACTGTTGAATCCTGCAAGATACTGTTCCTAATTATTCAACTACCTTGTCTTTTGCCCAAGTGTAGATGCAAAAAAAAAATGTTTTGCCAGGGCTACAGATGTTTATATCGGTTTACATATACTGGTAAAGGCCCAGTGCACTACTCTGTGCAAAAATATTATTTCCATGTTTCTATTCAGATTTTTCAGGGGGTGCTGAATCACCCTCAGCACCACTACTTCCCGGGGCTATGGAAAATCCAACTCATTTTTTTTAACTCTTTTTTTTTTTACCAGGTAAGTTGACTTAGAACACATTCTCATTTACAGCAATGACCTGGGGAATAGTTACAGGGGAGAGGAGGGTGGATGAATGAGCCAATTGGAGGGCCAGGTTGGGAATTTAGTCAGGACACCGGGGTTAACATCCCTACTTTTATGATAAGTGCCATGGGATCTTTAGTGACCACAGAGTCAGGACACCCGTTTAACGTCCCATCTGAAAAATATATCAAGAGAACATCCCTGTTCATCCTTACTGCCTCTGATCTGGCAGACTCACTAAACAAAAATGCTTAGTTTGTAAATTATGTATGAGTGTTGGAGAGTGCCCCTGGCTATCTGTATTTTTTTTAAACAAAAATTATGACATCTGGTTTGCTTAATATAAGGATTTTTTTATTATTTATACTTTTAGTTTTACTTTTGATACTTATTTTTTGTTGTTTATACTTTTTGATAGTATATTTTAGCAATTACATTTACTTTTGATACTTAAGTATATTTAAAACCAAATACTTTTAGACTTTTACTCTAAGTTTTTTACTGGGTGACTTACACTTTTACTTGAGTCATTTTATTTGAAGTTGGCTTTACTTTTCCTCAAGTATGACAATTGAGTACTTTTTCCACCACCGGAAACATGCATAATGTATGCTGTGCTCCAAGTTTATGAATCTCAATATTTTTGTGCATGGGCAGTCTTTTCAGAAATAGCGCATGCAGAAATTTAGTGTGAAATTTAAGCAATGCTTATAAATGAGGCCCCTGAACTGTATGGACAATGGTGGGTTTGGTCTCCATGATTCAATCAGATATCTGTATGATATCTGTATTAAATATCTGTATCCTCTGCAGTTTGATGCTTTACTGTAGTGTAGATACAAATTAAGTATTGGAAATGTTTAGTGTCTGGCAGTTAGGTGATACCTGGATAGTCACATGCACTCACACCAACACACAGTGAGGGCCTCTCCTGTAGCGCATATACAAACACAAGTGTTAACTGTGTCGTACAAACCTCAGATTTAAACAATCCATCTTAATGAGAGACAGAGAGAGCTGAAGGCTAGTAACTATTCAAAGTGCAACAGAGAGGTAAAATGCACAGCTTGTGAGTCATCCACATCTCAGATTTCAAATGCTGCTATTTGTTCAGACCACCACGAGGTGGAAGTGATGTGTCATAAAAGAGAGGTCTTCTGACATTGTGACTGAAGAGCATGTTTTTCTCTGCAGTGTCTTAAAACAGCCTGGGTGCTATTGGCACCAATGAAAATAAGGGCTGCATACATGTTAGTTTTAAAGGTAGAGTTCTCAATCATTATGATCCGTATCACTTCTGATGGACTGTGGTGCTTCATGTTAGTGAAAGTAGATCAATGATGGATTCAGGAAAAACAAACACACATTTCTAGGTTTCATAAAAACAAACAACAAATAGCATTATATGTATATTAAAAAAACCTTGCTAGACACTTTTCACTGACCTATCACACCTATTTCACACAAACACAGAGCTTGTCTCAATTGTTCTTGTTCAGTTGAAGTCGGAAGTTTACATACACCTTAGCCAAATACATTTAAACTCAGTTTTTCACAATTCCTGACATTTAATCCTAGTTAAAATTCCCTGACTTAGGTCAGTTAGGATCACCACGTTATTTTCAAAATGTGAAATGTCAGAATAATAGGAGAGAAGGATTTATTTAGACTTGTATTTCTCATTCCCAGTGGCTCAGAAGTTCACATACACTCAATTAGTATTTGGTAGCATTGCCTTTAAAATTGTTTAACTTGGGTCAAACATTTCAGGTAGCCTTCCACAAGCTTCCCACAATAAGTTGGGTGAATTTTGGCCCATTCCTCCTGACAGAGCTGGTGTAACTGAGTCAGGTTTGTAGGCCTCCTTGCTCGCACACGCTTTTTCAGTTCTGCCCATACATTTTCTATGGGATTGAGGTCAGGGCTTTGTGATGGTCACTCCAATACCTTGACTTTGTTGTCCTTAAGCCATTTTGCCACAACTTTGGAAGTATGCTTGGGGTCATTGTCCATTTGGAAGACCCATTTGCAAACAAGCTTTATTAACTTCCTGACTGATGTCTTGAGATGTTGCTTCAATATATCCACATAATTTTCCCTACCTCATGATGCCATCTATTTTGTGAAGTGCACGAGTCCCTCCTACAGCAAATCACCCCCACAAGATGATGCTGCCACCCCCGTGCTTCACGGTTGGGATGGTGTTCCTAGGCTTGCAAGCCTCCAACTTTTTCCTCCAAACATAACGATGGTCATTATGGCCAAACAGTTCTATTTTTGTTTCATCAGACCAGAGGACATTTCTCCTAAAAATATAATCTTTGTCCCCATGTGCAGTTGCAAACCATAGTCTGACTTTTTTATGGCGTTTTTTGAGTAGTGGCTTTTTCCTTGCCGAGTGGCCTTTCAGTTTATGTCGATTATAGGACTCGTTTTACTGTGGATATAGATACTTTTGAACCTGTTTCCTCCAGCATCTTCACAAGGTCCTTTGCTGTTGTTCTGGGATTTATTTGCACTTTTCGCACCAAAGTACGTTCATCTCTAGGAGACAGAACGTGTCTCCTTCCTGAGCGGTATGCCAGCTGCGTGGTTCCATGGTGTTTATACTTGCGTACTATTGTTTGTACAGATGTACATGGTACCTTCAGGCGTTTGAAAATTGCTCCCAAGGATGAACCAGACTTGTGGAGGTCTACAATCTTTTTCTGATGTCTTGGCTGATTTATTTTTATTTTCCCATGATGTCAAGCAAAGAGGCATTGAGTTTGAAGGTAGGCCTTGAAAAACATCCACAGGTACACCTCCAATTGGTTCAATTGATGTCAATTAGCCTATCAGGAGCTTCTAAAGCCATGACATCATTTTCTGGAATTTTCCAAGCAGTTTAAAGGCACAGTCAAGTTAGTGTAAGTTAACTTCTGACCCACTGGAATTGTGATAGTGAATTATATGTGAAATAATCTGTCCATAAACAATTGTTGTAAAAATGACTTGTGTCATGCACAAAGTAGAAGCCCTAACCGACTTGCCATAAATATAGTTTGTTAACAAGAAGTTTGACTCCAACCTAACATGCTGACCAGACCGGACTCGTCGCGTGCGAGAGTGTTGCAAAATACAGTGCCTTGCGAAAGTATTCGGCCCCCTTGAACTTTGCGACCTTTTGCCACATTTCAGGCTTCAAACATAAAGATATACAACTGTATTTTTTTGTGAAGAATCAACAACAAGTGGGACACAATCATGAAGTGGAAGTGGAAGTGGAACATTTATTGGATATTTCAAACTTTTTTAACAAATCAAAAACTGAAAAATTGGGCGTGCAAAATTATTCAGCCCCCTTAAGTTAATACTTTGTAGCGCCACCTTTTGCTGCGATTACAGCTGTAAGTCGCTTGGGGCATGTCTCTATCAGTTTTGCACATCGAGAGACTGACATTTTTTCCCATTCCTCCTTGCAAAACAGCTCGAGCTCAGTGAGGTTGGATGGAGAGCATTTGTGAACAGCAGTTTTCAGTTCTTTCCACAGATTCTCGATTGGATTCAGGTCTGGACTTTGACTTGGCCATTCTAACAACTGGATATGTTTATTTTTGAACCATTCCATTGTAGATTTTGCTTTATGTTTTGGATTATTGTCTTGTTGGAAGACAAATCTCCGTCCCAGTCTCAGGTCTTTTGCAGACTCCATCAGGTTTTCTTCCAGAATGGTCCTGTATTTGGCTCCATCCATCTTCCCATCAATTTTAACCATCTTCCCTGTCCCTGCTGAAGAAAAGCAGGCCCAAACCATGATGCTGCCACCACCATGTTTGACAGTGGGTATGGTGTGTTCAGGGTGATGAGCTGTGTTGCTTTTACGCCAAACATAACGTTTTGCATTGTTGCCAAAAAGTTCAATTTTGGTTTCATCTGACCAGAGCACCTTCTTCCACATGTTTGGTGTGTCTCCCAGGTGGCTTGTGGCAAACTTTAAACAACACTTTTTATGGATATCTTTAAGAAATGGCTTTCTTCTTGCCACTCTTCCATAAAGGCCAGATTTGTGCAATATACGACTGATTGTTGTCCTATGGACAGAGTCTCCCACCTCAGCTGTAGATCTCTGCAGTTCATCCAGAGTGATCATGGGCCTCTTGGCTGCATCTCTGATCAGTCTTCTCCTTGTATGAGCTGAAAGTTTAGAGGGACGGCCAGGTCTTGGTAGATTTGCAGTGGTCTGATACTCCTTCCATTTCAATATTATCGCTTGCACAGTGCTCCTTGGGATGTTTAAAGCTTGGGAAATATTTTTGTATCCAAATCCGGCTTTAAACTTCACAACAGTATCTCGGACCTGCCTGGTGTGTTCCTTGTTCTTCATGATGCTCTCTGCGCTTTTGACGGACCTCTGAGACTATCACAGTGCAGGTGCATTTATACGGAGACTTGATTACACACAGGTGGATTGTATTTATCATCATTAGTCATTTAGGTCAACATTGGATCATTCAGAGATCCTCACTGAACTTCTGGAGAGAGTTTGCTGCACTGAAAGTAAAGGGGCTGAATAATTTTGCACGCCCAATTTTTCAGTTTTTGATTTGTTAAAAAAGTTTGAAATATCCAATAAATGTCGTTCCACTTCATGATTGTGTCCCACTTGTTGTTGATTCTTCACAAAAAAATACAGTTTTATATCTTTATGTTTGAAGCCTGAAATATGGCAAAAGGTCGCAAAGTTCAAGGGGGCCGAATACTTTCGCAAGGCACTGTAAATGTAGAAATCCATGTTATTCAATTATTGCACCCACACTGCTCGCGCGCGCCAACGAGCATCTGCATTGCCAAGGGCTAAAATAGAAGTCATTCCTCTTTCTGACGCAGATCGCGCTGCAAATCCTGCCTCTCCCATCTCCTCGTTGATTTATAGAATCAGGTACTCACGTGCCATCTCCTCATTGTTATACACACGTGGGTGATTGAAAGACGAACTGTTTTGCCTGTCGTCGTAGGTAATACTATGAAAGTTTAGATGACAATCACCATATAAGTTCAAAGATGAAAAAACCTGGAAGGAGGAGAGATGACTAGAAACGATTCGGTTGACCGTTTTGTGTGGATTCATTGTCAGAGTAGAGGACCTTGTGCATTTCAGGTAAAATAACAACTCAATGTTTATATCCCAGGACAAATTAGCTAGCATCTGCAAGCTAGCTAGCTAAATTGCCATACATGTTTAATGCTTTTCGACCTGTCCCCAAATGAATATAATTGGTTCAGAGTGATATTTTGATATTTTAACCTGCGTGTCGTGATCGCGTTTGGTGTGGGGGGACAAAATACATTTATGCACGATGGCGCACGCACGCAGCCGGTTTGGGTGCTGTGTAAGTGTATGTAAACTTCTGTCTTCAACTATATATTTTCAGAAATGTTTACAAATTTGTTTAAAATTAAAAGCTGAAATGTTTTGAGTCAATAAGCATTCAACCCCTTTGATATGGCAAGCCTAACTAACATTTGCTTAACAAGTTACAAGTTGCATTGACTCACTCTGTGAGCAATATGTTATCAACATGATTTTTGAATGACTACCTCATCTCTATACCCCACACAGACAATTATCTGTAAGGTCCCTCAGTCAGACAGTGAATTTCAAAGACAGATTCAACCACAAAGACCAGGGAGGTTTTCCAATGCCTCACAAAGAAGGGCATCTATTGGTAGATGGTTAAAACATTTAAACAGCAGACATTGAATATCCCTTTGAGCAGGGTGAAGCTATTAATTACACTTTGGATGGTGTATCAATACACCCAGTCACTACAAAAGATACAGTCGTCCTTCATAAAATCAGTTGCTGGAGAGGAAGGAAACCGATCAGGGATTTTACCATGAGGCCAATGGTGACTTTAAAACAATTACAGACTTGAATGGCTGTGATATGTGAAAACTGAGGATGGATCAACAACATTGCAGTTACTTCACAATACTATAAATGACAAAGAGTGAAAAGAAAGATGCCTGTACATAATACAAATATTCCAAAACATGCTTGTTTTCAATAAGACACTAAAGTAAAACTTCAAAACATTTGGCAAATAAATTAACTTTATGTCCTGAATACAAAGCGTTATGTTTGGGGCAAATCCAACACAACACATCACTACCACTCTTCATATTTTAAAACATGGTGGTGGCTGCATCATGTTATGGGTGTGCTTGTCATCGGCAAGGACTAGAGTTTTGTTGGGGATAAAAATGAATGGAATAGAGCTATAAGCACAGGCAAAATCCTAGAGGCAAGCCTGGTTCAGAGTGCTTTCCAACAGACACTGGGAGACAAATTCACCTTTCAGCAGGACTATAACGTAAAACACAAGGCCAAATATACACTGGAGTTGCTTCCCATGGCGACATGGAATGGTCCTGAGGGGCCTAGTTAAAATATTTGACATAAATAGGCTTGAAAATCTACAGCAAGACTTGAAAATGACTGTCTAGCAATGATCAACAATTAACATGACAAAGCTTGAAGAATTTTAAAAAGATTAATGTGCAAATATTGTACAATCCAGGTGTGCAAAGCTCTTCGAGACTTACAAATCAAATTTTATTGGTCACAAACAGATATTTGGCAGATGTTATTGCGGGTGTAGCGAAAAAAAATGCTTGTGTTCCTAGCTCCAACAGTGCAGTAGTTTCTGGCATTGGTCCTCAGATCCTCAAAAGGTACAGCTGCACCATCGAGAGCATCCTGACTGATTGCATCACTGCCTGGTATGGCAACTGCTCGGCTTCCGATTGCAAGGTACTTCAAAGGGTAATGCGTACGGCCCAGTACATCACTGGGGCCAAGCTTTCTGCCATCCAGGACTTCTATATTAGGCGGTGTCAGACTCCAGCCACCCTAGTCATAGACTGTTCTCTCTGCTACCGCACGGCAAGTAGTACCGGAGAGCCAAATCTAGGTCCACGAGGCTTCTAAACAGCTTCTACACCCAAGCCATAAGACTCATGAACATATAATCAAATGGTTAGTTCTCTATTGGGACAGTATATCTGGAGAGAGCCATGATTCTGTGAAACAGAGAATGTTACAGTCCCTGATATCTCTCTGGAAGGAGACCTTTGCCCTGAGCTCATCTACTTTATTGTACAGAGATTGAATATTAGCGATTAATATACTCGGAAGCGGTGGATGGTGTGCACGCCTCCTGAGTTGGACTAGAAGTCCACTCCGAATACCTCTTCTCCGCTGGCTGCATTTTGGAGCAGCCTCTGGGATAAGTTACATTTCCCTGGGGAGTTCGCGAAAGTCATATTCCTGGTCGTAATGCTAAGTTACCACCACTCTGACATCCAAAAGTTATTTCCGGCTGTATGTAATAATAACACAAAAAATGTTCTGGGCTAAAAATGTAAGAAATAACACACAAAAAAACAAAATACTGCAAAGTTGCTTAGGAGCTAGAAGCAGAGCTGCCATGTCTGTCTACCCAGAAAGACTCACAGTTGTAATCGCTCCCAAAGGTGATTCTCAGGGGTGTGAATATTTATGTAAATGAGGTATTTCTGCATTTAATTTTCAATAAACATGTGGTCACTTTGTAATTATGGGGTATTGTGTGTTGATGGGTGAGAAAACAAATATTTTTTACATATTGTACATCCTTGTCCAAAGGCAACTTCTGAACTGAAGCAAGAACCAAAGTTCTGGTCTCTTATAGACTCATGCAAAGTCTAATACTGAACTGAAAAACACATTCAGTTTAAACACAAAACAACCTGATGTGAAAATGAAATGTAAAATGCAAACTTAATGTCAACAACTTGATCACGTAAACACATGGAAATCAATAAGAGCATGCTTAGCGACTATGATACAAAGTTGTGGAGTTTGTCTGTTTGCTGTCGGTTGGGAGGGTGGACTGACTCCCAGGAACACACATCATCTCTGCTGAACCTGAGGACGGACACACACAAACACTTTATTTAGATACACGTGCAAGGACCAGTGAGTCACTGATAAAATGTTAATCACAGCATCCTGACTGCCTCACATGCCACCTCCTCTGAGCAGCTCTCTGTGAAACACACACACACACACACAGAGACAAACACACACCAGTTTTTGGGAATGGTGTGTAAATCGGATTAAATGTGAATGTGTAAGTAGAGTGCGTAGCCTACAAACAAATGAGCTGGTTCTTAAAGAGAGGTGTTTTTCATTAGACAAATGTCTGAAGTACGGGTATTAGCATTCTGTGTGTGTGTGTCATTGTGTAGTTCTAATCTCACCATAGTGTCACCTGTCCCTCTGGGCGGTGTCACACAGGTGGGAGTGTATCTGGGCTAAACATACAGCCTCTGCAGGGGGAGACACACACATCTGGTAGGGGAAGTTTAGGAGGTGCAGTCTTTCTGTAGCCCAGCAATCAGACTGCATAGGAAGAATAGCAGCTCTGGACACTGGCTGGGCTGGCTCAACTACAGAGATAGTGTGTGTGTTTGTTTAGTGACTATTCCAGTAATATCCCGGGGCAATAGGTGTGTTTGTGTACTACTCACCGGTATATACCTGGGGCAGTGTGTGTGTGTGAGTGTGTGTACTCACAGCAATGGGTTAGAACCGGTTCAGGGAACAGAACAGAAAACCAGAAAACGTTGTTTTTCCGAGGAACAGAATTAGAACTGGGAACAAAAGTGATCTATACTGTTCTGGAGCAGAATCGTTATTTTGAAATCATGGGAACCGGTTAAAAACGTTATTTTACTTTCAGGGCATTTTTCTCCAGTTCCACAAAAAAACTCAAAGCGCTTACGCAAAGCCCTCACTTAGAAACATATTCCAGTGTCTGCCTGCCAGCTGAAAACCTTTGTGTGCTAGCTGCCCCTTCCCCTCCAAAGCATAGGCTACTAGCCTAATGATGTTACAACCGGGATTCAGAAATTAGGCAGAGAGGTATTTTATTTGAGAAGAATGGAGTAACTTTAAGAATTCTATAGTTATAACATTTCACATTGGCTTTATTAACTACAAAAAGGTAAGACGTGTTTTTATTTAAAAATAGTCATATAAATAATGAATCTTTAAAGCAAACTAACCAACCAAGATTGTGAATGTGGTAATGGATTTGCACACACATGTACCATCGACAGCCTCATGGATGAATGTGTGTGTGTGTGTGTGTGTAAGTATCTGGGCTTGGTGGGAAAGAGAGGGAGTGGTGGAGAGATAGGGGCCGGGAATCATATCGAGATTGAGGGAGAGAGTGACAGAGAGAGAGACAGAAACAGAGAGAGAGAGAAAGAAATAGTGGGTCAGAAGGAATGAGAGAAAATGGGGTGAGCTGAGCAGACTGGAACTAATGACCAATAATTATTATAATTTTTTTGACCCGTTGAGCATAAAGAGTCAGCGTCAGCTAGCGATGTGCAGTTCAAGAACAATTCGCCATTCTTTTTACATGTTTCCGAGTGACTCATACATTTTGGTTGTTCGTTGACCTGCTGGTCGCAATTAATTCTGCAGGATAAATACGAGCTCAGCGGCGTGCTCCGACCACTAACTGTCTATCATGTGCGCACAGACAAATAGATAATGCTGCAGGAGGCATAGAGAAGAAGGGGGGGGGGGGCGTTAGAAAACGGGAACAAGCACCAGGCGACGGAGCAAACAGGACGCTAGGCCACTGAATTCTCACTACTGTGGTATCTTAATACTACTCGGTATCGTGAAACTTGGCCTGGTATTGTATCGTTAATAAAAATGTTGGTATCCAAACAACACTCATTTCTAAAGATAAATATTGACATATGAATAGCTCAAAACATTTTAGCCTGCTATATGACAAGTTAATCAGTGGGTGATGACCTGGAGGGGGGAAAAGGACAGACAGACAGATCAGCCAGAAGACCTTTCAACAAATCAGCTAATTCAAAACAGGAAAGGATCTTAATTAGCGACGCTGGATAGACTACAGGAAACATAAAACAGAGTAGACTGCATGGTGTGTGTGTGTGTGCATCACTTAGGTACTTTAAACCTGTGTGTTTGAGTGAGATCAAAAGTGTGTGTTTGTGTATCCCACCAGGCCCCAGCTTAATTTGGCCAGCTCTCCTGTTGACTGCTGTTGATGTGCTTATTATTTGAGCTGTGAACAATAGAGACTTTAAACAGAAACAATAAACCAAGAAAAGCCATACAGATTGACTAAATGCAATCTTGTTGTGTCTTCTTTCTCTTTCCATCTTTAGTGCCCACTGCTGATAATCGCTGCCAACTCTTTCTCTATCTTCCTCTCCTCCTCCACCTCTCTTTCTGTCTCTTCATCCCCCTCTAAATTTCATAAGAAGTGAGCACTGAACAACAGAGATTGAGATAACAGAATAAATCACATCTTATCTTCTCTGTCAGAAAGACTAATTTGTGACAATGCTGTGAAAAGGCTCCACAGAATGTGTAATGCTAACACAAAGTTTTGATATGCTTGAAGAACAATTGCAAGTTGCAACAATATTGGTCGGCATAACTAGGGATGGGTATGAGTAATCGAATACTCTAGTACCAAAGCTTGATCTTTAACAAGAGATTTAACAAATTCTATATATATATATATATACTGTAAAACTATTTGGTGGAATATGCCTTGTGGCTGGCCGAACGGGCAAGTGAAATGTGGTCTTGAAGACAACTTTAATTTGCTTTGACTCTAGTGTTCCATTTGTACATGTGCTTTTGCGGGGCACAACAAAAAAGAAACCAAGCCAAGCATCACACAGTTCTTCTCCCTACATTTCCTTTCCCCTCCATGTCTCATTCACTCAATTGTGTTCTGACCACATACTACACACATGCATGCTGAGTGCGCACACAAGCTCCCGTTAGGCCTACAGAAATAAATGATTACAAAACGTATCTAACTGATGGGATACACAAGATACATTCCTTGACAGGTGACAACAGTGCTATCACAAATTGAAAATGGACTGGTTGATTGAACAATAGGTGTTCCAACAACGAGCTGCAGTTTCGGAATAATTGCATCCCGTCTATTTTCCGCTGAGGCTACTTTGCAAACTGCTAGTGTCATTTAGAATTTATTAGCCTAGGCTATAACTCCCTAAACATACAGTGGGGCAAAAAAGTATTTAGTCAGCCACCAATTGTACAAGTTCTCCCACTTAAAAAGATGAGAGGCCTGTAATTTTCATCATAGGTACACTTCAACTATGACAGATAAAATGAGAAAAAACATCCAGAAAATCACATTGTAGGATTTTTAATGAATTTATTTGCAAATTATGGTGGAAAATAAGTATTTGGTTACCTACAAACAAGCAAGATTTCTGGCTCTCACAGACCTGTAACTTCTTCTTTAATTAAGAGGCTCCTCTGTCCTCCACTTGTTACCTGTATTAATGGCACCTGTTTGAACTTGTTATCAGTATAAAAGACACCTGTCCACAACCTCAAACAGTCACACTCCAAACTCCACTATGGCCAAGACCAAAGAGCTGTCAAAGGACACCAGAAACAAAATTGTAGACCTGCACCAGGCTGGGAAGACTGAATCTGCAATAGGTAAGCAGCTTGGTTTGAAGAAATCACCCGTGGGAGCAATTATTAGGAAATGGAAGACATACAAAACCACTGATAATCTCCCTCGATCTGGGGCTCCTCGCAAGATCTCACCCCGTGGGGTAAAAATGATCACAAGAACAGTGAGCAAAAATCCCAGAACCACACGGGGGGACCTAGTGAATGACCTGCAGAGAGCTGGGACCAAAGTAACAAAGCCTACCATCAGTAACACACTACGCCGCCAGGGACTCAAATCCTGCAGTGCCAGACGTGTCCCCCTGCTTAAGCCAGTACATGTCCAGGCCAGTCTGAAGTTTGCTAGAGAGCATTTGGATGATCCAGAAGAAGATTGGGAGAATGTCATATGGTCAGATGAAACCAAAATATAACTTTTTGGTAAAAACTCAACTCGTCGTGTTTGGAAGACAAAGAATGCTGAGTTGCATCCAAAGAACACCATACCTACTGTGAAGCATTGTGGTGGAAACATCATGCTTTGGGGCTGTTTTTCTGCAAAGGGACCAGGACGACTGATCCGTGTAAAGGAAAGAATGAATAGGGCCATGTATTGTGAGATTGAGTGAAAACCTCCTTCCATCAGCAAGGGCATTGAAGATGAAAAGTGGCTGGGTCTTTCAGCATGACAATGATCCCAAACACACTGCCCGGGCAACGAATGAGTGGCTTCGTAAGAAGAATTTCAAGGTCCTGGAGTGGCCTAGCCAGTCTCCAGATCTCAACCCCATAGAAAATATTTGGAGGGAGTTGAAAGTCTGTGTTGCCCAGCAACAGCCCCAAAACATCACTGCTCTAGAGGAGATCTGCATGGAGGAATGGGTCAAAATACCAGCAACAGTGTGTGAAAACCTTGGGAAGACTTACAGAAAACGTTTGACCTCTCATTGCCAACAAAGGGTATATAACAAAGTATTGAGATAAACTTTTTTTATGGACCAAATACTTATTTTCCACCATAATTTGCAAATAAATTCATTAAAAATCCTACAATGTGATTTTCTGGATTTTTTCTCATTTTGTCTGTCATAGTTGAAGTATACCTATGATGAAAATTACAGGCCTCTCTCATCTTTTTAAGTGGGAGAACTTGCACAATTGGTGGCTGACTAAATACTTTTTTGCCCCACTGTAGGCAGGTTCCACGCTGAAAATAAAAAAACATTTTTTTTTTTTAAAGATAAAAAGCATATTTTCATCAGAATCATTAAGCATAGGCTTACACACCAAACAGATGTTGTGGCCATTATTCATCACCATGCAGTGTTCAATATGGGATTTTTTATTCATTTAGAAAATTCCAAACAACAGGCACAATAATACCTGTATATCGACAATTTTTTGTTTTAACCCTGAAATAAATGCCTTTCAACTCACCAAATTGAATCCCATTTCAAATTATCGCTCTTTGAGAATAACTGTTCCGGAAGCGAGTGTAACGGCTGTTGGTGGAAGAAGGTGAGGACCAAGGTGCAGCGTTGTATGTGTTCATATTTTTATTTTGAACTGAATAATAAAACAACAAAGAGAATGAACGAAACAAAACAGTTCTGTCTGGTGCAGACGCAAAAACAGAAAACAACTACCCACAAACACAGGTGGGAACAGGCTACCTAAGTATGGTTCTCAACCAGAGACAACGATTGACAGCTGCCTCTGATTGGGAACCATACCAGGCCAAACACATAGAAATACAACACACAGAACAAAACATAGAAATGAAAAACATAGAATGCCCACCCCAACTCACGCCCTGACCAAACCAAAATAGAGACATAAAAAAGGAACTAAGGTCAGGACGTGACAGCGAGATGTACTTTGCACCTGGAACCTTTTTAATTAGGAAAATTATTATGTTCTATTTTATTCTGTCTTATTACATTGTTGTTGTTTTTTACTATAAAATAGGTGTCTTGACTGTGATAAGGGCTCGGGAAATAAGAGCGACTTGTCTGCAGAAATGTTCTAAGCAACGCTATGCCATTGCAGAGCCATAGGCTTTTTTTCGCCTCTGCTGAGGTTACTGACTCCACAATAGAATACAGTATAATCAGTTCACATTATGGTTCCAATAAACTCATTTTATATGGCACTTGCTTTTTTATTGACTGAATATACTGCATATGATGCAATTAGGATTTGTTATCTGTAATGGTTATGATAAATTAGGCGTTGTTGCACACTGTTGGCATAGGCCTATAGATAAATGTGCACATTTTTTTCTCCAGTGAGGGCCTTGTGTTCTAAAAATAGTTTTCATTTTATTGTACTGGAGTACTCAACAACAAAAAAATCACTAGAGTACTCAAACAGTCAGAAAAGGTAATATGCCCATCCTTAGGCATAATATGAACATACAGACACACGCACGCACACACACCTGTTGTTTAGGATGGTAAAGGTGCAGGAGGGTCTGTAGAGGGTGAACTTCATCCACAGCTCCTGCCATGGAGCTGGACTGGACGCCGTGTTTGGACTGGACATCGGCGCCATGGAACAGGACTGGATGCTGTGCCTGGACTTGGCACCAACACCAAAGAAGACTCTGGCCTTGTAGCTAGACTGGACGCCGTGCCTAGACTGGGCATCGGCGCAGGGGAAGGCTCCGGCCATGGAGCTGGAGGTTCCGGACCGTTGACCATCGCAGGAGGTTCCGGACCATGGACCGTGTCAGGAGGTTCCCGTACCGTGGACCGTCTCAGGAGGTTCCGGACCGTGGACCGTCTCAGGAGGTTCCGGACCGTGGACCGTCTCAGGAGGTTCCGGACTGTGGACCGTCTCAGGAGGTTCCGGACTGTGAAACGTCACCGGAAGCTCTGGACTGGGAACTGTCGCCGGAAGCTCTGGACTGGGAACCATCGCCGTAAGCCAGTAAGCCAGTAAGCCAGTGACTCAGCCCCTGTAATAGGGTTAGAGGCAGAGAATCTCAGTGGAGAGAGGGGAACCGGCCAGGCAGAGACAGCAAGGGCGGTTCGTTGCTCCAGAGCCTTTCCGTTCACCTTCACACTCCTGGGCCAGACTACACTCAATCATATGACCTACTGAAGAGATGGGTCTTCAGTAAAGACTTAAAGGTTGAGACCGAGTCTGCGTCTCTCACATGGGTAGGCAGACCATTCCATAAAAATGGAGCTCTATAGGAGAAAGCCCTGCCTCCAGCTGTTTGTTTAGAAATTCTAGGGACAATTAGGAGGCCTGCGTCTTGTGACCATAGCGTACGTGTAGGTATGTACGGCAGGACCAAATCGGAAAGATAGGTAGGAGCAAGCCCATGTAATGCTTTGTAGGTTAGCAGTAAAACCTTGAAATCAGCCCTTGCCTTAACAGGAAGCCAGTGTAGGGAGGCTAGCACTGGAGTAATTTGATCAAATTTTGGGGTTTGAGTCAGGATTCTAGCAGCCATATTTAGCACTAACTGAAGTTTATTTAGTGCTTTATCCGGGTAGCAGGAAAGTAGAGCATTGTAGAGAATTTTTCTGAATCATTTCTGGACAGAAAGTTTATGATTTTTGCAATGTTAGGTAGATGGAAAAAAAGCTGTCCTTGAAACAGTCTTGATTCGTTCGTCAAAAGAGAGATCAGGGTCCAGAGTACATAGAGGTCCTTCACTGCTTTATTTGAGACGACTGTACAAGCATCAAGATTAATTGTCAGATTCAACAGAATAACTCTTTGCTTCTTGGGACCTAGAACAAGCATCTCTGTTTTGTCCGAGTTTAAAAGTAGAACGTTTGCAGCCATCCACTTCCTTATGTCTGAAACACAGGTTTCCAGCGAGGGCAATTTTGGGGCTTCACCATGTTTCATTAAAATGTACAGCTGTGTGTCATCCGCATAGCAGTGAAAGTTAACATTATGTTTTCAAATGACTTCCCCAAGACGTAAAATATATAGTGAAAACAATAGTGGTCCTAAAACGGAACCTTGAGGAACACTGAAACTTACAGTTGATTTGTCAGAGGACAAACCATTCACAGAGACAAACTGATATATTTCCGACAGATAAGATCTAAACCAAGCCAGAACTTGTCCGCGTAGACCAATTTGGGTTTCCTATCTCTCCAAAAGAATGTGGTGATCGATGGTATCAAAAGCCAGGAGCACGAGGAAATATGCAGAGCCTCGGTCTGACGCCATTAAAATGTAATTTACCACCTTCACAAGAGGAAGAGGATTTACCACCTTAAGAGGAATGGAAGATTCGATATAGGCCAATAGTTTTTTATATTTTCTGGGTCAAGTTTTGGATTTTTCAAGAGAGGCTTTATTACTGCCACTTTTATTGAGTTTGGTACACATCCAATGGATAGAGAGCCCTTTATTATGTTCAACATAGGAGGGCCAAGCACAGGAAGCAGCTCTTTCAGTAGTTTAGTTGGAATAGGGTCCAGTATGCAGCTTGAAGGTTTAGAGGCCATTATTATTTTCATCATTGTGTCAAGACATATAGTACTAAAACACCTGAGTGTCTCTCTTGATCACAGGTCTTGGCAGAGTTGTGCAGACTCAGGACAACTGAGCTTTGGAGGAATACGCAGATTTATAGAGGAGTCCGTAATTTGTTTTCTAATGATCATGATCTTTTCCTCAAAGAAGTTCATGAATTTATTACTGCTGAAGTGAAAGTCATCCTCTCTTGGGGAATGCTGTTAGCTTTGCGACAGTATCAAAAATACATTTCGGATTGTTCTTATTTTCATCAATTAAGTTGGAAAAAAATAGGATGATCGAGCAGCAGTGAGGGCTCTTCGATACTGCATGGTATTGTCTTTCCAAGCTCGTCAGAAGACTTCCAGTTTAATGTGGTGCCATTTCTTTTCGAATTTTCTGTAAGCTTGCTTCAGAACGCGGTATTTTCTTTATACCAGGGAGCTAGTTTCTTATGACAAATGTTTTTTGTTTTTAGGGTTGCAACTGCATCAAGGGTACTGCGCAAGGTTAAATTGAGTTCCTCAGTTAGGTGGTTAACTGATTTTTGTCCTCTGACGTCCTTGGGTAGGCAGAGGGAGTCTGGAAGGGCATCAAGGAATCTTTGGGTTGTCTGAGAATTTATAGCATGACTTTTGATGCCCCTTGGTTGGGGTCATAGCAGATTATTTGTTGCGATTGCAAACGTAATAAAATGGTGGTCCGAGAGTCCAGGATAATGAGGAAAAACATTAAGATCCACAACATTTATTCCATGGGACAAAACTAGGTCCAGAGTATGACTGTGACAGTGAGTAGGTCCAGAGACATGTTCGACAAAACCCACTGAGTCGATGATGGCTCCGAAAGCCTTTTGGAGTGGGTCTGTGGACTTTTCCATGTGAATATTAAAATCACCAAAAATTTGAATATTATCTGCTATGACTACAAGGTCCGATAGGAATTCAGGAAACTCAGTGAGGAACGCTGTATATGGCCCAGGAGGCCTGTAAACAGTAGCTATAAAAAGTGATTGAGTAGGCTGCATAGATTTCACGACTAGAAGCTTTTTGTAAATTGAAATTTGCTATCGTAAATGTTAGCAACACCTCCGCCTTTGCGGGATGCACGGGGGATATGGTCACTAGTGTAACCAGGAGGTGAGGTCTCATTTAACACAGAAAATTCATCAGGCTTAAGCCATGTTTCAGTCAGGCCAATCACATCAAGATTATGATCAGTGATTAGTTCATTGACTATAACTGCCTTTGAAGTGAGGGATCAAACATTAAGTAGCCCTATTTTGAGATGTGAGGTATTACGATTTCTTTCAATATTGACAGGAATGGAGGAGGTCTTTATTCTAGTGAGATTGCTAAGGCGAACACCGCCATGTTTTGTTTTGCCCACAGACACTGTCTCATTTGGGATAGCTGAGCTGACTACACTGACTGTGCTAGTGGCAGACTCCACTAAGCTGGCAGGCTGGCTAACAGCCTGCTGCCTGGCCTGCACCCTATTTCAAATCATGTCACAGTTGACTGCATAGTGTAACGGCATCACAGGCCTGAATCTAATCCAATCTGGAGCCAGTGTCTACATCTGTAAAGCATAGAATTAGCTTCCAAACAAGATTACGTTATTTCTCGAGCTATGTTTATAATTGAGGGATGATAACAATCGTTGACCCTGTTTTTCTGTTAGAAAAAGTGCTCAGATGGGTGTCAGACTGATCCCCTGGTCAGGAACGGATGCCGGGACCTATCAGAAGGAGCAAAGATGGGTATCATAACATGTCCACCATTGTGATTTCAATGGTTTAGTGACCTCCAGAAATAATTTAATTGAATGTTCACTTGCTATTTTCACAGCTTGTCAGGCAAGAATAAAAGTACATTTGTGACAACTCCTCCGTTGTTGCCAGTCTCCCTCGACTCCTTTGAAAAGGACACCCCATCATTAGGCCTCTGATAGTGACCCGAGTTACTGCCCTAAGGACACAGACGGCTTCATCAACAACGAAAGGTAATGTGTGTTATGTGAAATGTGAAATGTTGTGTTAAAAAACAACCCGGCTTGATAAAATAGTAGGCTAATTCCCCTGCCAAGCAGATACAACTAGCAGGGTAATTTTGGCTGTGAATTGCATTAGCAAAAAAGCTTAGTCCTTTCTTTAGAACAGAATGCAATTTACCACTTGGTTATTTATTATATCACCCTGTCACATACCCTCCCAGTCCACACCACCTCATAAGATTGCCTGCTGCAGTTGTAAGAGAGATGTCCAGTTTGCAGCCGGACATGCAGCATAGAGAAGTCCAGCAAGGAGGCTTTCATCAGCATCATGTAGACCAGTGGTGGTCTATCCCGTTTAAGATGAGGGAGGATGATAATTGTTTTATGAGCATGGCCTTATTTCTATGGCAGCATATCGGATGACTGTCATTCACATTCCATTCACCCAGCTCAATGTAAGACCGATAGGTTTAGGCTACAACATGATGCTCAAATTTTCCCTATACCCATCATGAGGTTACTACAACCTAGCCTATGAACGAAAGTTTACAGGTCGAGAGAATTTTAAGTAATCAAGGTGACAGACAGTGACACATTCAATACTGCCTTGCACACTATTGCCTGCATCTAGCTGATATAGGATGTAATCATTAGTCTAGTATTTGTACATTTGAGTTTCAATTGGACAAGTTCAAGTATGTTAATCCCCATTTTGTTTGCTTCCGTTTAAGAAACGTTTTTCAACAGAATTGGCGGAATACACCCCTGATCACATGCAAACACAGTTCATTTTCATAGAACCCACATTAAAAACAGTATGATCATGTTGCCTGTCGTACCGTATATACAGTGCCTTCAGAAAGTATTCAGACCCCTTGACCTTTTCCAAAATTTGTTACGTTACAGCCTTATTCTGAAATGGATTAACCTCTCTTGTGTAGGGGGCAGTATTTTCACGTTCGGATGAAAAGCATGCCCAAAGTAAACTGCCTGTTACTCAGGCCCAGAAGCTAGGATATGCATATTTATTAAAATTTTTTATTTATTTTTTATTTCACCTTTATTTAATCAGGTAGGCAAGTTGAGAACAAGTTCTCATTTACAATTGCGACCTGGCCAAGATAAAGCAAAGCAGTTCGACACATACAATATATATAATAGGCATATAATTTAGATTTGGATAGAAAACACTCTAAAGTTTATAAAACTGTTAAAATTATGTCTGTGAGTATAACAGAACTGGTATGGCAGGCGAAACCTCGAGGAAAAACCATCCCAGAAAAATTAATATTTCAACCTACCACTGTTTTCAATGGCTGTCACTTTTATTATAAGGCGAAATCCTCCCAGATTGCAGTTCCTAGGGCTTCCACTAGATGTCAACAATCTTTAGAAAGAGTTTCATGTTGGTTTTTGGAAAAATGAGCCAGAAATGGTAGTTTTTCTAGGTGGCTTCCATTTTGGCTGTAGTGTTTCCAAGCGTGTGGAAGAGAGCACGTTCTTTGGTATTTTTCTCGGGTAAAGACAATAAAGATTCTCCGTCTTCAATTGTATAATTTATTTACGTATTAGGGTACCTAAGGTTTGATTATAAATGTTGTTTGACTTGGTTGTAAAAGTTTATTAGTAACGTTTGGGATTCATTTTGTTTGCATTTTGTTGGAGGTAAACTGGGTGGATTATTCACTGAAGTGCGCCCGCTAAACTGAGTTATTATGGATATAAAGAAGGACATTATCGAACAAAAGGACCATTTGTGATGTATCTGGTACCTTTTGGAGTGCCAACAGAAGAAAATCATCAAAGGTAAGGCATTTATTATATCGTTATTTCTGACTTTCGTGGCGCACCTGCCTGGATGATAATTGCATGGTGTGCTTTCGCCGTAAAGCCTTTTTGAAATATGGCACAGCGGCTGGATTACCAAGAAGTTAAGCTTTATTTTGATGTATAACACTTGTGATTTTATGAAAGTTAAATATTTTTAATTCTGTAGTTTGAATTTTGCGCTCTGCAATTTCACCGGATGTTGACCCATAAGAAGTTAAATGTAAAAAAATCTACACGCAATACCCCATAATGACAAAGCGAAAATCTTATTTCCATAAGTATTCTATAACTTGACTGGAGTACACCTGTGGTGTCCAATTGGTTGGACATGATTTGGAAAGGCACACACCTGTCTATATACAGTTGACAGTAGATGTCAGAGCAAAAACTAAGCCATGAGGTTGAAGGAATTGTCCATAGAGCTCCGAGACAGGATTGTGTTGAGGCACAGATCTGGGGAAGGGTATCAAAACATTTCTGCAGCATTGAAGGTCTCCAAGACCACAGTGGCCTCCATCATTCTCAAATGTAGTTTGGAACAAACAAAACACTTCCAAGAGCTGGCCGCCTGGCCAAACTGAGCAATCGGGGGAGAAGGGCTTTGGTCAGGGAGGTGACCAAGAATCCGATGGTCACTCTGACAGAGCTCCAGAGTTCCTCTGTGGAGATGGGAGAACCTTCCAGAAGGACAACCATCTCTGCAGCACTCCTCCAACTGGCCTTTATGATCAAGTGGCCAAACAGAAACCACTCCTCAGTAAAAAGCATATAACAGCCTGATTGGAGTTTGCCAAAAGGCACCTAAAGGACTCCCAGGCCATGAGAAACAAGATGCTTTGGTCTGATGAAACCAACATTGAACTCTTTGGCCTGAATGCTAAGCGTCACCTCTGGAGGAATTCTGGCACCATCCCTACGTTGAAGCATGGTAGTGGCAGCATCATGCTGTTCGGGATGTTTTTCAGCGGAAGGGACTGGGAGACTAGTCAGGATTGAGAGATGAAAACCTGCTCCAGAGCACTCAGGACCTCAGACTGGGGCGAAGGTTCACCTTCCAACAGGACAACGACCCTAAGTACACAGCCAAGACAACGCAGGAGTGGCTTCGGGACAAGTCCCTGAATGTCCAAGGGGCCCAGCCAGAGCCCGGACTTCAACCTGATCTAACATCTCTGGAGAGACTTGAAAATAGCTGTGCAGCGATGCTCCCCATCCAATCTGACAGAGCTTGAGAGGATCTGCAGAGAATAATGTGAGAAACTCCTCAAATACAGGTGTGCCAAGCTTGTAGCATCATACCCAAGAAGACTCAAGGCTGTAATCGCTGTCAAAGGTGCTTCAACAAAGTACTGAGTAAAGGGTCTGAATACTTATGTAAATGTGATATTCAGTATTATTTTTGAAATAGCAACAATTTCTAAAAACCTGCTTTTGCTTTGTCATCATGGGGTATTGTGTGTAGATTGATGAGGGGAAATAAACAATTTAATACATTTTAGAAAAAGGCTGTAACGTAACAAAATGTGGAAAAAGTAAAGGGGTATGAATACTTTCCAAATGCACTGTATAATTATTTCTTGCAATTATCTACTCGTTCTCCTCATCTCACCTTTTCTTGTGGACTTCAATGCACAACACATCAGCTGTCTGTGACCAGGTGGAAAAGTCTTTCAAAGCCAAACCTTCACACCATGACCACCAACTACACTACACACAGCCTACATTGTTGTGTCATTTTATTCTACCTTTATTTAACCAGGTAGGCCAGTTGAGAAGAAGTTCTCATTTAAAACTGCGACCTGGCCAAGATAAAGCAAAGCAGTGCAACACAAACAACACAGAGTTACACGTGGGATTAACAAACGTACAGTCAATAACACAATAAAAAAATCTATATACAGTATGTGCAAATGTAGAAAGAATAGGGAGGTAAGGCAATAAATAGGCCATAGTGGTGAAATAATTACATTTTAGCAATGAAACACTGGAGATATAGATATGCAGAAGATTAATGTGCAAGTAGAGATGCAAAGGAGCTATTTACAGATGGGCTGTGTACAGGTGCAATGATTGGTAATGTCACGCTCGCTATCCTCAAACTCCCTGTCATAAATCAACCAAGGCGCAGCGTGCATGTAGTTCCACATCTTTTAATGAAAATGAAACCGAAATAACCAAAAAACAAACAGGTAAACAGCAAAGAACGTGACGCAATCGAGATGCACACACACACACACAGAAAAATAATTACCCACAAAACACAGGTGGGAAAAGGCTACCTAAGTATGGTTCTCAATCAGAGACAACGATTGACAGCTGCCTCTGATTGGGAACCATACCAGGCCAAACACATAGAAATAGAAAACATAGAAAAAACACATAGAATGCCCATCCCAACTCACCCCCTGACCAAACCAAAATAGAGACATAAAAATGAACTAAGGTCAGGACGTGACAGTGCCCCTCCCAAAGGTGCGGACTCCGGCTGCAAAACCTGAACCTATAGGGGAGGGTCTGGGTGGGCATTTCACAGCGGTGGCGGTTCTGGTGCGGGACGTAGACCCCACTCCACCTTAGTCTTGGCCCACTTAGGTGGCGCCTCTGGAGTGGTGACCCTCACCGCCGACCCCACACGGTGGATGGACCCTTACCACGGGCCCTGAACAGGCGGGTGACTCTGGTGGCGCCGGACAGGCGGGAGACTCTGGCCGCTCCGGAGTGAAGGGCGGCTCTGGCAGCTCCTGACTGACGGGCGGCTCTGGCAGCTCCTGACTGACGGGCGGCTCTGGCAGCTCCTGACTGACGGGCGGCTCTGGCAACTCATGACTGACAGGCGGCTCAGGCAGCTCCTGACTGACGGGAGAACCTGGAGGGAGGAGACGGAGAGACAGCCTGGTGTGTGGGGCTGCCACAGGACCCACCAGGCTGGGGAGACCTACAGGAGACCTGGTGCGTGGAGGAGGCACCGGATAGACAGGGCCTTGGAGGCGCACTGGCGGTCTCGACCGCATAGCTGCCCCCCCCCCCCCCCCCCCCCCCCCGTTCTGGCTGGATGCCAGCTTCCACCCGGCAAATGCGGGAAGCTGGCACCAAGCACACCGGCCTGTGAATACTCGGCCGAGACACAGTGCGCATCACCCCATAGCACGGGGCCTGACCTGTCACCTGCTCGCCCCGGTAAGCATGGGGAGTGGGCTCAGGTCTCCAACCTGACCCCGCCACACTCCCCGTGTGCCCCCCCTCAAAACATTTTGGTGACTGCCTCTCGTTCTTCAGTGGCCGGGTCTTGTCCTCCACCATTCTCTCCTCCCCGGTCCAACTCCTCCTCCAGGTTGGCGAATGCTGCTTGGTCTTCTTGTGGTAGGTAATTCTGTCACGCTCGCTATCCTCAAACTCCCTGTCATAAATCAACCAAGGCGCAGCGTGCATGTAGTTCCTCATCTTTTAATGAAAGTGAAATTGAAATTACCAAAAAACAAACAGGTAAACAGCAAAGAACGTGACACAACAGAGGTGCACACAAACACACACAGAAAAATAATTACCCACAAAACACAGGTGGGAAAAGGCTACCTACGTATGGTTCTCAATCAGAGACAACAATTGACAGCTGCCTCTGACTGGGAACCATACCAGGCCAAACACATAGAAATAGAAAACATAGAAAAAACACATAGAATGCCCACTCCGACTCACGCCCTGACCAAACCAAAATAGAGACATAAAAAAGGAACTAAGGTCAGGACGTGACTGGTAAGCTGTTATGACGCTTAAAGTTAGTGAGGGAGATAGAAGACTCCAGCTTCAGTGATTTTTGCAATTTGTTCCAGTCATTGGCAGCAGAGAACTGGAAGGAAAGGCAGCTAAAGGAGCAGTTGGCTTTAGGGATGACCAGTGAAATATACCTGCTGGAGCGTGTGCTACGGGTGGGTGCTGCCAATGAATACAGGTCGCAGTGGTGGGTTGTATATGGGGCTTTGGTGACAAAACGGATGGCTCTGTGATAGACTACATCCAATTTGCTGAGTGTTGGAGGCTAATTTGTAAATGACATCACCAAAGTCAAGTATCGGTTGGATGGTCAGTTTTACGAGGGTATGTTTGGCAGCATGAGTGAAGGATGCTTTGACACTAAATAGGAAGCCGATTTTAATTTTAATTTGGGATTGGAGTTGCTTAATGTGAGTCTGGAAGGAGAGTTTACAGTCTAACCAGACACCTAGGTATTTTTAGTTGTCCACATATTCTAAGTCAGAACCTTCCAGAGTAGTGATGCTAGACGGACGGGTGGGTGCGGGCAGCGATCGGTTGAAGAGCATGCATTTAGTTTTACTTGCATTTAAGAGCAGTTGGAGGCCATGGAAGGAGTGTTGTATAGCATTGAAGCTCGTCTGGAGGTTTGTTAACACAGTGTTCAAAGAATGGCCAAAAGTATACAGAATGGTGTCGTCTGCATAAAGGTGGATCAGAGAATCACCAGCAGCAAGAGCGACACCACTGATGTATACAGAGAAAAGAGTCGGCCCAAGAATTGAACCCTGTGGCACCCTCATAGTGACTTGCCAGTGGTCCGGACAACAGGTCCTCCGATTTGACACACTGAACTCTATCTGAGAAGTAGTTGGTGAACCAGTCGAGGCAGTCATTTGAGAAACCAAGGCTGTTGAGTCTGCCGATAAGAGTGCGGTGATTGACAGAGTCGAAAGCCTTGGCCAGGTTGATGAAGACGGCTGCACAGTATTGTCTTTTATCGATGGCGGTTATGATATCGTCATAGTAGACGTACCGTAGCTACTACAACTGTGTTAGTAAACCCACTACAATCATGCAGTACAGTGTAGTCAGAAAGCAGTTTAGCAGTTACACTGATGAGACCTGATTTCAATAAATAAAACCAAAAGCTTACCTTGACTTGGAAGAGTTCCAGTGTTGGATAGCCATAGCCAGCTAGTTAACATGGCATTCCTCTCGGGTTTGAGCTGGGTGTTTGAGAAGGCTAAACTAGCTAGCTCCATTCACTAGTGTTGATGTTCAATTACTGGAGAGTCGAGAACAAATCACGGACGCTGGACAGAGTGGATTTCAGTTGTAACAAAAGACAGTTTTAATGAGTCAAAAGATATCTTGTCCTGCCGTTTTACGTGCACGGACCTAGTTCATATAACTCATTAAATGAGTCAGGTGAAAAAGGGGCCTAGACATTGGTCACAGCAGATTTTATACATGGGAATATGTAGGTGGAGTCTTGTCGTGTTGGTCTTCTGACTGGTCCCGAAGGGTTGGAGGCGGACCTGCTCTAGCCAGAGCAGGAGCCCCATTGGTGCACAGCAGAGTCTTGTTCTGAGCACCCGACCAGTAGAGGGGGGTGAGATGTGTGTTTATACAAGGAGATATTTGTGTGTCTGGAAATCTGATACAGGAGAGCAGAGGGGGTCGTGAAAGAAGAGAACAGAGGGGGTCAGTTTTATGGCTGGGTGTATGTGTTCTTGCGATGGAATGTCTTTGTTTCCTGGGGTGGTAAGACAACAGAGCTGAGGGGGGTAGTTTTATTGCTGGGTGAGTGAGCTGGTTCCTGTTTTAGCAGGGGTAAGTAAGATGACTTGAGTCAGGCGGTTTGGCTTGGCGCTGTATAATATATGAGCTATGTGTATGAATGTTTACATATATATGTATATGACACTAGCTAAGTGAAAATGAAAGTGAAACCAAATATAGTTAGCTCTCTTTTGCATCTCGCTAATTTTGGAAGAAATTAATTTGTTCAAAACTGTTTAACTATTGTCTCTCTGAGTGAGTTACTCACCCCATTTTACGTACTGCAGTGCTAGCTAGCTGTAGTTTATGCTTTCTTTACTAGATTCATTCTCTGCTATTTTGATTGGGTGGACAACATGTCAGTTCATGATGCAAGTGCTCTGATGATTTTTCGGAGGACATCCTGAAACCAATCATAATTACCGTGTAAGTCTATGGAAGGGGGTGAGAACCATGAGCCTCTTAGGTTTTGTATTTTTAGCCAATGTACAGTACGTACACACAGGAGGACAGAAGCTAGCTGTCTTCTGGCTACACCATGGTGCTACCCTACAGAGTGCTGCTGAGGCTACTGTAGACCTACATTACAAAACAGTGTGTTTAAGCAATTATTTGTTGACATATCTAAATAGGATCACTTTTAATGTTTCACCATTTCTATGAAATTAATTGAGGAGGATGGTGTGACATATACGCTGGGAGTCGGAAAGCAAGTGCAGGTCGTGAGTTTAATAAACGGCCCATAGACCAATACAAGAAACACGAGCAGCGTATAGACACGAAACAGTCAATACCACCTGGGGAATGGAATAAAGGAAGTGACAGATATCGGGGAGGTAATCAGTGAAGTGATGGAGTCCAGGTATGTCTCATGATGTGCGTATTGATGGGTGCCTGGTGTGCGTAACGATGGTTGCCAGGGCCGGTGGTTAGTAAACCGTCAACTTCAAATGCAGGAGGGGAAGAGCGGAGTAGACGTGACAGATGGTCCTCCGAGCCTCCACTGATTCAGACATGCCTCCGCTGTGAATATTCCTATGAATGAAACAGTCAGGCAGATGTTTGCAAGTATCCAGCCAGCAACTTTCACCTGTCAGCGGCAACATCTTTCACAGGCTCATCATTTGCACAAATACAGAAGTTTGCCCACTTCATTATTTTGATACATTTGATAACCCAATTTTGAAACATAATCTATGTAAACTGACTTTATTTGTTGCTTATTTTCTACTTCTTAGATGCATATAATGTCCAGGGCATTACCTAGCCTGGTGTGTGTGTGTGTGTGTGTGTGTGTGTGTGTGTGTGTGTGTGTGTGTGTGTGTCCGACCAGTATCTTTGAGGGGCCAGGAGCTGATCTATGCTGCTATGCCAATCAATGGGGCTCTGCAAAGACCTCACCTCCAGTCTCTTGCCTGCTCACCAATGGTTGTCGATGGGGAGAACAGAATTAGGTAGGTTTAGTCTTACCTGTTCAAACTTCAACATAGTACCTATCCTAACTGACATTGGTAATAGAACAGTGACTATATGTGTATGTGTTCATAGAAACATGTATGGCGCCACCACATGGAGACTCGCAAGATGATGTGATGAAGTCCAGACTGACAGAAGGGCTTGATACTGATGTCTCTGAATGGAGAGAGACCTGGCACTCGGCATAACTTTTACTAGACACAACTTTTACTTGTATTGCCTCTTTTTATTGTTGGATTGAATGGTATCAGTCAATATGGGGAGGGAGAAACCCTTTGTATTCTGCACCAGGATCAGGAAACACCTGTTGTATACGGGACACCACACAGGAAGGCATGACTAGGGCTGTTGCGGTGACCTTATTACCGCCACACCGGCAGTCATGAGTAGGGCTGTTGTGGTGACCGTATTACCACCACACCGGCAGTCATGAGTCATGACCGCAGTAAAATTCCATGTGTCATGGTTAATGCACTCTGGACATGCTTAGGTAGCACCTAACTACCATCAGGTCCTATGGCCTGGTACTCGGGGCTCTATTGTTCCTCTAACCACTCTGATATCAATGCAATTGAAATTCACATCAAACACTTATCATTAAAACAAGGCCTATAGTTACAAGGCCTATAGTCCCTTTAAAACTCACCTCACTGTGATGAACAATTTGAAGAAAGAAGTTCAACAGCAGGTTGAAACAGTGTAAAACATGGTTGTTGTGGATGTTGTTTCAAAGCCTAACCTGATGAAAGGACCAGCGCTTTCTAAGGTGATGATCAATTCAACACTTCCATATGAATATTAGAGCTTATGCATAGGCTTATGAGCCCATTTTTTTATTTTTTTATTATGATTGTGCCTTTTATACAACAAACAGCCTACCACATATTATGCATGGAAGAAAAACATAAAACAAAAATGATTTAAGATTTCTCTGGTACATAATTGGTCTAGCCTGTAGGCTGTCATTGTAAATAAGAATTTGTTCTTAACTGACTTGCCTAGTTAAATAAAAATAAATAGAGTTTGAGACAGCAGGTGCAGTAGAGAAAGAGAGAGGGAGGGAGAGTGACAAAGAGGGTCAAAAACAGCAGGTTCAGGAGAAGGTAGCACATCCAGGCAACAGATCAGGGATCCATAACCGCAGGCAGAACAGTTGAAACTGGAGCAGCAGAAAGACAAGGTGGACTGGGGACGGGGACAGCCAGGAGTCCTCAGACTTGGTCCTAGGGCTCAGGTCCTCTGGGAGAGGAGAGAGAGAGATATGGGAGAATTAGAGAGAGCATACTTAAGTTGGGGCGGCAGGTAGCCTAGTGGTTAGAACCAAGGGCTTTGTCCCCAAATAGAAAGGTATTTCTATGGTACAAAAACACATTGATAATCATGAACAACAGATAGGCTACATAGAAAAAAAGGAGAAACAGACTAAAGAAATTGACATGGAAAAATAAAAGAGCGAGGCAGAGTTGAGGAGGAATGTAACAGCGAGAGTAATTCATCCAGCACTACATACCCTGACCTCTCTAAATAAGGACACACATGGACAAATCACCTACTCACAGAAATAGACACAACCTGCCTAGGCTTGCCAAACACGCACATACAAAGACACACCTTTTTCTCTCCCTTTTCTTCTCTCCTCTCCATCTCTCCTCTCCATCCAACAGACGCCACATCCTCACTAGTGAGATTGGGAGCGGCTGTTAATGGGAATGGCAACAGAGCTGGAGTGGGATGGAGTGTGGATGGAGATGGTCCTGGAGATGAGATGGGGATAGGGACAGGTTGGGTTCTGATTGAAGGGCTGCCATCAGCATGGAGAGCAATAAAGTTGGTGTGTGTGTGTAGCCCAAATTACATTTTAGAGTGTCCCCAGCATAAGGTGCACCTGTGTAATGATCATGGTGTTTAATTAGCTTCTTGATATGCCAAACCTGTCAAGTGGATTATCTTGGCAAAGGAGAAATGCTCACTAACAGGGATGTGAACAAATTTGTGCACAAAGTTGAAGAGAAATAAGATTTTTGTGCATATGGAACATTTCTGGGATCTTTTATTTCAGCTCATGAAACATGAAACACTTTACAGGTTGCATTTATATTTTTGTTCAGTATATTATCACTTGATGAGAGAACAGCGTGTGCAGCCTGAGGCAAGGATCAGAGAGCAAGTTTTTCTTGTAACTTTTTCAAATAGTCAATAGCCTATAGTTGCATCATGCAGCCCATACTGTATATGTTTTGATTTCTAAGATATTCTAAGGTTTGTATCATTCACAACAAATTAGCATGAGACCGGCAGTCATTTGCATGACAATAACCGGCTGTCAAAATGTAATGACTGTCACAGCCCTAGGGTATGACCACTCTGACACGTTTGCCAAGGTAGCCCCATTACCACTAGACAAAATGCCGATAGGCACAGTATCTGTATCGGCTGGGAATGACAATGAAAGATGAAATGTGCACATTGTTATATTAGCAGAACACTACTTCTTTGGTATTATGTAAAGTGTTGTTTATTCTACATGGACCTGTTACTACATTTGAAAGTTATCAAAACACTTAGTTTAGAATATCTACATAAATTCAGGAATTGCATTCTTCTCATATTACTCTGTAGGCTACTGACCAATTCAAAGCTTCCTCCAACATCTATCTGCCTGTAGTTATTGAACTCAACCTGCAGGAGATTTGTTTGTTCTGATTGAGTGGGGAGACAGCTTTTTCTCCCCCTTTTCCTCTCTCCTTTCCATCTCTCCTCTCCAGCCAACAGACGCCACAGCCTCACTAGTGAGATTTGGAGCGGCTGTCCATGGGAATGGCAACAGAGCTGGAGTGGGATGGAGTGTGGGATGGAGATGGTCCTGGAGATGAGATGGGGATAGGGACAGGTTGGGTTCTGATTGAAGGGCTGCCATCAGCATGCCAAGTAGAGAAATAAAGATGGTGTGTGTATTTGTGTGTGTGTGTGTGTGTGTGTGTGTGTGTAAAGCCCAAATCTGCTCTTCCTTTTGAAGAATGAAGGCCCTTCAAATGCGCTTACTGTTGGAGTCAGACTTGCGGAGGTCATGAGTAACATCAGTTGGTGGCACCAGCCCATGAGTAGAGGCTGTCTGTTTCTGCTTCCTGTGATTGGACCCACAGGAAGGAAGACCACGCCAAATATCTGCAGGACTGACCTATAGGAGCGGGTTATATCAGTCAGGTGACAGGAAGAGAGTTAAGGCATTAGCATACTTCATTTCGGCAGGCGCCTAGCTGTGAACCGAACGAGTGTGCTCGCGTACCTCCTTAAAAGACCCTTGCTTGAAAAACAAGAAGAAAGCGGTAATAGTACTGTTTGTCCATGTTGGGACGCCATAGCCAGTATACACTTCCTCAAAATAGTCAGAATTAATCAAAGACAGGGCCTCCCGGGTGGCGCAGTGGTTAAGGGCGCTGTACTGCAGCGCCAGCTGTGCCATCAGAGTCCCTGGGTTCGCGCCCAGGCTCTGTTGTAACCGGCCGCGACCGGGAGGTCCGTGGGGCGACGCACAATTGGCCTAGCGTCGCCCGGGTTAGGGAGGGCTTGGTCGGTAGGGGTGTCCTTGTCTCATCGCGCACCAGTGACTCCTGTGGCGGGCTGGGCGCAGTGTACGCTAACCAAGGTGGCCAGGTGCACGGTGTTTCCTCCGGCGCATTGGTGTGGCTGGCTTCCGGGTTGGATGCGTGCTGCGTTAAGAAGCAGTGCCGCTTGGTTGGGTTGTGTATCGGAGGACGCATGACTTTCAACCTTCGTCTCTCCCGAGCCCGTACGGGAGTTGTAGCGATGAAACAAGATAGTAGCTACTACAACAATTGGATACCACAAAATTGGGGAGTAAAAGGGGTAAAAAAACTCAAGAAATCTGTCATAAATGCGCAATTTTTTGCGCAATTTTACATCAAACGAAGACGGGGGGTGCAGCATTTCTCAAAAAAATCTTTGCATGAAAATTAATCGTCTTTACTGAAGACTTTATTGAAGAATCCCTACTGTTGAACAATCACCTACGAAGGGGAATAGGCTTCGGCTACCGACTTCGGCTTGCCTCCTGAAAATGTTTTGTGTGCCCAAACAGCCCCCCAAAAACCTCACCAAAGTCCAAAATGAACAGAAACGTCACAAAATGTCGTCATAATATATGCCCTAACTCTTCCAAACTGTTTTGGCTGGGAAGCATGCGGATGCCTTAAGGCAGCCAGTGGTGGTATTTCCGTGTCATCTTTTTGGTAGTCTCTGCTTCTGGATGGGGTCCAATCAGTGTCTCTCTCTCTGTGTGTGTGTGTGTGTGTGTGTGTGTGTGTGTGTGTGTGTGTGTGTGTGTGTACCTGAGCCAGTTGTTGTGTATCTGTAGGTGACAGAATGTGTAGAGCACTCTCAGGTTGTGACAGACAAGAACCAGGGGGGTGAGAGCATAGTCCACGATGCTCTGAGGCACACATGCACTACATGACCAAAAGTATGTGGACACCTGCTTATCGAACATCTCATTCCAAAATCATGGGGCTGGTTCCCCCTTTGCTGCTATAACAGCCTCCACTCTTATGGGAAGGCTTTCCACTAGATGTTGAAACATTGCTGCAGGGGGGCACTGATGTTGGGCAATTAGGTCTGCCTCGCAGTCTGCGTTCCAATTAATCCCAAAGGAGTTCGATTGGGTTGAAATCAGGGCTCTTTGCAGGCAAGTCAAGTTCTTCAACACCGATCTCGACAAACCATTTCTGTATGGACCTCGCTTTGTGCACGGGGACATTGTCATGCTGAAACAGGAATGGGCCTTCCCCAATCTGTTGCCACAAAGTTGGAAGCACATAATTGATTTTATACACTTGTCAGTAACGTGTGGCTGAAATAGACAAATCCACTAATTTGAATGGGTGTCCACATACTTTTGTATATATAAATCAAATCAAATCAAATGTATTTATATAGCCCTTCGTACATCAGCTGATATCTCAAAGTGCTGTACAGAAACCCAGCCTAAAACCCCAAACAGCAAGCAATGCAGGTGTAGAAGCACGGTGGCTAGAGAGGAACCAGGCTATGTGGGGTGGCCAGTCCTCTTCTGGCTGTGCCGGGTGGAGATTATAACAGAACATGACCAAGATGTTCAAATGTTCATAAATGACCAGCATGGTCCAATAATAATAAGGCAGAACAGTTGAAACTGGAGCAGCAGCACGGCCAGGTGGACTGGGGACAGCAAGGAGTCATCATGTCAGGTAGTCCTGAGGCATGGTCCTAGGGCTCAGGTCCTCCGAGAGAGAGAAAGAAAGAGAGAAAGAGAGAATTAGAGAGAGCACACTTAAATTCACACAGGACACCGAATAGGACAGGAGAAGTACTCCAGATATAACAAACTGACCCTAGCCCCCCGACACATAAACTACTACAGCATAAATACTGGAGGCTGAGACAGGAGGGGTATATAGTGTATATACAACTGTGGAGCACCCCATGAACAAAGAAACACACACACCCACTTTATTTTTTCAATTGCACTCTATGCACATGCACACCTACAAACCTCCTGATCAAAAGTCTGTGTGTGTGTATGGACATACAGTACATGATTTCACAGTTAGTTTAACATAGATGCATTTTCTCACCAGTCCATTCTACTATGATCAACCTATGGCTCCTTGGCAGGTCTCCAGACTAACATTTTCCTTCGTGGCACTGGTGCCAATAACTTTTTCAGTTGGTGGCACCAGCCCATGATTTGATGGCTCCCCCCCAATGTAGTAGTAGTGTTACACAATAGAATACATTTCACAATAGAATACATCTTATAAAGTCATTATAAAGTCATTCACATTGCTTTATTAAGAACTGTAATAGACTGCTGAGATGGTATTCAACAAAATAAGTTGTTACATTTAACATCTCCAAGCAGGAATGCATGATTCAAAATATTGTGAAATGCAGCCTAATCCAATGATTGTCTTGAATTTTGGGTTGACAATTAGGCCATTTTTGAAACAATTTACTGGCGAAAATAGGGCTCCAGAATTTTATAATTTGCCTTAATCTTTATGTGAACTAATATTATACGTAAGCCTCATTCAATTGGTGCTAATTCACCTCCTGACGAAGTGGAAACTCAAAACACTGGGGAGCCAGGTCCAGCCAATCAGAATTAGTTGTTTTTCTTTTACCACAAAAGGGCTTTATTACAGACAGAAATACTCTTCAGGTTCCTCAGCTGTCCGGGTGGCTGGTCTCAGACAATCCCGCAGGTGAAGAAGCTGGATGTGGAAATCCTAGGCTGGCATGGTTACTCGTTGTCTGCGGTTGTGAGGCCGGTTGAAGGTACTGCCAAATTTTCTAAAACAACATTGGAGGTGGCTTATGGTGGAGAAATGAACATTCAATTATCTGGCAACAGCTCTGGTTTACATTTGTGCAGTCAACATGCCAATTGCACACTCAGAACTTGAGGCATCTATGGCATTGTGTTGTATGACAAAACTGCATATTTTAGATTGGGTTTTTATTGTCTCCAGCACAAGGTGCACCTGTGTAATGTTCATGCTGTTTAATCAGCTACCTGTCAGGTAGATGGAATTTCAGGTAAAAACTCAACAAAACAATTCTGAAATATAAGGAAAATGTCAATACATTGCAGCTGTTTCAAAAACACTGCTCTGCTATTACCTTTTATACCATAGGACTGTTGAGCTCTGACCAAGAAGGAGAGTGATGTAGTGCTGCATCAGATGACCTGGCCTCCACAATCACCCAACCTCAACCCAATTATATGGTTTGGGATGAGTTGGACCACAGAGTGAAGTAAAAGCAGCCAACAAGTGCTCAGCATATGTGAGAACTCCTTCAAGACGGTTGGAAAAGCGTTCCAGGTGAAGCTGGTTGAGAGAATGCCAAGAGTGTCATCAAGGCAATGGGTGACTACTTTGAAGAATCTTAAATATAAAATGAATTTTGATTTGTTAAAAAAAATTCTGGTTACTACATGATTCCATATGTGTTATGTCATAGTTTTGATGTCATCACTATTATTCTACAATGTAGAAAATAGTACAAATTAAGAAAAATCCGGCAATGAGTAGGTGTGTCCAAACTTTTGACTGGTACCCTTTTTTAAAATTTGTTTAACACTTTTTTGGTTACTACATGATTCCATATGTGTTATTTCATAGTTTTGATGTCTTCACTATTATTGTACAGTACAATGTAGAAAATAAGAAAAATAAAGAAAAATCCTGCAGGATTCAACATTTTAAATTATACACAAGACACATTGTCTTCACACATTTTCAGATGCTTTTCACTGACAGCCGAAACTCAATAATCAGACTTGTTCTGCAGCCCATTCATGCCATTATGAACTCATCCTCTAATTTAATAAAGTGCCCCCAGCCACCACTGCTGCAGAGACTGAAGTGAATACTGAAGGTCCTTGAGGGATGTCATCTAAATGGGTCATTTATTAGGACATGACTGGGTTTGCTAAATATGCTTTAGGTGTCAGGTCAACCCTCTGTCTATGGGTACATCTCAATAGAGGCTTCCTCTCCTTCATCTACAGTAGTCCGAAAAGACAGGTGATATGGATTCTTCAGCCATTCCTGAACCTGCGACCAAAAACAAGCTACATATCGACAGTACCAAAACAAATGCTCTATTGATTCTCTTTGCGGCAAAATCTGCAGAGCTGGTATGGTTGTATCCCCAATATATAAAATGTTATTGGTTGCAATAATTTTTTATAATAATTTAAATTGAAAGTTTTGAATCAGGTTTAGTTTTCTGAATCAGTGCATACAGTAGCTGGTGAAAGTATTCACCCCCTTTGGCATTTTTCCTATTTTGTTGCCTTTACAACCTGGAATTAAAATAGTTTTGGCGGGGATTTGTATCATTTGATTTACACAACATGCCTACCACTTTGAGGATGCACATTTTGTTTTGTGAAACAAACAAGAAATAAGACAAAAAAAAACAGAAATCCCAGGCCCGTCCCCGCAGGAGGTCTTTTGTCTTTTTGTAGGCCGTCATTGTAAATTAGAATTTGTTCCTAACTGACTTGCCTAGTTAAATAAAGGGAATTTATATATATATATATATTATATTATATATTTATAAATAAATAAATAAAACCACTCGAGTGTTGCTTTAGCAGTATGCTTAGGGTCATTGTCCTGCTTGAAGGTGAACCTCCGTCCCAGTCTCAAATCTCTGGAAGACTGAAACAGGTTTCCCTCAAGAATTTCCCTGTATTTAGCGCCATCCATCATTCCTTCAATTCTGACCAGTTTCCCATTCCCTGCCGATGAAAAACATCCCCACAGTATGATGTTGAATACCACCATGGGGATGGTATTCTCGTGGTGATGAAAGGTGTTGGGTTTGCGCCAGACATAGCGTTTTCCTTGATGACCAAAAGCTCAGTTTTTCTGGCCACTCTTCCGTAAAGCCCAGCTCTGTGGAGTGTACGGCTTAACTCTAGTGACTCCCCATCCCACATGCGGGAGCGTAATCATCGCCTGACACTAATTAGCATAACCCAACGGACATAAATATCCCTAGAAAATATTCCTATTCATGAAAATCACAAATGAAATATATTGAGACACAGCTTAGCCTTTTGTTAATCACCCTGTCATCTCAGATTTTCAAAATATGCTTTACAGCTAAAGCTAGACACGCATTTGCGTAAGTTTATTGATAGCCTAGCATAGCATTTTGTCCAGATAGCAGCAGGTAACTTGGTCACGGAAATCAGAAAAGCAATCAAATTAAATCGTTTACCTTTGATGAGCTTCGGATGTTTTCACTCACGAGACTCCCAGTTATATAGCAAATGTTCCTTTTTTCCAAAAATACTATTTTTGTAGGCGAAATAGCTCCGTTTGTTCTTCACGTTTGGCTGAGAAATCGCCCGGAAATTGCAGTCACGAAAGCGAAAAATATTCAAAATTAGCTCCATAATATCGACAGAAACATGGCAAACGTTGTTTGTAATCATTCCTCAAGGTGTTTTTCAAATATCTATTCGATAATATATCCATCGGGACAATTCGTTTTTCAGTAGGACCGATTGGAGTAATGGCTACCTCTGTATTTTACGCGAGAATCTCTCTTGGAGCATCAGGTGACCACTTGCGCAATGTAGCCGCCTACGGGTATTCTTCAACATAAATGCGTAAAACTACTTCACAATGCTGTAGACACCTTGGGGAATACGTAGAAAAAAGTAATCTGGTTGATAGCCCATTCACTGCTCAATAGGGACTCATTGTAACGCAGCGCTTTCAAAACAGAAGGTACTTCCGGATTGGATTTTTCTCAGGCTTTTGCCTGCAACATCAGTTCTGTTATACTCACAGACAATATTTGTACAGTTTTGGAAACTTTAGAGTGTTTTCTATCCTAAGCTGTCATTTTCTAGCATCTTGTCCTGACAAAATATCCCGTTGAAAACGGGAACGTTTTTTTTTCCAAAAATGAAAATACTGCCCCCCGAGTCACAAGTGGTCCTATGGACAGATACTCCAACTTTTTTGCCTGAATTATGCCCTCCTTGCCTGATCTGTGAGTTTTGGTGAGTGGCCTCTCTTGGCAGGTTTGTTGTATTGCCATATTCTTTCCATTTTTTAAATAATGGATTATATTTTTTATAACTCAACCCTGATCTGTACTTCTCCACAAGTTTGTCCCCGACCTGTTTGGAGAGCTCCTTGGTCTTCATGGTGCCGCTTGCTTGGTGGTGCCCCTTGCTTAGTGGTGTTGTAAATTACAGGTTGTAATGCAACAAAATAGGAAAATCACCAAGGGGGATAAATACCTTTGCAAGGCACTGTATACCATGTGCCATGGCATCGGTACATCGACAAAACTCTTCCCAACTATTTTGCAATCTGTATGGCACAGCTGTCAATTTTTTTGTCCTTAAATTAAACTTGTATACTTTTTATTTATCAGAATTTTCTTTACATTTGATCTTTAATGCAGGGCCAACAGACAAGTTTTTACTTTCTCCCCTTCCACATGTCTTCCATTTTTGCGGTAATGCTGCAATTAGTTGGTTGTAATTTTGGATAGAGCTGACATGTTCATATATTTTTGTTAGCTGCATGTGTGACATAACTCCACCAGCCCTATTTATTATTTAATTTACAAAGATTATACAGTTTTTTCTTAATTAAATATATATATATATATATTTTTTTTTATCAATTAGTATATTTGAGTTTAACCGTAATATTTATTTTAATATTTGTTCTGCCTTTTCTGGTGGATTAAGCTGACATTTAAACCAACTTTTTATGGCTTGTTTTAAAAATAGCTACAGTGCCTTGCGAAAGTATTCGGCCCCCACTTTGCAACCTTTTGCCACATTTCAGGCTTCAAACATAAAGATATAAAACTGTATTTTTTTGTGAAGAATCAACAACAAGTGGGACACAATCATGAAGTGGAACGACATTTATTGGATATTTCAAACCTTTTTAACAAATCAAAAACTGAAAAATTGGGCGTGCAAAATTATTCAGCCCCTTTACTTTCAGTGCAGCAAACTCTCTCCAGAAGTTCAGTGAGGATCTCTGAATGATCCAATGTTGACCTAAATGACTAATGATGATAAATACAATCCACCTGTGTGTAATCAAGTCTCCATATAAATGCACCTGCACTGTGATAGTCTCAGAGGTCCGTTAAAAGCGCAGAGAGCATCATGAAGAACAAGGAACACACCAGGCAGGTCCGAGATACTGTTGTGAAGAAGTTTAAAGCTGGATTTGGATACAAAAGATTTCCCAAGCTTTAAACATCCCAAGGAGCACTGTGCAAGCGATAACATTGAAATGGAAGGAGTATCAGACCACTGCAAATCTACCAAGACCTGGCCGTCCCTCTAAACTTTCAGCTCATACAATGAGAAGACTGATCAGAGATGCAGCCAAGAGGCCCATGATCACTCTGGATGAACTGCAGAGATCTACAGCTGAGGTGGGAGACTCTGTCCATAGGACAACAATCAGTCGTATATTGCACAAATCTGGCCTTTATGGAAGAGTGGCAAGAAGAAAGCTATTTCTTAAAGATATCCATAAAAAGTGTCGTTTAAAGTTTGCCACAAGCCACCTGGGAAACACACCAAACATGTGGAAGAAGGTGCTCTGGTCAGATGAAACCAAAATTGAACTTTTTGGCAACAATGCAAAACATTATGCTTGGCGTAAAAGCAACACAGCTCATCACCCTGAACACACCATCCCCACTGTCAAACATGGTGGTGGCAGCATCATGGTTTGGGCCTGCTTTTCTTCAGCAGGGACAGGGAAGATGGTTAAAATTGATGGGAAGATGGATGGAGCCAAATACAGGACCATTCTGGAAGAAAACCTGATGGAGTCTGCAAAAGACCTGAGACTGGGACGGAGATTTGACTTCCAACAAGACAATGATCCAAAACATAAAGCAAAATCTACAATGGAATGTTTCAAAAATAAACATATCCAGGTGTTAGAATGGCCAAGTCAAAGTCCAGACCTGAATCCAATTGAGAATCTGTGGAAAGAACTGATAACTGCTGTTCACAAATGCTCTCCATCCAACCTCACTGAGCTCGAGCTGTTTTGCAAGGAGGAATGGGAAAAAATGTCAGTCTCTCAATGTGCAAAACTGATAGAGACATACCCCAAGCGACTTACAGCTGTAATCGCAGCAAAAGGTGGCGCTACAAAGTATTAACTTAAGGGGGCTGAATAATTTTGCACGCCCAATTTTTCAGTTTTTGATTTGTTAAAAAAGTTTGAAATATCCAATAAATGTCGTTCCACTTCATGATTGTGTCCCACTTGTTGTTGATTCTTCATAAAAAAATACAGTTTTATATCTTTATGTTTGAAGCCTGAAATGTGGCAAAAGGTCGCAAAGTTCAAGGGGGCCGAATACTTTCGCAAGGCACTGTATATTTTGGATATGATCTCATTTTCAAATAACCGAAGGTGAGAGGTTGGAATCTGAATAAAGGGAAAAAGGCCTTTCTTGAACACGGGATTAATCATTCTAAAACCAGTTCTGTCACGTTCTGACCATAGTTCTTTTGTGTTTTAGTGTTGGTCAGGACGTGAGCTGGGTGGGCATTCTATGTTGTGTTTCTGGTTTGTCTATTTCTATGTTTGGCCTGATATAGTTCTCAATCAGAGGCAGGTGTTAGTCATTGTCTCTGATTGGGAACCATATTTAGGTAGCCTGTTTTGTGTTGGGTTTTGTGGGTGGTTGTTTCCTGTCTTTGTGTTTTATGCACCAGTTAGGACTGTTTCGGTTTTCACGTTTATTGTTTTGTATCCTGTTCGAGTTACCTTATTAAATTAACATGAACTCTAACCATGCTGCGTTTTGGTCCGCCTCTCCTTCCCAGGAAGAAAGCCGTTACAAGTTCAGATTTAAGTATAGCTTTTGTATGACTGAAGCCTTTATTGAGAGGTCTAATGCTTTAATATTTAATCATTTCTGCCCTCTGAATTCTTATTCAATATATAAATGGGCCCGTTTAACTTTGTGTGGTTTGCCATTCCAAGTAAATATTAATATGTTTTTGCTCGTATATTTAAAAAAAACAAGTCTTTAGGTGTAGACAGGGCCATAAGCAAATAGGTAAACTGGGATATGATTTAAGAGTTAATCAGGGTGATTTTTTTGGACAAATAGACAGGTATTTTCCTTTACATGGTAGCATTATCTTATCTATTTTGCTAACTTTCTATTAAAATGTATTTTAGCGAGAGCCTTTCTTTTGGGATATGAACACTGAGAATGTCCACTTCACCATCAGCCCATTTCATTGGTAAACAACACGGTAATGTAAAAGTTTTATTTTTAGTGGTCCAATATGTAATATCTTATCATCATTTGGTTGTAATCCAGAGAAGTTAGAACAATTAGATACTCTATGAGGCTGTGGAGGGATCCACATTTTGGATTTAAAAGAACATGAATCATCAGCGTATAATTACGCCTTTGTTTTTAAGTCCTGTATTTCTAGCCAGTCCCTTGAAATTACTGTTGGATCTGATTTGAATAGCTAACATTTCAATGGCCATAATAAATAGATATGCCGATAGTAGACAGCTTTGTTTTACCCCTCTTGACAGTTTAATACTTTCTGAGAAGTAGCCATTATTTACTATTTTACACCTAGGGTTACTATACAACTTTAACCCACTGTATAAGAGACTCTCCCAAATTGAAATATTACAGGCATTTATATATAAATTACAATCATAATTTAAAAAAAAGCCTTTTCAAAGTCAGCGATGAATACCAGGCTTGGTTTCACAGATTTTTCAAAGTGTTATATTGTTTCCAGTACTTGTCTTATATTATCTTATCACCGTATCGTCCATGTCTGATTAGGATGAATAATATCCAACAATACCTTTATATTTCTATGCGCTATGCATTTTGCTAGAATTTGTGCATCACAACACTGAAATCTTTCTGTTTACCACCTGGGTCCTGTTTCAGTAATAGTGGAATCAGACCTTGTTGAGTAGCTGATAATCTGCCATATTTATTGGAGTGGTAAACATGCCAATAACAGACCGCTGAGTACATCAAAAAAGGTTTGATATACCCCAACTGGTATGCCATCCATATTTGGATTTTCCCCTGGACTTAAAGGCTTGAATTGCATGCAAGTTCCTCCTCTGTAATTTGGCATTCACATGAGGCTTTCTGTACAGCTGTTAATTTTACATTATTAATAGAAAAACAACCCTATAATTAACTTCGGTTAGTAGAGATGGAGGAGACTGAAACGAAAACATAAGTTTAATGTACTTTGCGTCCTCTTTCAAAATATTGTTTGTTGAATCAATGGTGACTCCATCATTTGTAACATGTTTCAGTTATTATTTTTGGTAGCATTTCTATGTTGAAGATAAAAATAAATATATAGTACATTTTCCCCCATTTTCCATCAATTTTTTAAATGTTTTATAATATATTACACTTGATCATTCTTTAATAAGTTCCTCCAGTTGTTTTTGCTTTAACTGATTATGTGCCTGGTATAATTTTTTATTGCTATCCATCTGTACTGTTAGTCCCTCTATTTCCTTTGTTAATATGAACTGTTGACCCGAAACTGCTTTTGTTTTAAAGATGAGTATTGAACTGCATGGTCTCTAAAGGCACATTTAAAAGTGTCCCGTACAATAAGGGGATCTGCTATACCTATGTTATGTCTGAAAAAGTCAGTCTTCGGTCCTAGTTAAAAACAAGTTGTCATCCAATAGGCTTTGATTCAATTTCCAATAACCTCACCCATGTGGAAATTATGTAAGAGTAATGTACAGTGCCTTGCGAAAGTATTCGGCCCCCTTGAATTTTTTCCCATTCCTCCTTGCAAAACAGCTCGAGCTCAGTGAGGTTGGATGGAGAGCATTTGTGAACAGCAGTTTTCGGTTCTTTCCACAGATTCTCGATTGGATTCAGGTCTGGACTTTGACTTGGCCATTCTAACACCTGGATATGTTTATTTTTGAACCATTCCATTGTAGATTTTGCTTTATGTTTTGGATCATTGTCTTGTTGGAAGACAAATCTCCGTCCTAGTCTCAGGTCTTTTGCAGACTCCATCAGGTTTTCTTCCAGAATGGTCCTGTATTTGGCTCCATCCATCTTCCCATCAATTTTAACCATCTTCCCTGTCCCTGCTGAAGAAAAGCAGGCCCAAACCATGATGCTGCCACCACCATGTTTGACAGTGGGGATGGTGTGTTCAGCTGTGTTGCTTTTACGCCAAACATAACGTTTTGCATTGTTGCCAAAAAGTTCAATTTTGTTTTCATCTGACCAGAGCACCTTCTTCCACATGTTTGGTGTGTCTCCCAGGTGGCTTGTGGCAAACTTGAAACTACACTTTTTATGGATATCTTTAAGAAATGGCTTTCTTGCCACTCTTCCATAAAGGCCAGATTTGTGCAATATACGACTGATTGTTGTCCTATGGACAGAGTCTCCCACCTCAGCTGTAGATCTCTGCAGTTCATCCAGAGTGATCATGGGCCTCTTGGCTGCATCTCTGATCAGTCTTCTCCTTGTATGAGCTGAAAGTTTAGAGGGACGGCCAGGTCTTGGTAGATTTGCAGTGGTCTGATAATCCTTCCATTTCAATATTATCTCTTGCACAGTGCTCCTTGGGATGTTTAAAGCTTGGGAAATCTTTTTGTATCCAAATCCGGCTTTAAACTTCTTCACAACAGTATCTCGGACCTGCCTGGTGTGTTCCTTGTTCTTCATGATGCTCTCTGCGCTTTTAACGGACCTCTGAGACTATCACAGTGCAGGTGCATTTATACGGAGACTTGATTACACACAGGTGGATTGTATTTATCATCATTAGTCATTTAGGTCAACATTGGATCATTCAGAGATCCTCACTGAACTTCTGGAGAGAGTTTGCTGCACTGAAAGTAAAGGGGCTGAATAATTTTGCACACCCAATTTTTCAGTTTTTAATTTGTTAAAAAAGTTTGAAATATCCAATAAATGTCGTTCCACTTCATGATTGTGTCCCACTTGTTGTTGATTCTTCAATAAAAAATACAGTTTATTTATTTAACTTTATGTTTGAAGCCTGAAATGTGGCAATAGGTCGCAAAGTTCAAGTTGGCCGAATACTTTCGCAAGGCACTGTATATGCCAATTATTTGATTGTCCTACTGCATTCTGTCCACTATCAACACTTTTTAAACTTTTGGTGCCAGCGAAAATGACATAAGAAAGTAGTCAAGACGACTAGCTTGATTGAGCCTCCGCCATGTACAGTATATCTCACTAGGGCAGGACATTTATGCCTCCGTACATCCACTAGTTCCAATATATCCATGATATTCGTGATTTATTTAAGTGCGTGATAGTTTTATTGTGATTTACATTACAGTCCATTGAGGTATTTAAAACTGTAATATCATCTCCCCCCATAATAATAGAGTATTGTATTGTTTGTAGGCTTGATTAATTATTATACAATGCATTCAGAAAGTATTCAGACACCTTGACTTTTTCCACATCTTGTTACGTTACAGCCTTATTCTAAAATTAATTTAAACAGAAAATGTTCCTCATCAGTCTATACACCCTACCCCATAATGACAAAAGCTAAAATTGGTTTTAAGGAATGTTTGCAAATTTATAAAACAAAAAAAACGGAAATATCACATTTACATGAGTATTCAAACCCTTTACTCAGTACTTTGTTGAAACCTTTGACAGAGATTACAGCCTAGATTCTTCTTAGGTATGATGCTACAAGCTTGGCACACCTGTATTTGGGGACATTCTTCCATTCTTCTCTGCAGATCCTCTCAAGCTCTGTCAGCTTGGATGGGGAGCGTCGCTGCACAGCTATTTTCAGATCTTTCCAGAGATGTTCAATCAGGTTCATGGAAATTTAGAGTCTTGTCCCGAAGCCACTCCAGCATTGTCTTGGCTGTGTGCTTAGGGTCTTTGTCCTGTTGGAAGGTGAACCTTTACCCCAGTCTGAGGTCCTGAGTGTTTTGGAGCAGCTTTTCATCAAGGATCTCTCTGTACTTTGCTCTGTTCATCTTTTCCCGGATGCTGACTAGTCTCCCCTGACCCTGCTGCTGATAAACATCCCCACATCATGATGCTGCCACCACCATGCTTCACCGTAGTGATGGTGCCTGGTTTCCTCCAGATGTGACACTTGGCATTCAGGCCAAAGAGATCAATATTGGTTTCATCAGACCAATGAATCTGTTTCTCATGGTCTGAGAGTCCTTTAGATGCTTTTTGGCAAACTACAAGCTGGCTGTCATGTGCCTTTACTGAAGAGTGGCTTCCATCTGGCCACTCTACCATAAATGCCTGATTGGTGGAGTGCTGCAGAGATGGTTGTCCTTCTGGAAGGTTATCCCATCTCCAAAGAGGAACGCTGGAGCTCTGTCAGAGTGACCTTCGGGCTCTTCGTCACCTCCCTGACCAAGGCCTTTCTGCCCCGATTGCTCAGTTTGGCCAGGCAGCCAGCACTAGGAAGATTCTTCGTGGTTCCAAACTTCTTCCATTTAAGAATGATGGAGGTCACTGTGTTCTCGCGGACTTTCAATGCAGCAGAAATTTGTTGGTACTCTTCTCCAGTTCTGTGCCTCGACACAATCCTGTCTTGGAACTCTACCGACAATTCCTTCGACCTCATGGCTTGGTTTTTGCTCTGACATGCACTGTCAACTGTGGGACTACATAGACAGGTGTGTGCCTTTCCAAGTCATGTCCAATGAATTTAATTTACCACAGGTGGACTCCAATCAAGTTGTAAAATACATCTCAAGGATGATCAGAGGAAACAGGATTCACCTGAGCTAATTTTCAAGTCTCATAGCAAAGGGTCGGAATAATTATGTAAATAAGATATTTCCGTTTTATATATAATAAATGAGCAAAAATGTATAAAAACCCGTTTTTGCTTTGTCATTATGGAGTATTGTGTGTAGATTGATGAGGAAGAAAACAATTTAATACATTTTACAATAAGGCTGTAAAGTAACAAAATGTGGAAAAAGTCAAGGGGTCTGAATACTTTCCGAATACACTGTATATATTTTCAAATAAACGTGGATCATTATTATTTGGACCGTATAGATTAATGAGCCTTATCTGTTTATGGTTCAATAACATATTCAAAGGAATCCATCTACCTTGCGGATATGTTTTTGACAATTTGCACATTCAGATCAAAATTGTTATTTCATAGCATCCTCCCTTTTGAGTTTATTTGCGAGAAGTATGGGAGAAGTATATTTCCAATGCATTAAGAAAAATAAATTCCACAAATGAACTTTTAACAAGACACACCTGTTAATTGGAATGCAGTCCAGGTGACTACCTCATGAAACTGGTTGAGAGAATGCCAAGAGTGTGCAAAGCTATCATCAAGGCAAAGGGTGGCTACGTTGAAGAATCTAAAATCTAAAATATATTTTGATTTGTTTAACAATATTTTGGTTACTACATAATTCCATATGTGTTAGCCAGAGCAGCACAGGGGAACCCAAGAGCAGACTCAGACCAGAAAACAGGGATGAATGAACCAAGATATTTATTGTAACAGGGAGAGATGAAGTGCAGATTCAGGGAAGTTCGGAGGAGTTGTAGGAAACCAGATGTGGAGGCTGAGGTTGGAGTGAGCTGGGTTGGGACAGGGTATACAGGTCCGGGGGGGAATCCAAAGTTGAATCCAGAACAGGGTAGCAGGGTGGTGAGATGTGGAACAGGAGACAGGAACAGGAATCAAAGACACATGGAAGGTGGGGTAGATTTTGAGAGAGTCAGATGCACAGCAGAGGGGTTAATGACATGATCAATCTCAATTGGACCAATGAATCGGGGCGGGGCGCTAGTTTTCTGGAAGCCACTAGAGGGATATCTTCAACCACCAACTTACCATCCTGAGACAAGGCCGAGTATAGCCCACAAAGATCTCCGCCACGGCACAACCCAGGGGGGGGGGGGGACGCCAACCCAGACAGGAAGATCACGTCAGTGACTTAACCCACTCAAGTGACGCACCCCTCCTAGGGACGGCATGAAAGAGCACCAGTAAGCCAGTGACTCAGCACCTGTAATAGGGTTAGAGACAGAGAATCCCAGTGGAGAGAGGGGAACCGGCCAGGCAGAGACAGCAAGGGCGGTTCGTTGCTCCAGAGCCTTTCCGTTCACCTTCACACTCCTGGGCCAGACTACACTCAATCATAGGACCCACTGAAGAGATGAGTCTTCAGTAAAGACTTAAAGGTTGAGACCGAGTCCGCGTCTCTCACAAGGGTAGGAAGACCATTCCATTCCAAAGCATTCAGTCCCCTTCACTTTAAAAAAATTTTGTTACATCATAGCCTTATTCTAAAATGTATTAAATAATTCCCCCCCTCATAAATCTACACACTATACCCCATAATAACAAAGCAAAAACTGTTTTTTTATGTTTGCAAATAAAAAACAGAAATATGACATTTATATAAGTATTCAGACCCTTAACTAACAACTTTATTGAAGCATCTTTGGCAGCGATCACAGCCTTAAATCTTCTTGGGTTTGACGCTACAAGCGCGACACACCTGGATTTTCTCCCATTGTTCTCTGCAAAACGTGCTTAGTGTTGTTGTCCTGTTGGAAGTTGAACCTTCACCCCAGTCTACGGTCCTGAGCGCTCCGGAGCAAGTTTCCATCAAGAATCTCTCTTTACTTTGCTAGGTTCATCCTTCTCTCGATCCTGACTAGTCTCCCAGTCCCTGTCGCTGAAAACATCCCCACATAATGATGCTGCCACCACTATACTTCACCATAGGGATGGTGCCAGGTTTCCTTCAGACATGACACTTGGCATTCAGGCCAAATAGTTCAATCTTGGTTTCATCAGACCAGAGAATCTTGTTTGTCATGGTCTGAGAGTCCTTTAGGTGCATTTTGGCAAACTCCAAGCGGGCTGTCATGTGTCTTTTACTAAGGAGTGGCTTTCGTCTGGTCACGCTACCATAAAGGCCTGATTGGTGGAGTGCTGCAGAGATGGTTGTCCTTCTGGAAGGTTCTCCCATCTCCACAAAGGAACCCTGGAGCTCTGTCAGAGTGACCATCAGGTTCTTGGTCAAGGTCTTTCTCCTCCGATTGCTCAGTTTGGCTGGGTGGCCAGCTCTATGATGAGTCATGGTGGTTCCAAACTTCTTCCATTTAAGAGTGACGGAGGCCACTGGTTTCTTGGGGACCTTCAATGCTGCAAACATTTTTTGGTACCCTTTCCCAGATCTGTGCCTCGATCCAATCCTGTCTCTAAACTCTACGGACAATTCCTTCGACCTCATTGCTTGGTTTTTGCTCTGACATGAACTGTCAACTGTGGGACCTTATAAAGGCAGGTGTGTGCCTTTCTAAATCATGTCTAATCAATTGACACAGTATCTATTTCCATTGACAGAGTGGTGCTGAATGTAAAAAGGGCTCATTTTACCCCACTCTCCCCTACTGGGCTGAGACTGGGATTTTCTCAGTGAGAGAGGAGACTGGTATAACCATGGATGCACTCGCAACCACTGTCATTCACACTATCGTCAACTCACACACTGGTATTCCCATCACACCGCAGGGCTGGGAATAGAGTCTAGAGGGGGAGACAAGCATTAGATGAGAGAGAGCCAACAAAGAAAGAGGGACAGTGAGAAAGAGCATTAGTGAGGTTGGCACTGATGCTGGGCGATTAGGCCTGGCTCGCAGTGTGTGTTCTAATTAATTCCAAAGTTGTTAGATGGGGTTGAGATCAGGACTCTGTGCAGACCAGTCAAGTTCTTCCACATCGATCTGGACAAGCCACTTCTGTATGGACCTCGCTTTGTGCACGGGGGCATTGTCATGCTGAAACAGCAAAGGGACCTCACAAATCTGTTGCCACAAAGTTGGAAGCACAGAAACGTCTAGAATATAATTTTATGCTGTAGCGTTCACCCTTCACTGGAACTAAGGTGCCTAGCCTGAACCATGAAAAACAGTCCCAGACCATTATTCCAAACTTTACAGTTGGTACTATGCATTCTGGCACGTAGCGTTCTCCCGGCATCCGCCAAACCCAGATTCGTCTGTCAGACTGCCAGATGGCGAAGCTTGATTCATCACTCCAGAGAACGCCTTTTCACTGCTCCAGAGTCAAATGGCGGCGAGCTTTACACCACGCCAGCCGACGCTTGGCATTGGCATGGTGATCTTTGGCTTGTGCGGCTCGTCAGCCATGGAAACCCATTTCATGAAGCTCCCGATGAACAGTTCTTGTTGCTTCCAGGCGCAGTTTGGAACTCGGTAGTGAGTGTTGCAACCGAGGACAGATGATTTTTACGCACTACCCGCTTTAGCACTTGGCAGTCCCGTTCTGTGAGTTTGTGTGGCCTACCACTTCCCGTCTGAGCTGTTGTTGCTCCTAGACAGCCCTTTCAGTTAACGGGGGCAGAAATTTGATGAACTGACTTGCTGGAAAGGTGGCATCCTATGACGGTACAAAGTTGAAAGTCACTGAGCTCTTCAGTAAGTCTATGGAGATTGCATGGCTGTGTGCTCAATTTTCTGTCAGCATGGGTGTGGTTGAAATAGCTGAATCTACTAATTTGTCCATATACTTTTGTATATATAGTGTATCAAAGTTAGATTAAAACTGGTGGGTCACAGTTATATAGGGCCTCAGGAAACATGATCTAATTTCACTTCACACAGCTACAGTAGCGGGGGTATTTTTGCCCCCTCAGAAATCAGTGTGAGTGAAGCCATGGCTAGCCAGAGTACTGTGTTGTTGCTCTACAAACAGGTTTCCACGGGACATTCCTTTGATATATGGTTATTTAGTAGAGTAGAGTTCATGTATTAGTGGGTTCAATGCTAATCCTGCAACAGAGACACTTAAAGCCCGTATCTCTCTCTGCTCCTCTCTGTCTCCATCGCTCTCTCTCTCTTTCGCTCACCCCTGCCCCATTAAAGTTGGCTAATTAAAACTAAGCCCCTCCCTTTGGGGAGTTGCTCCACTTCAACTGGCTCTGGTTCCCACATTCATTATCTTCCCCCTGGAACACCAGGAATCGATCAGTGGTTTCCAGGGCCCCCCAGCTTCCTACTAGGAAGGCAGAAGAAGAAGGACGAGGTAGAGAAAGGGTATTCATTTGTGGATTAAGGATGTGAGGAATTAGCACGTATCAGAGTGAAGGCTGTATTCTCACCATCATCTCTCTCTCTCCCTCTAGCTCACTCACTCACTCACTCACTCACTCACTCACTCACTCACTCAAACAAGGCCACCTGGAAATCACTAGTGCCAGCAAATATCCTACAGATAGATACAGAACATAGTTCTAGATCTGTTTCTACTAGCAGCAACACTTACAGCTAGAGCCAAACCACCACTGGCTGCTAGGAATTACCCTCTCTCATTACTATGGCTACAAACACACTTGTTATGTGTAGAGAGCTCCATATGGAAATCTCTCTCTCTCTCTCTCTCTCTCTCTCTCTCTCTCTCTCTCTCTCTGTGTTAGTGAATGAATGTGGTGCTTGTGTGGACTGCATAGTCTGTCTGACTTGAGTGTAAGGGTGGTCTGCCAATAGTAAAATACCTGACCTCAAGGTCAACTCTGCTAATGCTGAAGCTGTTATTCACATAAATCTCTTGAGTCAACACATACTAACACGTGCACGCACACACACACCCTACGCAGTCTAACCTTGATGTTAACAAGTAGATACTATTATTTAAATAGTTAACTACTGTAGTATGCTATCTAATAAAGCAGCTCAGCACATTCAGCCAATTGAAAAGGTCCGTTCTACGCAACACTGAGGGAACACTGATACGCACCTCTCAGGACTCCCATAGTAAAATGAAATGGTTTGATTAATTGATTTATAAATGATTTACACAAACAGCCAGCCTATGCCATGCAACTATTTGTTGCAACCTTGGGACAGGACTCACTTGACAAAAACCTATCTTTCTCTGAAAATGTCACTTACAGTGGCAAGAAAAAGTATGTGAACCCTTTAGAATTACCTGGATTTCTGCATAAATTGGTCATACAATTTGATCTGATCCTCATCTAAGTCACAACAATAGAAAAACACAGTCTGCTTAAACTAATAACACACAAACAATTATACAGTTTCATGTCTTTATTGAACACACCATGTAAACATTCACAGTGCAGGGTGGGAAAAGTATGCCAACCCTTGGATTAATAACGTGTTGACCCTCCTTTGGCAGCAATAATTTCAATCAAACGTTTTCTATAGTTGCGGATCAGACCTGCACAATGGTCCGGAGGAATTTTGGACCATTCCTCTTTACAAAACTGTTTCAGTTCAGCAATATTCTTGGGATGTCTGGTGTGAATTGCTCAAGAGGTCATGCCACAGCACCTCAATCGGGTTGAGGACAGGACTCTGACTGGGCCACTCCAGAAGGCGTATTTTCTTCTGTTGAAGCCATTCTGTTGCTGATTTAGTTCTGTGTTTTGGGTCGTTGTCCTGTTGCATCACCCAACTTCCGTTGAGCTTCAATTGGCGGACAGATAGCCTAACATTCTCCTGCAAAATGTCTTGATAGGCAGAAAAGCAGCCCCAAACCATGATGCTCCCTCCACCATACTTTACAGTTGGGATGAGGTTTTTATGTTGGTGTGCTGTGCCTTTTTTTCTCCACACATAGTGTTGTGTGTTCCTTCCTTTGGACAGCAGTGGCTTCTTCTGTGGTGTCCTCCCATGAACACCATTCTTGTTTAATTTTTTACGTATCGTAGACTCGTCAACAGAGATGTTAGCATGTTCCAGATATTTCTGTAAGTCTTTAGCTAACACTCTAGGATTCTTCTTAATCCCATTGAGCAATCTGCACTTTGCTCTTGCAGTCATCTTTGCAGGATGGCCACTCCTAGGGAGAGTAGCAACAGTGCATTTATGGACAATTTGTCTTACCGTGGACTGATGAACATCAAGGCTTTTAAAGATACTTTTGTAACCCTTTCCAACTTTATGCAAGTCAACAATTCTTAATCTTACGTCTCCTGAGATCTCTTTTGTTCGAGGCATGGTTAGCATCAGGAAATGCTTCTTGTGAATATCAAACTCAAATTTTGTGAGTGTTTTTTATAGGGCAACATCTCCAATCTCTAACCAACATCTCCAATCTCGTCTCATTGATTGGACTCCAGGTTAGCTGACTCCTAACTCTAATACTCCAACATAGTTTTTCCAACCTACACTGTGAATGTTTAAAGTATGTATTCAATATAGACAAGAAAAATACAATAATTTGTGTGTTGTTGTGACTCAGATGAAGACCAGATCAAATTTCAGGACCAATTTATGTAGAAATCGAGGTAATTCCAAAGGGTTCACATACTTTTTCTTGCCTCTGTTTATAAATGAAGGACACATAGATAATAAATAATAATACATACGTACATATGTAAATGTATGATTAAAGTGATGTGTGCTAAGTGCGTGTGTTTAGAGCTCTTTTTGACTTGCTACTGATCTCTCTGGGATGGGCCACGCACACACACACACACACACACACACTTTTTCAGAAGGCTTCTCATGGAGTGGAGTGACTTGTAGAGTCATTGAGGCAGAGTATCATTGTATTCATCTTAAATGGCTCAGAAGCAGCTCTTCATTCTTTGCTTTCTCTCTACCTCTCTACTTCTACCTCTACCTCTCTGCGCTCTTCTCATCTCTCAACCATCCTCCTCTTCACTCTGCTTTTTGTTTCTCTAACATTTCCTCCTTCTCTCTTGCTCCCTTTATCTTCCTCTCTACCTCACTCTCCTCTCTATGTCCTTTTATATATCTTCATTCCCTTCTCTCCCACTCTTTCCATCCCCTTTCTACCTCACTCTCCCTTTCTCCCCATTCCCTCTCTTTTCTCTCTTTTCTGTCCAGTTCTTTTGGACATTATTAATAGTGTCACGGTCTTCCTCCTCTTCATCTGAAGAGGAGAGGCGAGAAGGATCGGAGGACCAAAATGCGGCGTGGTTTGTGTTCATCCTGCCATTTAATAAAGAAAACACTGAAACACACTATACAAAAACAATAAACGAAATAACGACCGTGAAGCTAATGAGAACTGTGCTGACACAAGCAATCAACATAGACAATCACCCACCAACAAACACTGAAACCCAGGCTACCTAAGTTTGATTCTCAATCAGAGACAACTAATGACACCTGCCTCTGATTGAGAACCATACTAGGCCGAAACATACAAATCCCAAAATCATAGAAAAACAAACATAGACTGCCCACCCCAACTCACGCCCTGGCCATACTAAATAATGACAAAACAACGGAAATAAAGGTCAGAACGTGACAAATAGTCCCTTCATGGAATTAGAATGTGCATGTTTTGTGTTGTTCCTTGGTTGTCTCCATGGTTTAGAACTGTTATGACTCTGAGTCTCAACCAAGTTCTAACCCCCCAGCTCTGCTCTAAACTAATTGTACATTTCAGTTACAAAAGTCACAAGGCCTGACATGGACAACCCCGCCTCTAAACTCTGGCTGAACTGGGTCTGGAAATGGAGAGTGGAATGAGGGAAGAGAGGGCACAGAGAAAAACAACAGACAGAATAAAATACAATAAAATGCATTGAATAAAATCATTTAATGTAAACTTTGGCTTGTGGATAGAAAGGGAAGAGAGAGAGGTCAAAGAACAGGTAAGGTTTTGAAAAGATATGAACCAGAGTTCAGGGTAATTTGATTGATGGCCGTGTCATCTCCATCAGGTGATGCCCTCAGATGAAAAGTCTTATTTCCAGCTCTGCTTGAATGGAATTCCATAATTAGCCTATTCATTGTTAAACTCATCCGAGTCATGTCCATGACTGGAAAAATTGCCTACTGTACATCAACGCCCACCCTCTACCTGATAACGCTGAAAGTGGAAAATGTTGTTCGCTGACGCACAGCAAAATAAAACAAATTATAAAAAACTCTGTTTTAACTGGGTGGAATCTCCTTGGCTATATTCCTCTTTAATTATTGCAGTTACGGGACTAACTCAGTCCCACGGCAAGTGGATTAATTCAGTCCTACTACAAGTGGACAAACTCAGTCACACTACAAGGGGATTACAGTAACTCTGTCACACTACACGTGGACTAATTCAGTCTGCCACACTACAAGTGGACCTGCTCAGTCACACTACAAGGGGATTACAGTAACTCTGTCACACTACAAGTGGACTAATTCAGTCTGCCACACTACAAGTGGACCTGCTCAGTCACACTACAAGTGGACTAACTCATTCACATGACAAGTGGACTAATCCAGTCACATTACACGTGGACTAGCTCAGTCCCATTAAAAGTGGACTAACTCAGTCACAGAACAAGAGGACTATTGTAACTCAGTCACAATACAAGTAGACTAATTCAGTCACTCTACAAGTGGATTAGCTCAGTCACAATACAAGTCAAATCAAAGCTTCATTTATACAGCACATTTCAGACATGGAATGCAACGCAATGTGCTTTACAGGAAAAACAAACAAAAAAACGATGAAAATAAAAGCTGAAATATTTGCTACACAACAAACACAAGATAAAAAAACTAAAGAATGTGTCAAGTTCTGACCTTTATTTCCTTTGTTTTGTATGTATTTATTATGGTCAGGGCGTGAGTTGGGTGGGCAGTCTATGTTGGTTTTTCTATGTTTTGGGGCATTTCTATGTTTTCGGCCTAGTATGGTTCTCAATCAGAGGCAGGTGTCATTGGTTGTCTCTGATTGAGAATCATACTTAGGTAGCCTGGGTTGCACTGTTTGTTTGTGGGTGATTGTCTATGTTAGTGGCTTGTGTCAGCACAGGTCTCATTTTGTAGCTTCACGGTCGAATTTGGTTTATTGTTTTTGTTACTCTTTTGTATAGTGTTCAGTCTTTCTTTATTAAAGATTTTACCATGGACACTTACCACGCCGCATATTGGTCCTCTGATCCTTCTCGCCTCTCCTCTTCAGACGAAGAGGAGGACGACCATGACAGAATCACCCACCAACCAAGGACCAAGCGGCGTGGTAGAAAACAGCGACGACAGCAGCAGCAGCAGCAGCAACAACAGCGGCCGGTATCACAGGACTCCTGGACATGGGAGGAGATACTGAACGGAGAGGGACCCTGGGCACAGGCTGGGGAATATCGCCGCCCCAAAGCAGAGCTGGAGGCAGCGAAAGCTGAGCGGCGGCGATATGAGGAGGCAGCACGGCAGTGCGACAGGTACGAGAGACAGCCCCAACATTTTTTTGGGGGGGGGGGCACACGAGGGGTGGAGCTAAGCCAGGTAGCAGACCTGCGCTCACTCCTCGTGCTTATTATAAGCAGCGGGATACTGGGCAGGCACCGTGTTATGCGGTTAAGCGCACGGTGTCGCCAGTACGTGTCCATAGCCCGGTGCGCTATAGGACAGCCCCCCGAGAGTGTCATGCGAGTGCGGGCATCGAGCCAGGGCGTATGGTGCCTGCTCAGCGGGTCTGGTCGCCGGTACGCAGTTTTGGTCCAGGGTATCCTGCGCCGGCTCTGCGTGCTGTGTCTCCGGGGCGCTGGGAGGGTGCAGTGCGTCCTCTGCCCGCGCTCCGCTCGTGCCGGGCGAATGTGGGAATGGAGCTGAAGGGAGAGGTGCGTGTAGTAAGCACTAGATCTCCCGTGCTTACCCAAAGCCCGGTTCAACCTGTGCCTGCACTCTGGAGGGTCCGGGCTAGAGTGGTTGTCCAGCCTGGGGAAGTGGTGCCAAGGTTGCGCACCAGAGCTCCAGTGCTCCCCCACAGCCCGGTCTTTCAGGTGCCTCCTCTTAACCCCAACCCACCTGAAGGTCTCCCCAGCCTGGTGGTTCCTGTGGCAGCCCCACGCACCAGGCTGTCTCTCTGTCTCCTCCCTGCAGGTGGTCCTGTCTGTCCGGCGCCTCTGCCGGAGTCTCCCGCCTGTCCGGCGCCTCTGCCGGAGTCTCCCGCCTGTCCGGCGCCTCTGCCGGAGTCTCCCGCCTGTCCGGCGCCTCTGCCGGAGTCTCCCGCCTGTCCGGCGCCTCTGCCGGAGTCTCCCGCCTGTCCGGCGCCTCTGCCGGAGTCTCCCGCCTGTCCGGCGCCTCTGCCGGAGTCTCCCGCCTGTCCGGCGCCTCTGCCGGAGTCTCCCGCCTGTCCGGCGCCGCTGCCGGAGCCTCCCGCCTGTCCGGCGCCTCTGCCGGAGCCTCCCGCCTGTCCGGCGCCGGAGCCTCCCGCCTGTCCGGAGCCGCTGCCGGAGCCTCCCGCCTGTCCGGCGCCGCTGCCGGAGCCTCCCGCCTGTCCGGCGCCGCTGCCGGAGCCTCCCGCCTGTCCGGCGCCGCTGCCGGAGCCTCCCGCCTGTCCGGCGCCTCTGCCGGAGCCTCCCGCCTGTCCGCGCCGCTGCCGGAGCCCCTCTGCCCAGAGCAGCTGCCCCTCTGTCCCGAGCAGCTGCCCCTCTGTCCCGAGCAGCCCCTCTGTCCCGAGCAGCCCCTCTGTCCAGTGGGGTCATTGAGAGTGGTGGTCATGGTGAGAAAGCCACGGAGGCGGACTAAGACAATGGTGAAGTGGGGTCCGCGTCCCGCGCCAGAGCCGCCACCGCGGACAGACGCCCACCCAGACCCTCCCCTATAGGTCAAGGTTTTGCGGCCGGAGTCCGCACCTTTGGGGGGGGTACTGTCACGTTCTGACCTTTATTTCCTTTGTTTTGTATTTATTTATTATGGTCAGGGCGTGAGTTGGGTGGGCAGTCTATGTTGGTTTTTCTATGTTTTGGGGCATTTCTATGTTTTCGGCCTAGTATGGTTCTCAATCAGAGGCAGGTGTCATTGGTTGTCTCTGATTGAGAATCATACTTAGGTAGCCTGGGTTGCACTGTTTGTTTGTGGGTGATTGTCTATGTTAGTGGCTTGTCAGCACAGGTCTCATTTTGTAGCTTCACGGTCGAATTTGGTTTATTGTTTTTGTTACTCTTTTGTATAGTGTTCAGTCTTTCTTTATTAAAGATTTTACCATGGACACTTACCACGCCGCATATTGGTCCTCTGATCCTTCTCGCCTCTCCTCTTCAGACGAAGAGGAGGACGACCGTGACAGAATGACAGAAACTGAACAACTAAAAAGCACCCTAAAAAGCACCCAAAGCTAAAAAGATGTTTTAAGATCTCTTTTAAATATTTTCACAGTTTCAGCTTCCCTCAGGTTCTTTGGCAGGCTATTCCAGAGGCTGGGGGCAGAATAACTAAAGGCTGCCTGTCTATGCCTCTGGGTCGTAGGCTTTGGGATAGTTAAAAGCAGTGGAGGCGGCTGAGGTATGGATGTCTCATAATAATGGCTGGAACGGAGCGAATGGAAAGGCATCAAACACAATGGAAACCATTTGTTTGATGTATTTGATACCAACCTCCTGTGGTTAAAATGCCAGAGGACCTGAGGGACCTACTGGGTACATAATGTAAAAGCATGTCTTACATGTAGTGGGATGCACAATCGTGGATTGATTTAAAAACCAATAGAAGAATCTTAAAATGAATTCTAAAACTCACAGGCAGCCAGTGCAGAGACATTAAAACCGGTGTAACGTGCTCTCTGTCTGGTCTTGGTCAGTACATGTGCTGCAGCATTCTGTATGTTTTGCAGTTGACCAATGGATTTCTTGGGTAGACCAGAGAGGAGAGTGTTACAATATTCAAACCTTCTTGTAATAAAAGCATGGAGGAATGTCTCTGTATCAGCCTGAGAGAGAAATGGCCGCACCGTGGCAATGTTCCTCAGGTGGTAAAAATATAATTTTGGTCACATTCCTATTGTGTGAGTCAATATTTTGTTCAGAATCAAAAATAACACCTTGGTGTTTTACCTGGTGTTTTACCTTTATTGCCCGCAAATTAAAATGTGCAGCTAGATTCTCCCTATGAGCTTTGGCTCCAACAATAAGTACCTCGGTCTTGTCTTGATTTAGCTTGAGAAAGTTGTGAGCCATCCAAGTATTTAAATCACTAATACAGTCTAATAATTTATCTAAAATCCTCTTGTAACACAGAAATGTAAAGTTGCGTATTGTCTGTGTAGCAGTGAAAATCAATGCTGTGCAATCTGATAACACTGCCAAGGGGTAACATATATAAACTGAACAGTACCGGACCCAAAATCGAACCTTGTGGCACGCCACGTGATATGGTATTGACTCTGAGTTATGTTCACTAGGGGTGACAAAAAACTCATGACCAGTTAAATAGGTCCTAAACTAATTTAGAACTGGACCAGATAGGCCAACCAATCTCTCCAGTCTGTCTAGAAGGACATGATGCTCAACAGTGTCGAATGAACCTCTTAAATCTAAGAGTACAGAGAGATGCTTGGCATGTGTTGGCTCTAAGATAATTTTTCGCTTTAACTGAGGCTATTTCTGTGCTGTGTTGGACACAAACCAGATTGGCATTTAAAAAAATACAGTTGGTACTTAAATCATTTAGCTGTTTGAACACCAAATTCGCAATATTTGTTCTTAAAAATAGAAGGTTGGGGATTGCCTGGAAACTGCTAGGAGCTGAAGAATCTAGATGACTTTTCTTCAGAAGGGGTTTCACCATAGCAGTTTTTAATGCAGTGGGGAAAGTGCCTGTGATTAGCAACAGCTTGCACTTCTTCAGATATGCAAATAAAACCGTTTTTAAGAATGTGATGGAGATAGGATCGAGAAGGTAGACTGCTTAAGTTGGAATATCACTTTCCTGAGCATGTCTGTCTCAACCATGGAAAATAAATCCATAGTGCCTTTGCGTGGTAGGCTAGGGCAAATATCATCAAACGTCTCATCAGGCCTTGCTTGACTGATATCCAGACACATCTTGGTTATCTTATCTATGAAGTATGCTGCAAACTCATCACATTTAGATGTGGAGGAAAGTTCACATAGGTTTGCGGGGGTAGGATTTATCAGGCCATCAATGGTTGAGAAGAGCACCCTCAAATGATTCTGATTAATAGTGATCAAGCTAGAAAAATGAGCACGTCTGGCATTTCTAATTGCCTTGTTATATACTGTATCCCAAGTTGCTCTCTCAGAATATCATAATGGGGACGTGCAGCTTTGACTTTCTCCACTTCCGCTCTGCCTTTCTACAATTTCTCTTTAATTGATTTGTTTCCTCACTCACCCAAAGGGCTCTCTATTTGGCTGTGGACTTTTTCAACTTTACTGGAGCTATGGCATCAATGGTTGCCCTTAATTTGCTGTTAAAGTCAACTAAATCATCCCAAGAGGAAGGCAGAATAGGTGGTGGAGTTTTGTTTATACACAAAAACTGTAGCACCTTCACAGGTAAGATAGCGTTGCTTAATAATGCGTTCAGTAATACCCTGTGGGCAACAAAGTAGTAAAGAATACAGTGCTGATCAGATCAAGCAACATCAACAATAGAGGACATAACAATAGAAAGCGTCGTGGTAATAACGAGGTCCAGAGGGTGGGCCCAGTAACATATTGGATAAAGTCCACATAGAGCTCAAAAGATTCATACATTTAATGGCCTTGGAGTCAGTCTCTTTGTCAACGTGAATATTAAAATCGCCCAACCCAATGATTTTATCATATCTCTCAAGGACAATACACAATAGTTCAGACAGATCAGTAAAAAAAGTGGGGCAGTGCTTTGATGGCCTTTACAGGGTTAAGGCCAGCACTGGTGGCTGACATTTAAACAGTATAGCATGATGCCCAAAAGACCCAAAGCCGTCAAACAAAATATCTTTACAGCTGAGAGCATTAGTAAAAATAGAGGCTGTCCCCCCACCCTTTTCGCCTTTGCTGATAAGAGTATGAAAAGCTGTAATGCAGAGGGACGCTTCAATAAGAGCGGCACTACAGTCTGATGGACAGGGTCTGGCAGCCATGTTTCAGTGAGAACACACACAATCAACTTTGTGCTCAGTAATAAGGTCATTCACGAGAAAGGTTCTACTTGTGATTGCTCTAACATTCAATGAGTGTGGGCCACTCTGCCCCTGGGGCATCTGCCTCGAGGTAACCAATGGAATAACAACCAAATGATTAACGTTACAACCACGTTTTATGACAGTCTCCAATCTATCAGAATGGTGGGAGATAAGTTTGTATAAACTCAGTATATGGCAGAGTTAAAGGAACATAAATCAGGTTACTCACAATAACCATAGTGCCATTTCTACAGGAGTTGATATGCTTTCCAAGTCCTCTGTTGCTTATTCTGACAGGGAGAACCGGAGCAATACCAGACCCTGTCCATCAGTCTCTAAAACAGTTTGGGATGTTTCCGGAAATAATCCAGTCTCTTAAAATGTGCTGGTTGTTCCCACAGTAAATCAAAGTTGTCACAAAAAGAGACATTCCGGTCATTGCAAAGTTTCTTCAGGTACTCGTTCAGGGGAAAGAGTCGGCTGAAACTTTACATACTCCTTAGGTAGTACGGGGGAGAATTATTCTCTTCCCTGTGCTAGCGAGGGTGTTTACATTTTTTTTGTAGTCCTCCCATAGTTCCTCTAGGTGACAAACTCAGTCACGCTACATGTGTACTAACTAATTCACATGACAAGTGGACTAGCTCAGTCACTCTACACGGGGACTAGCTCTGTCACACTACAAGTGGACTAGCTCAGTTGCGCTACATGTCGACTAGCTTAGTTGCACTACAAGTGGACTAATTAAATCACACTACAAGTGGACAAATTCAGTCACACTACAAGTGGACTAGCTCAGTCACACTACAAGTGGACTAGCTCAGTCACACTACAAGTGGACAAGCTCAGTCACACTACAAATGGACTAGCTCAGTCACACTACAAATGGACTAGCTCAGTCACACTACAAGTGGACAAGCTCAGTCACACTACAAATGGACTAGCTCAGTCACACTACAAATGGACAAACTCAGTCATACTACAAGTGGACTAATTAAATCACACTACAAGTGGACTAGCTTAGACACACTACAAGTGGATAAGCTCATTCACACTACAAGTGGATTAATTTAGTCGCACTACAAGATGACTAAATCAGTCACACTACAATTGTACTAAATCTGTCACACTACAAGTGGATTCGCTCAGTCACACTATAAGTGGATTAATTTAGTCGCACTACAAGTTGACTAAATCAGTCACACTACAATTGTACTAAATCTGTCACACTACAAGTGGATTCGCTCAGTCACACTATAAGTGTGAAAAGACAATGCATCTTTATCCTATTTTTTTCTATCGCCACCTCCCCCACATATCTTTCAATCTCTCCCATCCACTGTCTTTCTCTATCTCTTTGTGGAGGCAAGGTATGTATGATGTTTTATTGATATGATAGCTGACATGAGCAGGCACGTGCAGAGATAGGGCTCTACCTTTCCAGTCTCCAAAGTGCCCTTTTGTGTGGTGGTATAATTTCCCCCCAAAATGTACTTTTTTGTGATTTTTTGTGTCATTGTTGTTCGGAACCCACTCGATAAGCTTTCCACCCCCCACCCCGTCCGTTGTTGATATGGACTTTACAGAGCTTGCGCCATTCCATTAGCGACCTTTTTTCTAAGTCTGATGTGTAGGAGAATGTGCACCAGTATCCAAATATGCATGGCTTGAGAGATGTGGTCGACAGTTAAGTGTGTGAATCCAGTTACCTAGTTTAAATATTAACAGTACTGCCACAGCAGCATAACATTTGATTAACACTTGATAACACTTGATTTAAATCATCATCAATATTTAGTCGGATTGGCTGATAACCGCAGCAAAGAGAGGCAGAAAGACATAGAGAAATAAATCACAATCAGTAAAATAAATTAAGCCAGCTAACTCGCAGATTTACATCAATCATCAACGTCAATGATCAGCTGATAGCCCACCCTCTTTTTACGATTTCTTTAGGAGGCACTGTAACTAGCTTGCTTGTAATTTGTGAAGATGAGTGAGTGTGTTGTTGCATCTGAGACACCTCTGTCCTGGTGTGAGGAATGCACAATGAGCTCTACCTGACACTGAAAGCAGAGGATTTTGGTGTGTTTATTATACAAGCAACTTTTCCCCCACAGAAAATAATGTTATAAGTCATACAAAAGTGTGCCTGTGCGTGAAGTTTCAAATGCATTCTAGTCATTTAGCAGACACTCTTATCCAGAGTGACAACGGTGAAGTACCTTGTTCAAGGGCACATCAGCATATTTTCCACCTAGTCTGCTTGGGGATAATTTTTTAAAAACTTTCTCTCCTCAATTGGTACGAAACACACTCCGAAACACGAGGACACTGCTCACTAAGCCAGAAGCCAGCTGCACCAATGTGTTGGAGGAAACATCGTCCATCTGGCGACCAGCCCACCACAAGGAGTCGCTAGAGTACGATGGGACAAGGATATTCTGGCCAGCCAAACCCTCCCCTAACCCGGACGACGCTGGGAAAATTGTGTGCCGCCTCATGGGTCTCCTGGTCATGGCCTGCTGTGACACAGCCTGGGATCGAACCCGTGTCTGTAGTGACGCAGTGATGCAGTGCCTTAGATCGCTGTGCCATTATTCACACCCCTGAGTCAATTCTTTGCAGAAGCACATTTGGTGATTGCAGATTTGAGTCTTTCTGGATAAGTCTGAGAGCTTTCCACACCTGGATTGTAAAACATTTGTCCATTATTTTTATTTTTTATTATTCAAGCTTTGTCAAATTGGTTGTTTATCATTGCTAGACAACCATTTTCAGGTCTTGCAATAGATTTTAAAATATATCTAATTTAAAACTGTAACTATTCAGGAACATACACTGTCTTCTCAGTAAGGAACTAGTGTAGATTTGGCCTTGTGTTTTAGGGAATTGTCCTGTTGAAAGGTGAATTAATCATCCAGTGTCTGGTGGAAAGCAGACTGAACCAGGATTTCCTCTAGGATTTTGCCTGTGCTTAGCTCGATTCCGTTTGTTTTTTATCCAGAATGAAACTCCTTAGTCCTTAATGATTACAAACACCCCCATAACATGATGCAGCCACCAATATGGTTGAAAATATGGAGAGTGGTAGTCAGTTGTATTGGATTTGCCCCAAACATAACACTTTGTATTCAGAACAAAAGTTAATTTGCTTTGACACTTTTCTGCAGTTTTACTTTAGTGCCTTGTTGCAAACAGGATTCATGTTTCGGAAAAAAAAAATCTGTACAGGCTTCCTTCTTTATCTTAGTGTTGTGGAGTAACTACAATGTTGTTGATCCATCCTCAGTTATCTCCCATCACAGCCATTCATCTCTGTAACTGTTTTAAAGTCACCATTGGCCTCAAGATGAAATAACAGAGTGGTTTTCTTCGTCTACGGTAACGGACGGTGTTATCTTTGTAGTGACTGGGTGTATTGATACACCATCCATAGTGTAATTAATAACTTTACCATATTCAAAGGGATATTCATTGTCTGCTTTTTATATTTTTTATCCATGTACCAATAGGTGCACTTCTTTTCGAGGCATTGTAAAACCTCCCTGGTCTTTGTGGTTGAATCTGTGTTTGAAATTCACTGTTCGACTGACCTTACAGATACAGTGCATTCAGAAAGTATTCGTACCCCTTGACTTTTTAGACATTTTGTTATTCTAAAATTGATTAAATTGTTTTTATCCCCTCTGTTGAAGCACCTTACAAACTAGCAATTACAGTCTTGAATCTTCTAGGGTATGACACTACAAGCTAGGCACACCTGTATTTGGGGAGTTCCTCCCATTCTTCTCTGCGGATCCTCTCAAGCTCTGTCAGTGTCACGTTCTGACCTTTATTTCCTTTGTTTTGTCTTTATTTAGTATGGTCAGGGCGTGAGTTGGGGTGGGCAGTCTATGTTTGTGTTTCTAGGTTTTTTCTATTTCTGTGTTTGGCCTGATATGGTTCTCAATCAGAGGCAGCTATTTATCGTGGTCCCTGATTGAGAACCATATTTAGGTAGCCTGGGTTTCACTGTTGGTTTGTGGGAGTTTGTTTCCTGTGTCAGTGTTTGTGCCACACGGGACTGTTTCATTTCCATTTCACTTCGTTATTTTGTATTTGTGTCATGTTCAGTCTTTTCTATAAAAACATGGACACTTACCACGCTGCGTATTGGTCCGATCCTTGCTACACCTCTTCAGACGAAGAGGAGGAAATCTGCCGTTACAGTCAGGGTGAATTGGGAGAGACGCTGCACAGTTATTTTCAGGTCTCTCCAGAGATGTTAGATCGGGTTCAAGTCCGGGCTTTGGCTGGGCCACTCAAGGACATTCATAGACTTGTCCCGAAGCCACTCCTGCGTTGTGTTGGCAGTGTGCTTAGGGTCGTTGTCCTGTTGGAAGGTGAACCTTGTCCCCAATCTGAGGTCCTGAGCGCTCTGGAGCATGTTTTCATCAAGGATCTCTTTACTTTGCTCCGTTCATCTTTTTCTCGATCCTGACTAGTCTCCCAGTCCCTGCTGCTGAAAAAAATCCCCACAGCATGATGCTGCCAAAACCATGCTTCACCGTAGGGATGGTGCCAGGTTTCCTCCAGATGTGACTCTTGGCATGCAGGCCAAAGAGTTAATTCTTGGTTTCATCAGACCTGAGAATCTTGTTTCTTGGCAAACTCCAAGCAGGCTCTCATGTGCCTTTTACTGAGGAGTGGCTTCCGCCTGGCCACTCTACCATAAAGGCCTGATTGGTGGAGTGCTGCAGGGATGGTTGTCCTTCTGGAAGGTTCTCACATCTCCACAGAGGAACTCTAGAGCTCTGTCAGAGTGACCATTGGATTCTTGGTCACCTCCCTGACCAAGGCCATCTGAGCTCACTTTTGATTCTCATAGCAAAGGGTCTGAATACTTATTTACATAATTAACTTATTTCTGTTTTTCTATAAATTTGCTCAAATTTCTAAAAACTTGTCTTCACTTTGTCATTATGGGGTATTGTGTGTAGATTGAGGGAAAACAACTATTTAATCCATTTTAGAAGAACACTGTAACGTAACAAAATTAGAAAAAGTCAAGGGGTCTGAATATTTTCTGAATGCACTGTAACTGTATGTGTGGTGTACAGAGATGAGATAGTCATAGAAAAACACTTTTATTGCACACAGAGTGAGTACATGCAACTTATTTAATTAATTTATATACATTTCTAAAAACATAATTCCACTTTGAAATTATGGGGTATTGTGTATAGGGCAGTTACTCACAATCTCAATTTAATCCATTTTAAATTCATGCTGTAACACAACAAAATGTGGGAAAAGTCAAGGGGTGGGAATATTTTCTGAATGCACTGAAAACAACACTGGTACCAACACAAATGAATTAAATCCTAAAAACAACCCAATGACAAGGCTGACAGCCAAAGTATAGTAGTGGCTGTAAATCCCCATGAAAATCAGGGACATTATTACAAAAAAAAATACATTTTATTGTCACATATACTGGATAGGTGAAATGAAATCAAATGTGTTCGATTTACAGGGTCAGCCATAGCAGTTTGGCGCCCATGGAGAAAAGTCGGGTTATGTGCCTTGCTCAATGGTACATCAAAATATTTGTTACATTATTGGCTTGGGTATTCGAACTACCGACCTTTTGTTTACTGGCTCAATGGTCTAACTGCCACGCTATCTGCCTCCCATATTTGTTGCAGTTATCTTAGGGTTAGGTCTACAGCAACCTGGGCCTGTGTGTGTGTTTGTTTGGGGCCACGTTGTTTAAAGAACCCGACGAAGACAGCACATGAACCACAGTCCAGTCAGTGTGTCCGATACCGTGACAGTTTCCTCTCCCCAAACTACTATCTGTTATTCAGACATTTAGGACCTGGCTGGCTCATACGTTATATAAGGTGTTTGTGGAGATAAAACACTTTAGTCTACTTCAAGGCACAGCCCAGCTGTAAATGTTGAGAGTTAGTTATTTTTGACTTCTAAATGGAGTAGATAACGGAAAAGAACATTAAAAGTCCAACAAACGTTCAACCGATAAGAGGTTTTACTTCATCATAATTCAGAGGACGCGTACATGTGCACACGCACAGAGAGGATCAGGAGATGATAATAACAGATAATGTATATTTGTGTTAGTATTAGCTAGGCTAAATAACATCCTACACAACCCATATTGTTTGCAAGCAAGGACAGATATAACTACATTCAACTGCAAATAGTTGGACCCCAAAGTTTTAAACGTAGCCAGGCCGCTCAAGATCCACTGCAAAATTAGACATCCATCAATGTAAGCAGGACGTCAGGAGATGTTGTCAAACGCGGCCAATAGGGGCAACGGAGAGCGCTATTACCATCAAGTAGGCTTGGGTTTTGCTTTGTGTTGCGGACAGGGACGCCAAATGGGTGTAAACCACAAGCTCCAGCTCCAAGGGGTTTCATGTTCAATCCCAGTGCTAAGGACTCATTTTTTACTTTTTACTTTTAACCCTATCCCAAACATGAACCCTTAATTAATCCATTCTGGAGTTTAACTTTGGACGTCTGATTCTGCAGTACCTTTACTGACTGGTGGCTCACGCCCAGAGATGTGCTGCTAACAAATCAGTGGGTTAAACACTGAATGGTCATAGGGATGAAAGCTAATCACCAACAATGCTAATTTACCACATAGTAGTTGATAACTAAAGGTAAAAAACATCATAAAAAATCTAGTGCATATAAACTCCACTGTCTACAGTTATTATTGGGTCACAGTTTACACCCGGGGTGTGATAGAAACACTGTGTGCCTTTGGTGGGTCACAAGAACAGAAAATATTTGTAGTGGGTCACAATGCTGAAGCCAGGGGCATAAACAGCTCCTTCGTGATATGTTGAGTCCTGATCAGATGTGTTGTGAGATGTGTGTCTGGGAGGTTACTGCAGTTCACTGTCTGTCTCCTGGTTCTACAATAGGACCTTTATTATACCTCTGTCTGTCTGAGTGAGTGAGGTACTGTAGGTGGTATAGCCTTCCTGAGGTCTTCCTCAGAAGAAGGAAACTGAGTGTAATTTATCTGGCTGACGAATCTAATACAAGCAGAGGAGAACCAAGTGTTTGTTTGGAACAGAGAGAGCCATGTGAGTGTCATTAGGTATAGGCCCAATGAAGAGGCTGTGGGGCTGGGGACGTTGTGTGTATGTGTGTTTGTTTTACTATACTTGTGAGGACCAGAATTCCTCACAAGAGTCTTAAACAAAGGACAATTCTGATAAGAATTAGGGTTAAGGGTTACATGTAAATTTAGGATTAGGAATTAGGGCTAGGGGTTTGGGGTTAAGGTTAGGTTTAGATTTAGGGTTAGGGGTTTAGATTTAGGGAAAATAGGATTTTATGTTTAGGAGTTAGGGTTAGTGGTTAGGCTGAGGTTAAGATTTAGGATTAGAGGTTAGGGAAAATTGGATTTTGAATGGGAATCAATTGTTGGTCCCCAAAAAGATCTCACAAGTATAGCAATACACAAATTGTGTGTGTGTGTCTGTGTGTGTGTGTGTGTGTGTGTGTGTGTGTGTGTGTGTGTGTGTGTGTGTGTGTGTGTGTGTGTGTGTGTGTGTGTGTGTACCACACACTCACAACAAGAACTACATTCCTAAGAGAAAGAGTGAGGGATGAGGCATGGGCAAATAAATAGACAGTGAATCAAAAATCAATCAAATAGCTATACATTTTTGATAGGGTTGTTTGAAAGGCCCCCATCGCCAAGATGGGGGCCTTTACTCTAAAATTCAGCCGCACCGACGGCCCGCCACGCTCATTGCCTCTCCCCCTGCTGCAAGCCCCCTTTTGATCCAGAAAAAACCCTGCATCCCACCCAGTAGTGTGTGTCATTACGAGCCTGAGGTACTAGTACTCTCAGGTCATATGCAGCCAATCTGATCATAAAACACATAATTGTGTTGTGTGTCTTGTGATGTCTTTTAAGTGTTCTGTACTGCAAAATAGACGCAAGGTCCAATAAATATTTACACGCCACACACACTTAATTTTTTGTGTCTTGTGATGGAGATGTAAGTGTTTACTGTTGCGTTTGACATTATGTATGTAACAACTAGATGTGGTGGTGTAAGTAACGTATGTGGTGACTTAAATAACAGTTTTTTGAAAACACTATATACAAAAATGTTTCACAATTGTGTTAATTCACTAGAAATTGTTACTTATGTGTACCTTAATGTGTGTGTGCAAAATATTACTGTTCTCAGTAGGGTTAAGTGTATTAAAATGTGTTTTTTTTTTATAGCTAGAATGGAATGTTTTTTAAACCATATCAGTCTTTCTACTTTATCAGTGTTTCACCTATTTGCATTTAGCAATGGCGCACAACCGTGGACTCCACTGCAAAAAAATGATATACATTGCATCTGGAAAGTACTCAGACCCCTTGACTTTTTCCACATTTTTCTACATTACAGCCTTATTCTAAAATTGATTAAATCATTTATTTTTCTCATCAATCTACACACAATACCCCATAATGACAAAGCAAAAACAGGTTTTAAGAAATGTTTTCAAAAGTATTAGAATACATAAGAAGTAACTTATTTACATAAGTATTCAGACCCTTTGCTATGAGACTCGAAACTGAGCTCAGGTGAATCCTGTTTCCATTGACCATCCTTGAGTTGTTTCTACAACTTGATTGGAGTCAACCTGTGGTAAATTCAATTGATTGTACATGATTTGGAAAGGCAAACACCTGTCTACATAAGGTTCCACAGCTGACAGTGCATGTCAGAGCAAAAACCAAGCCATGAGGTTGATGTATTTGTCCATAGAGCTCCGAGACAGGATTGTGTCGAGGCATAGATCTGGGGAAGGGTACCAAAATATTTGTGCAGCATTGTGGCCTCCATCATTCTTAAATGGAAGAAGTTTGGAACCACCGAGAGTCTTCATAGAGCTGGCCAGCCGGCCCAACTGAGCAATTGGGGGAGAAAAGCCTTGGTCAGGGAGGTGACCAAGACCCAGATGGTCACTCTGACAGAGCTCCAGAGTTCCTCTGTGGAAATGGGAGAATCTTCCAGAAGGACAACCATCTCTGCAACACTCCAACAATCAGGCCTTATGGCAGAGTGGCCAGATGGAAGCCCCTCCTCAGTAAAAGGCAGATGGCAGCCCACTTGGAGTTTGCCAAAAGGCTCCTCAAGGCTTTCGGAGCCATCATCGACTCAGTGGGTTTTGTCCAACATGTCTCCGGACCTACTCACTGCCACAGTCATACACTGGACTTAGTTTTGCCCCGTGGAATAAATATTGTGGATCTAAATGTTTTTCCCTCGTAATCCTGGACTATCGGACCACCATTTTATTTATTACTAAGATCCCTCACTGCTGCTCGATCATCCTATTTTTCCAACTTAACTGAGGAGAACAAGAACAATCCAAATTTATTTTTGATACTGTCACAGAGCTAACTAAAAGTAGCATTCTCCAATTCAGGAACTTGATCATTTGATGATGATCATTAGAAAGCAAATTACGGACACCTCTTTAAATCTGCGTATTTATCCAAAGCTCACTTGTCCTGAGTCTACACAACACTGCCAGGACCTAGCATCAAGGGAGACACTCATGTTTTTAATACTATATCTCATTGATGAAAATAGGCATGGCCTCTAAACCTTCAATCTGGACCGTATTCCAATAAAACTACTGAAAGATCTGCTTCCTGTGCTTGGCCCTCCTATGTTGAACATAATAAAAGCTTATCTATCCACTGGATGTGTACCAAACTCACTAAAAGTGGCAGTAATAAAGCCTCTCTTGAAAAAGCCAAACCCTGACCCAGAAAATATTTAAAAAACTAATTGGCCTACATCGAATCTCCCATTCCTCTCAAAAAAACGTAAAACTGTTGTGCAGCAACTCACTGCCTTCCTGAAGACAAACAATGTATATAAAACACATTTTTAACTTTTAGTGGTTTTAGACCCCATCATAGCACTGAGACTGCACTTGTGAAGGTGGTAAATTACCTTTTAATGGCGTCAGACCGAGGCTCTGCATCTGTCCTCGTGCTCCTAGACCTTAGTGCTGCTTTTGATACCATCGATCACCACATTCTTTTGGAGAGATTGGAAACCCTAATTGGTCTACACGGACAAGTTCTGGCCTGGCTTAGATGTTATCTGTCGGAAAGGTATCAATTTGTCTCTATGGATCGTTTGTCCTCTGACAAATCAACTGTACATTTTGGTGTATATATATTTTACCTCTTGGAAACATAATGTTAACTTTCACTGCTATGCGGACGATACACAGCTGTACATTTCGATGAAACATGGTGACGCCCCAAAATTGCCCTCCCTGGAAGCCTGTGTTTCAGACATAAGGAAGTGGATGGCTACAAACGTTCTACTTTTAAACTCGGACAAAACAAAGATGCTTGTTCTAGGTCCCAAGAAACAAAGAGATCTTCTGTTGGATCTGACAATTAATATTGATGGATGTACAGTTGTCTCAAATAAAATTATGAAGGACCTCTGCGTTGCTCTGGACCCTGATCTCTCTTTTGACGAACATATCAAGACTGTTTCAAGCACAGCTTTTTTTCCATCAATGTAACATTGCACAAATCAGAAACCTTCTGTCCAAAAATTATGCAGAAAAATGTATCCATGCCTTTGTCACTTTTAGATTAGAGTACTGAAATGCTCTACTTTCCGGCTACCCGGATAAAGCACTAAATAAACTTCAGTTAGTGCTAAACATGGCTGCTAGAATCTTGACTAGAACCCCAAAATGTGATCATATTACTCCAGTGCTAGCCTCTCTACACTGGCTTCCTGTTAAAAGATCCAGCTAACGGGATCGATATGACAAGAGCCAGTGAAAGTGCAGGGCGCCAAATTCCCATAATATCCCATAATTAAAATTCCTCAAACATAGAAGTATTTCACACCATTTTAAAGATACACTTCTTGTTAATCCCACCACAGTGTCTGATTTCAAATAGGCTTTATGGCGAAAGCACCACAAACGATTATGATAGGTCAGAGCCAAGTCACAGAAAAACACAACAATTTTTTCCAGACAAAGAGAGGAGTCACAAAAGTCAGAAATAGAGATAGAACTAATCACTAACCTTTGATGATCTTCATCAGATGACACTCATAGGACTTCATGTTACACAATACATGTATGTTATGTTCGATAAAGTTCATATTTATATAAAAAAATCTCAGTATATATTGGCGTGTTATGTTCAGTAGTTCCAAAAACATTTGGTGATTTTGCAGAGAGCCACATCAATTTACAGAAATTCTCAGAATAAATGTTGATGAAAATACAAGTGTTATGCATGGAACTTTAGATACACTTCTCCTTAATGCAACCGCTGTGTCAGATTTCATACCATGCAATAATCTGAGTACGGCGCTCAGAGATCAAACAAGCCAAAAAGATATCCGCCATATTGTGCAGTCAACAGAAGTCAGAAATAACATTATAAATATTCACTTACCTTTGATGATCTTCATCAGAATGCACTCCCAGGAATCCCAGTTCCACAATAAATGTTTGTTTTGTTTGATAATGTCCATAATTTATGTCCAAATAGCTACTTTTGTTAGCGCGTTTTGTAAACAAATCTAAACTCACAAAGCACGTTCACTAGGAGCAGACGAAATGTCAAAAAGTTCCGTTACAGTCCGTAGAAACATGTCAAACGTTGTATAGAATCAATCTTTAGGACGTTTATAACATAAATCTCCAATAATGTTCCAACCAGAGAATTCCTTTGTCTGTAGAAAAGCAATGGAACGCAAGCTACCTCTCACTTGAACGAGCGTCACGAGTTTGTGGCACTCTGCCAGACCACTGATTCAAAGAGCCCTTATGAGCCCCTCCTTTACATTAGCAGCCTCAAACAAGTTTCTAAAGACTGTTGACATCTAGTGGAAGCCTTAGGAAGTGCAACATGACCAATATCCCACTGTATCTTCAGTGGGGAATGAGTTGAAAAACGACCAACCTCAAATTTCCCACTTCCTGGTTGGATTTTGTCTCAGGTTTTTGCCTGCCATATGAGTTCTGTTATACTCACATACATCATTCAAACAGTTTTAGAAACTTCAGAGTGTTTCCTATCCAAACATAGTAATAATATGCATATATTAGTAACTGAGACTGAGTAGCAGGCAGTTTACTCTGGGCATCGCTGGGCACCTTATTCATCCAAGCTACTCAATACTGCCCCCAGACATAAGAAGTTTTAAGACAAGTGCTGATTTCAAGGTTTTACTGCTAACCTACAAAGCATTACATGGGCTTGCTTCTACCTATCTTTCCGATTTGGTCCTGCTGTACATACCGACACGGACGTTACGGTCACAAGACGCAGGCCTCATTATTGTCCCTAGAATTTCTAAGCAAATAGCTGAAGGCAGGGCTTTCTCCTATAGAGCTCAATTTTTATGGAATGGTCTGCCTATCCATGTGAGAGACGCAGACTCGGACTCAACCATTAAGTCTTTATTGAAGACTCATCTCTTCAGTAGGTCTTATGATTGAGTGTAGTCTGGCCCAGGTGGTGTGAAGGTGAACATAAAGGCCCTGGACTGACGAAACCGCCCTTGCTGTCTCTGCCTGGCCAGTTCACATCTCTCCACTGGGATTTTCTGCCTTTAACATGTTGAGTGTAGGGGGCAGTATTTTAATGTTTGGATTAAAAACATACCCAAATTAAACTGCCTATTTTTCAGGCTGCATATGGTGTGTTCAATAAAGACATTAAGCTGTATAATTGTTTGTGTGTTATTAGTTTAACTTCTTGAGTGTAGGGGGCAGGATTTTAATTTCTGGCTAAAAAACATACCCATTTGAAACTGCCTATTTCTCAGGCCCAGAAACTAGAATATGCATATAATCAGATTAGGATAGAAAACACTCTAAAGTTTCCAAAACTGTCAAAATATTGTCTGTGAGTATAACAGAACTGATATTGCAGGCGAAAACCAGAGGAAAATCCAACTAGGAAGTGCCTCTTATTTTGAAAGCTCCCTGTTCCATTGCATGCCTTCCCTCCATTTAAAGGGATATCAACCATATTCCTTTTCCTATGGCTTCCACATGGTGTGAACAGTCTTTAGACATAGTTTCAGGCTTTTATTCTGAAAAATGAGCGAGAACGATCACATCGCGTCAGTGGATGGCTGGGTGCCAGCAGAGTTTTGCTTGCGCAACAGCTTGGAGCAGACATTTTCTCTCTCTCTCCTATTGAAAAAGCTGCAGTCCGGTTGAATATTATTTATTATTTATCGTAAAAACAACCTGAGGATTGATTATAAAAAACGTTTGACATGTTTCTACGAAATTTTCGGATACTATTTGGAATTTACGTCTGCCCCGTCGTGACCGCTCGAGCCTGTGAATTACTCAACAAAACGCGCCAAGCAAATGGAGGTATTTTGGATATAAAAATCATCTTTATGGAACAAAAGGAACATTTATTGTGTAACTGGGAGTCTCGTGAGTGCAAACATCATCAAAGGTAAGCGATTCATTTTATTGCTTTTCTGACTTTCGTGACCAATCTAATTTGCAATTTGCTGCTAGCTGTTTGTAACGTTTTGTCTCCTGAGAGAGATGTCCTTACATAAATGCTTGATGTAGCTGTAAAGCTTTTTTGAAATCTGACATGCCAGGTGGATTAACAACAAGCTAAGCTGTGTTTTGCTATATTGCACTTGTGAATTCATGAAAATTAAATATTTTTAGCAATTTAATTTGAATTTGCCGCTCTGCAATTCAGTGGATGTTGACGAAAATGATCCCGCTAACGGGATGGGTGCGACAAGAGGTTTTTAACCCTATTACGGGGCTGAGTAACTAGCTTACTGATGCTCTTCCATAACTTCCCTAAGAGGAGTGCGTCACTTGAGTGTGTTGAGTCACTGACGTGATCTTCCTGTCCAGGTTGGCGTCCCCCTCGGGTTCGAGCCGGTGGGGGAGATCTTTGTGGGCTGTACTCTGCCTTGTCTCAGGGTAGTAAGTTGGTGGTTTGAAGATATCCCTCTAGTGGTGTGGGGGCTGTGCTTTGGCAAAGTGGGTGGGGTTATATCCTGCCTGGTTGGACTACCTGACCTGGCCTGATGACTCCTTGCTGTCCCCAGTCCACCTGGTCATGCTGTGGCTCCAGTTTCAACTGTTCTGCCTGCTGCTATGGAACCCTGACCTGTTCACCGGGACGTGCTACCTTGTCCCGAATCTGCTGTTTTCGACTTTCTCTCTCTCGCTACCGCACCCGCTGTCTCTAACTCTGAATGATCGGCTATGAAAAGCCAACTGACATTTACTCCTGGGGTGCTGACCTGTTGCATCCTCGACAACCACTGTGTTTATTATTATTTGACCCTGCTGGTCATTTATGAAGGTTTGAACATCTTGGCCATGTACTGTTATAATCTCCACCCGACACAGCCAGAAGAGGACTGGCCACCCCTCATAGCCTGGTTCCTCTCTAGGTTTCTTCCTAGGTTCTGGCCTTTCTAGGGAGTTTTTACTTGTGACATTACTTATACATCTGCATTGCTTGCTGTTTGGGGTTTTAGGCTGGGTTTCTGTATAGCACTTTGTGACATCATCGGCTGATGTAAAAAGGGCTTTATAAATACATTTGTTTGATTGATTGATTAAAGAACAGACCATGAGAAACAAGATTCTTTGGTCTGATGAAACCAAGATTGAACTCTTTGGCCTGAATGCCAAGCGTCACGTCTGGAGGAAACCTGGCACCGTCCCTACAATGAAGTATAGTGGTCATGTCTGGAGGAAACCTGGCATCATCCCAACGGTGTCATATATATATATATATATATGTAAACATTCATACACATAGCTCATATATTATACAGCGCCAAGCCAAACCGCCTGACTCAAGTCATCTTACTTACCCCTGCTAAAACAGGAACCAGCTCACTCACCCAGCAATAAAACTACCCCCCTCAGCTCTGTTGTCTTACCACCCCAGGAAACAAAGACATTCCATCGCAAGAACACATACACCCAGCCATAAAACTGACCCCCCCTGTTCTCTTCTTTCACGACCCCCTCTGCTCTCCTGTATCAGATTTCCAGACACACAAATATCTCCTTGTATAAACACACATCTCACCCCCCTCTACTGGTCGGGTGCTCAGAACAAGACTCTGCTGTGCACCAATGGGGCTCCTGCTCTGGCTAGAGCAGGTCCGCCTCCAACCCTTCGGGACCAGTCAGAAGACCAACACGACAAGACTCCACCTACATATTCCCATGTATAAAATCTGCTGTGACCAATGTCTAGGCCCCTTTTTCACCTGACTCACTTAATGCTGCCAAACATACCCTTGTAAAACTGACCATCCTACCAATCCTCGACTTTGGCGATGTCATTTACAAAATAGCCTCCAATACCCTACTCAACAAATTGGATGCAGTCTATCACAGTGCAATCCGTTTTGTCACCAAAGCCCCATACACTACCCACCATTGCGACCTGTACGCTCTCGTTGGCTGGCCCTCGCTTCATACTCGTCGCCAAACCCACTGGCTCCATGTCATCTACAAGACCCCTGCTAGGTAAAGTCCCCCCTTATCTCAGCTCGCTGGTCACCATTGCATCTCCCACCTGTAGCACACGCTCCAGCAGGTATATCTCTCTAGTCACCCCCAAAACCAATTCTTTCTTTGGCCGCCTCTCCTTCCAGTTCTCTGCTGCCAATGACTGGAACGAACTACAAAAATCTCTGAAACTGGAAACACTTATCTCCCTCACTAGCTTTAAGCACCAACTGTCAGAGCAGCTCACAGATTACTGCACCTGTACATAGCCCACCTATAATTTAGCCCAAACAACTACCTCTTTCCCTACTGTATTTAATTGATTTATTTATTTTGCTCCTTTGCACCCCCATTATTTTTATTTCTACTTTGCACATTCTCCCATTGCAAATCTACCATTCCAGTGTTTTACTTGCTATATTGTATTTACTTTGCCACCATGGCCTTTTTGCCTTTACCTCCCTTATCTCACCTCATTTGCTCACATCGTATATAGACTTGTTTATACTGTATTATTGACTGCATGTTTGTTTTACTCCATGTGTAACTCTGTGTCGTTGTATGTGTCGAACTGCTTTGCTTTATCTTGGCCAGGTCACAATTGTAAATGAGAACTTGTTCTCAACTTGCCTACCTGGTTAAATAAAGGTGAAATAAAAAAAAATAAACAAAAAAAATGAGTTATATGAACTAGGTCCATGCACGTAAAACTGCAGGACAAGATATCTTTTGACTCATTAAAACTGCCTTTTGTTACAACTGAAATCCACTCTGTCCAGCGTCCGTGATTTGGTCTCAACTCTCCTGTAATTCAATCATCAACAAAACTTGGTAGCAGAGGATGGTTATTCCTGAATTCGATCTATGATAAGTTGGTGTGAGAGGCGAGACAAATCAGCGGCTCAAAATCAGACGGAAGAGTGATCGGTACTACAGGAAACCATCAACCATCAACCTGATCAGAGCGCTCTACTTAAAAGGTAAGCAGAGCCTGTTAAATCGAAATCTGCATATTGTATTATAGTCTAAACCAAATTTTGATCAGAAAGTACTGAGCGTGAGTATGAATCGTTGCCAAATTATTTTTACATAAGAACCTAAGGCATTGATCAAAGAGATCTTGTTTTGCTTGTTTTATTTTTTCTAATTGGCTTATACTGAGTTATTTTAATAGGAATGTGTGAATTGTGATTGACCAATGTGTTAAATTCCTCCGGGACCCTATTTGTTCTGAAATCTGCATAGAAAACTGTCCTAATTATAAATATATTAGGTTGTGTATAGATGTGACGTTAAATAGAGGCTGTGTTTTAACATGTAAAGGACACAATTATGGATGTTGGAAATTCAATGTGAATTTCGTACAAAGGAATGTAGTATTGAGGAGTTATTTTAATAGGAATGTGTGAATTGTGATTGACCAATGTGTTAAATTCCTTCGGGACCCTGTTTGTTCTGAAATCTGATAGAGGTGAGGTTAAGCAGAGGCTGTGTTTTAACATGTAAAGGACACAATTATGGATGTTGGAAATTCAATGTGAATTTCGTACGAATGAATGTAGTATTGAGAAAACGTATGAACTAGAGTTGACGTTCCACGATTTTGAGACCGGGGAAATTGAATTGAGAGAAAAGTTTGTTGTGGAGTAACCGCCAGGATAAGTTAAGTAACTGGGCTATTATGCACTCGTGCTGATAGCCTAGCCACCCAATAGTCAAATCAATGTGACGCTTTGATTGACAGCGGCCGGGCTAACACTGATTTTCAGTTTCTCAATTCTGCTGGTATTTTCTAAAGTGTTAAAATTGTTCTGACAATTGTTATAGAATTGCTTGAATTTACTGATATAAGTTCCAAATGGAAGTTACTGAATTATTTGCAGAAAGTATTTAAATAATTCACTGAACAATTTTTTTAGTTTCTCTATTTTTCGATATTTCCTAAAGAAATAGAATTATTCTGACAATTGTTTTAGAATCGCTTGAATTTACTGATATACAGTGCCGTGCGAAAGTATTCGGCCCCCTTGAACTTTGAGACCTTTTGCCACATTTCAGGCTTCAAACATAAAGACATAAAACTGTATTTTTTTGTGAAGAATCAACAACAAGTGGGACACAATCATGAAGTGGAACGACATTTATTGGATATTTCAAACTTTTTTAACAAATCAAAATTATTCAGCCCCCTTAAGTTAATACTTTGTAGCGCCACCTTTTGCTGCGATGACAGCTGTAAGTCGCTTGGGGTATGTCTCTATCAGTTTTGCACATCGAGAGACTGAAATTTTTTCCCATTCCTCCTTGCAAAACAGCTCGAGCTCAGTGAGGTTGGATGGAGAGCATTTGTGAACAGCAGTTTTCAGTTCTTTCCACAGATTCTCGATTGGATTCAGGTCTGGACTTTGACTTGGCCATTCTAACACCTGGATATGTTTATTTTTGAACCATTCCATTGTAGATTTTGCTTTATGTTTTGGATCATTGTCTTGTTGGAAGACAAATCTCCGTCCCAGTCTCAGGTCTTTTGCAGACTCCATCAGGTGTTCTTCCAGAATGGTCCTGTATTTGGCTCCATCCATCTTCCCATCAATTTTAACCATCTTCCCTGTCCCTGCTGAAGAAAAGCAGGCCGAAACCATGATGCTGCCACCACCATGTTTGACAGTGCGGATGGTGTGTTCAGAGTGATGAGCTGTGTTGCTTTTACGCCAAACATAACGTTTTGCATTGTTGCCAAAAAGTTCAATTTTGGTTTCATCTGACCAGAGCACCTTCTTCCACATGTTTGGTGTGTCTCCCAGGTGGCTTGTGGCAAACTTTAAACAACACTTTTTTATGGATATCTTTAAGAAATGGCTTTCTTCTTGCCACTCTTCCATAAAGGCCAGATTTGTGCAATATACGACTGATTGTTGTCCTATGGACAGAGTCTCCCACCTCAGCTGTAGATCTCTGCAGTTCATCCAGAGTGATCATGGGCCTCTTGGCTGTTCTGATCTCTGATCAGTCTTCTTCTTGTATGAGCTGAAAGTTTAGAGGGACGGCCAGGTCTTGGTAGATTTGCAGTGGTCTGATACTCCTTCCATTTCAATATTATCGCTTGCACAGTGCTCCTTGGGATGTTTAAAGCTTGGGAAATCTTTTTGTATCCAAATCCGGCTTTAAACTTCTTCACACCAGTATCTCGGACCTGCCTGGTGTGTTCCTTGTTCTTCATGATGCTCTCTGCGCTTTTAACGGACCTCTGAGACTATCACAGTGCAGGTGCATTTATACGGAGACTTGATTTACACACAGGTGGATTGTATTTATCATCATTAGTCATTTAGGTCAACATTGGATCATTCAGAGATCCTCACTGAACTTCTGGAGAGAGTTTGCTGCACTGAAAGTAAAGGGGCTGAATAATTTTGCACGCCCAATTTTTCAGTTTTTGATTTGTTAACCTGTTGGATCTCTAGGGGCGCTATTTCATTTTTGGATAAAAAACGTTCCCGTTTTAAGCGCGACTATGCATATTCTTGACAGTTTTTGAAAGAAAACACTCTGAAGTTTCAGAATCTGCAAAGATATTGTCTGTAAGTGCCCCAGAACTCATTCTACAGGCGAAACCAAGATGATGCGTCAAGCAGGAAATTAGCAGAATCTCTGAAGCTCTGTTTTCCATTGTCTCCTTATATGGCTGTGATTGCGCAAGGAATGAGCCTACACTTTCTGTCGTTTCCCCAAGGTGTTTACAGCATTGTGACGTATTTGTAGGCATATCATTGGAAGATTGACCATAAGAGACTACATTTTCCAAGTGTCCGCCTGGTGTCCTGCGTGGAATTCGGTGCGCAAACGCCAGCTGCTTGTACTTTTCCATTTGATTCTAAACAACGTTTGCCATGTTTTCAGTCTATATTATGGAGTTAATTTGGAAAAAAGTTCGCGTTTTGAGGACTGAAGTTTCGTTTTTTTTTTGGTAGCCAAATGTGATGTACAAAACGGAGCTATTTCTAATACACAAAGAATATTTTTTGGAAAAACTGAGCATCTGCTATCTAACTGAGTCTCCTCATTGAAAACATCCGAAGTTCTTCAAAGGTAAATTATTTTATTTGAAGGCTTTTATGTTTTTGTTGAAATCTTGCGTGCTGGATGCTAACGCTAATGCTAACGCTAAATGCTACGCTAGCTAGCCACTTTTACACAAATGATTGTTTTCCTATGGTTGAGAAGCATATTTTGAAAATCTGAGATGACAGTGTTGTTTACAAAAGGCTAAGCTTGAGAGATGGCATATTTATTTCATTTCATTTGCGATTTTCATGAATAGTTAACGTTGCGTTATGGTAATGAGCTTAGGTCTGTAAATAGAATCCCGGATCCGGGTTTGGTCGACGCAACAGGTTAAAAAAGTTTGAAATATCCAATAAATGTCATTCCACTTCATGATTGTGTTCCACTTGTTGTTGATTCTTCACAAAAAAATACAGTTTTATATCTTTATGTTTGAAGCCTGAAATGTGGCAAAAGGTCGCAAAGTTCAAGGGGGCCGAATACTTTCGCAAGGCACTGTAAGTTCCAAAAGGAAGTTACTGAATTATTTGCAGAAAGTATTTAAATAATTCACTGAACAACTTTTAGTTGTCTAAATTTCTATCTATATTTCCTACAGAGCTAGAATTACTCTGACAATTGTTATGGAACCGCATATATTCACTGATATATTGTTCCAAAAGGAAATCGCCAAATCATTTCTAGAAAATACCTAAACAAATCGCTGAACAAATTCAAATTACATGCCGGAGAAGCACACACGTGAATGCCACCAGGTTACTGATAAGATCTTTCTGTGCGAGGGTGGGGGCGCATGGGAGAAGTCTGAGTCAGCTCCACAGCACATCCCTGGTCTCGATCAAGGACGGGCTGGGTATACAAAGATAGGAATAAACACCACACAAAGGACTGACTAAAACCTAGATAACGCATTATACACAATATGAGACAAATTAGATAAAATGTCTGCAGCCACCACGCCCAAACTCAAATTCAATGAATATTTAGATCAGAGTATGATTGATAGAGCGGGAGGTAAAGAACAGTATGAGAAAGTGGAGAAAGTGTGGAAAGGATTACGGCTAAAATGGACACAAGCGGGTTACTTTAGCGGAGGACCACCTACATGGGGGGAACTCCAAGGTATGCAGAAAGAGCTAGAGGACGCAGTAGAGCAGGCAAAAGCGAGTGAGACGGAGAGAAACAAGAAACACATGTTAAAAAAAATAGGCAGAGAGACAGAGAGAGAGCTGAAGTGGAACTAAAAATAGGGGAATGGGCTATACAGGAAAGTAGGAGGGTGCTGCCAAAAGACAAACCGGAAATGATGGGTGTGGCTTCTGCGTCGACGGGGGATGTTAAAGCCCCGCCTGAGAACTTACCCACGGCTCCCCCTGAGGCCGCTTTTCCCTCACTATATCCAAAATTGACAATGGAGGCAGTTCAGACCCCGCCATACTCAAAGGGACAAAATCACCGGAGCCCGTCACACAACCCATTCCACGGTAACAACCCATTCCTGCCCAGGGCACCTCCCGCAATACAGGCTCCAGTTCTGAGAGTACAGCAAGGGGAGTTAAAAGGGGAAATGACACTGGGGATAACGGGTGGCCATATTGTATGTGAACAGCTCGAAACTGGGACTCCAGGCGCAGGAGGCCTCCCCCAGGAACGGAGGCCGCAATGCTCCTCTGTGAACTCTCTCATCTCTGAAACCAGAGGACACCTACAAACAAGATTAGATTCAAACCACTTCTATCGGACGGATAGGGAGGACAGTCATCAGAGCATGGATATTGAAAACGAAGAAGAAATTGACATGGTGCTCACCCCAGCTCCGATGGGAGCTCCAAACGTGACTAGGATGCAGGAGCTGCTGCAATCATCAATAGCTCGAGCTAAGGAACTCAGGGAGCTTATAGCTAACCAAGATAACAACAGAGAGGGAGCCTTCCGTGTGGAAGGCATAATGAGAGGAACAGTAACCGAAGTTACCGAATCAATGGGGTCCGAAACACTCCGTCGGTCCTCCAGAATTGCTGATAGAAGAGAGCGAGAGCAGGAGATGACAGGACAGTACCCCCTGCGACCGACACCAGGTGATGCACACACTTTGGAGTACCAGCCCTGGAAAATGACTGATTTAACAACCTTGATGGAACAGATGCCTAGCTTACATGGGGGAGCTTCAGCGTGGCTACTTCAACTGCAGACATTTACGTCAGGCCTGCAACTCTGCCTAGGAGACATGAAAGCACTTCTAGCAAGAGCCACCGACCACGGAACCATGGAGGCCCTCATGACAGCAGCTGACCTTGGATGGCGGGTCCCAACACTGCCCATAGACCACTTCCGCACCAGATTATGGGAAGTTCTACGGAGAGCATACCCTACAGAAAGAAACCATGCCACCTTATCCTCCTTTACAATCAACCCAGGTGAGCAACCTGCAGCATACCTGGACAGGGCTAAGACCACATGGAGATCGGTCCACGAAGAACCATTCGATCACACTGATACCACACTCAGCATGTGGAAGGAAATGGTGGTGAACGGGTGTCCTGGAGATGTTAAAACCAAACTCAGAGGAACAGTGGGGTTGATTGCACTTCCTCTGACCCAATTCAATACGCATGTGCACCACCATGTATCCCAACACAACAAGGAAAGAGGGGGAGCTGAGAGCCAGGTCCAGTCCCTCCAAGTTCAACTCTTGAAGCTTCAACTAAAAGAGGCACAGAAAGGTGAGAAACCTAAAAAACAAACGATTGCAGAAGAAACTCAAGACCAAGGGGAGCAGCCAGATATCACTCAGATCGTAGCACAGACGGTCTCTCAAATGATCCAACAGCAGGCAGCCTCACTCACTGCCTCTAGGGAGGCCCAACCACCCCAATACCCTCCCCCACAGCAGTATATCCTGCAACAGCAACAGCCACAACGGGCTCAACGGGGTCTCTACACTGGACCATACAGAGGGGGAAACTACCAGTGTTTTAACTGCGGAATTCCCGGTCACTTTGCCATAGATTGCATGAAACCACTCTCCCCGCAGCAACAGCAATGGAGAGGAAGAGGAAGAGGAGGACCCCCTCATCTACACTACAACCAACCGCAGTTCCAGGGAATGGCTGGGGACACCATGCCCTGGCCATGAAGATGCCCACCACCTGCGGCAGGAGGGGGGAGCCGACATTTTCAACTACATACTGAACCAACTATGATGTGTGAAGTTGAAGGTGTTCCCCATCAGTTCCTGGTAAGACACAGGATGCACCTATTCTGCACCTATTCTTCAAGTTCCCTCAAATGCTGTCATCTGATTCCATATCGGTGGCACACACATCCAGAACTGAACCCCTGAGGGAAATAGTGCGTGATGCTGGACCCAGGAACCTCCATTCTCCCCTGGCCTGGACGCCTGAATCCTCAACAGCTTTTGCACTCCTGAAAACTGATCTTTCAGCGGCGGCAGCTCTAACTGCACCTGACTACAAGAAGAAGTTCCATTTGGATGTTTCTGAAAAGGAAGGATTCACCTCATCCGTCCTATTCCAGAAACAAGAGGGGGAGAGAAGGATCTTGATGTACCACTCCTCTAAACTTGACCACATTGAGGTAGGACAGACAACATGTTCCAGATACGTTGCTGCAGTAGCAAAAGCTATTGAAAAAACAGCGCACCTTGTGATGTGTCATACATTGGAGATCCACACCCATCATGGACTTTGCTGCGTATCTGATGAGTAAAGAATTCACGTTCAGTGCTGAAAGAAAAACCAAGATCCAGAACTTTTACGAGAAGCACATGGCCCCACACACGAAGGCAAACTAAAGACCCTCCAAAAGGTCTCGCACATCTGGTGGCACCCTCACATGAAAAATATGACTGACTTATTTTATGACGAATGCAATATTTGTGACAGCCACAACCCAAAGAAACCATATCAAACACCAATGGGCTCATACCCAGTACCTAATGCATGTTTTCAGGACATCAGCATAGATTACACCAATATGGGCGCCAATAATGTATCCAAAGGGAAACGCTATCTCTTAGTCATGGTAGATAGGTTCTCCAAATGGGTAGAGGCAATACCAACAGCAAAAGAGGATGCCAAGTCAGTCATTAAGTGGCTACAAACAGAACTAATACCCAGGTTCACAAGGTCCAGGAGGGGGAGCTGCCGGGGGACACGCCACCACTGAAGGTAAAGGTTGGTGACTGGGTGAGGGTTAAAGTCCACAAGAGAAAGTGGCTGGAACCCAGGTGGACTGGACCGTACGAAGTGAAGGAGGTTACTTCACACTCAGTCCAGGTCAAAGGTACATCAGGCGCACCTTGGCACCACCTTACACATTGTACCCTAGCCCCAACTCCTTCCAGAACACTGACTGAAGTCAGAGCTGATTTGAGCGGCCTAAATTCGATTCCAAATGAAGACACTCCTTCCTCAGGTGATGCGGCATCAAACTCCGCCTCCCCTGAAAAAGGAACCTCACCCAGTTAGAGGGACATTTCTCCCTCCCTGGGTGAGGCTGGGGATATCTGGCCCTTTGTTTGTGATATTCCTACTGATCTTTGGGGTGTCCTTAGGCACTCTCACATGGTTAATAGAACAACAAACACATACTAAAGCATCAACCCCTCTCACCCTAACCCCTATCCCTGATAACATTCCTAGCACCACTCCCTTCAATCTCACACACACCAAACGTAGGACTACACCTACAGACCCACCATGCATACCAGACAAGGTTAGAAGCACCACCTTATGTAAACCCACGAATGGAACCACCACCTTTATGCTATAGTTTTCACGTCTAGTAGATGTGAAGAGGGGGATTTGTCATATATATATATATATGTAAACATTCATACACATAGCTCATATACAGCGCCAAGCCAAACCGCCTGACTCAAGTCATCTTACTTACCCCTGCTAGAGCAGGTCCGCCTCCAACCCTTCGGGACCAGTCAGAAGACCAACACGACAAGACTCCACCTACATATTCCATGTATAAAATCTGCTGTGACCAATGTCTAGGCCCCTTTTTCACCTGACTCACTTAATGAGTTATATGAACTAGGTCCGTGCACGTAAAACTGCAGGACAAGATATCTTTTGACTCATTAAAACTGCCTTTTGTTACAACTGAAATCCACTCTGTCCAGCGTCCGTGATTTGGTCTCAACTCTCCTGTAATTCAATCGTCAACAACGGTGACGCATGATCGTGGCAGCATCATGCTGTGGAGACGTTTTTCAGGAACTGGGATCCTAGTCAGAATTGAGGGAAAGATGAACGGAGCAAAGTACAGAGAGATCGTCCTCAGACTGGGGTGAAGGTTCACCTTCCAACAGGACAGCGACCCTAAGTACACAGCCAAGACTATGCAGGAGTGGCTTTTGGATAAGTCTCTCAATGTCCTTGAGTGGCCCAGCCAAAGCCCTGACTTGAACCTGATCAAACATCTCTGGAGAGATCTGAAAATAGCTGTGCAGAGACGCTCCCCATCCAACCTGACGGAGCTTGAGAGGATCTGCAGAGAAGAAGGGGAGAAACTCCCCAAAAACAGATGTGTCAAGCTTTTAGCGTCATATCCAGGAAGACTCGAGGCTGTAATCGCTGCCAAAGGTGCTTCACAAACATACTGAGTAAAGGGTCTGAATAGTTATGTAAATGTGATAATTCAGTTATTATTTTTTTTATAAATTCTAAAAAACTGTTTTTGTCTTGTCATTATGGGGTATTAGATAGGTGAGGGGAAAAAAACAATATAATCAATTTTAGAATTGTCACGCCCTGACCTTAGAGAACCTTTTTTTTCTCTATTTTGGTTAGGTCAGGGTGTGACTAGGGTGGGTAGTCTAGTTTTTTATTTTCTATGTTGGCCTGGTATGGTTCCCAATCAGAGGCGGCTGTCTATCGTTGTCTCTGATTGGGGATCATATTTAGGTAGCTTTTTCCCACCTGTTGTTTGTGGGATCTTGATTTTGTATTGTTGCATTTTAGCCCTACAAGGCTGTACGTTTCGTTTGTTACTCTTTCTTGTTTTGTGCCGGTTATCATAAATAAAAAATGATTAACCTACCACACGCTGCATCTTGGTCCGGCCATCCTTCCAACAACGATTGTTACAAGAATAAGGCTGTAAAAAGTCAATGGGTCTGAATTCTTTCCAAGTGCACTATAGACAAACAAAATTTAAAAGCAACAAGCAACAATTTCAAAGATTTTACTGAGTTACAGTTCATATAAAGAAATCAATAAATGCAAATAAATTCATTAGGCCCTAATATATGGATTTCACATGACTGGGAAAACAGATATGCATCTGTATCTGTCACAGATACCTTTAAAAAAGGTAGGGGCGTGGATCAGAAAACCAGTCAGTATCTGGTGTGACCACCATTTGCCTCATGCATCGCAACACATCTCCTTCATGTAGAGTTGATCAGGCTGTTGACTGTTGAATGTGGAATGTTGTCCCACTCCTCTTAAATGGCTGAGCAAAGTTTCTGGATATTGGTGTGAACTGGACCACGTTGTTGTACACATCGATCCAGAGGATCCCAAACATGCTCAATGAGTGACATGTCTGATGAGTATGCAGGCCATGGAAGAACTGGGACATTTTCAGTTTCAAGGAATTGTTTACGTACACATCCTAGCAACATGAAATCAAATCAAATGTATTTATATGGCCCTTCTTACATCAGATGAAATCTCAAAGTGCTGTACAGAAACCCAGCCTAAAACCCCAAAGAGCAAGCAATGCAGGTGTAGAAGCACGGTGGCTAGGAAAAACTCCCTAGAAAAGCCAAAACCTAGGAAGAAACCTAGAGAGGAACCAGGCTATGAGGGGTGGCCAGTCCTCTTCTGGCTGTGCTGAGTGGAGGTTATAACAGAACATGGCCAAAATGTTCAAATGTTCATAATGTCAGTTGGCTTTTCACAGTAGCCAATCAGCAACTCAGGAGTAAATGTCAGTTGGCTTTTCATAGCCAATCATTAAGAGTATCTCTGCTGTCTCTAGAGAGTTGAAAACAGCAGGTCTGGGACAGGTAGCACATCTGGTGAACAGGTCAGGGTTCAATAGCCGCAGGCAGAACAGTTGCAACTGGAGCAGCAGCATGGCCAGGTGGACTGGGGACAGCAAGGAGTCAACATGGGGCCGTACATTACCATGCTGAAAAATGAGGTGATGGTGGCGGAATTTGGCACGACAACGGGCCTCAGGAACACGTCATGGTATATCTGTGCACTTAAGTTGCCAATGATAGCATTGTATTCGCTGATGCCTGCCCATACCATAACCCCACCGCCACCATGGGGCACTCTGTTGACAATGTTGACATCACCAATCCACTCGCCCACACGATGCCATACACGATGCCACACGTCTGCTATCTGCCCAGTACAGTTGAAACCAGGATTCACTCGTGAAGAGCACACTTCTCCAGCATGCCAGTGGCCATCAAAGGTGAGCATTTTCCCAGTGATGTCAGTTCAATACCCTGGTGAGGATGACGAGCACGCAGATGAGCTTCCCTGAGACCGTTTCTGACAGTTTGTCATACATTCTTTGGTTGTGCAAACCCACAGTTTTATCAGCTGTCAAGGTGGCTGGTCTCAGACGATCTTGCAAGTGAAGAAGGCGGATGTGGAGGTCCTGGGCTGGTGTGGTTACACTTGGTCTGCGGTTCTGAGGCCGGTTGGACGTATTGCCAAATTCTCTAAAATGACGTTGGAGGCAGCTTATGGTAGAGCAAATAACATTCAGTTCTCTGGCCACAGCTCTAGTGAACATTCCTGCAGTCAGCATGCCAATTGCATGCCCCCTCAAAACTTGAGACATCTGTGGCATTGTGTTGTGTGACAAAACTGCACACTCTAGAGTTGCCTTTTAATGTCCCCAGCACAAGTTGCACCTTTGTAATGCTGTTTAGTCAGCTTCCTGATATGCCACACCTGTTAGGTGGTTGGATTATCTAGAAAAAGGATAAATGGCCATTAACAGGGATGTAAAAAAATTTTTGCACAACATTTTAGCGAAATAAGCTTTTTGTGCATATGGAACATTTCTGGGATCTTATATTTCAGCTCATGAAACAGGACCAACACTTTACATGTTGCATTTGTATTTTTGTTCAGTGTATATATATATATATATATATATATATATATATATATATGTATTTTATAAAATACATTTTGAAATAGTAAAATGTTTTCAGTGTAAACCTAAATGACTAAAACCAGATATAACGTATGTAGAAATAATTAGTAATGCATATTTGAATAAGATCTTTGAGAAATAAAAATGTAACTAGACAGTCAGGGAGAATCTAAAATTCCTAAAATGTCATGGCATGGGTCCCCCATAGATTTTGTTATAATGTTTGAATCAATGAGATTGCATAATCACAAGGTTTAAGCCATGGCAAAATGTGTAGAATTACAGGTAATTCGTTTTGAAACTGAAATTCTTCTCTCAGCCCCATGAGAAATATATAGAATTGCAGGAAATTAGCTTGAAAACAGAAACATTTTGTCTCTGTTGTCAAGAAGAGGGCCTCTAAAACCTTCAAGCTCTGTTAAGTTCGTTGCTGACCATTGCTGGACAGCCATTTTCAAGTCATGCCATAGGTTTGAAAGCTGATTTTAAGTCAAAACTGTAAGTAGGCCACTCCGGAACATTCAATGTTGTCTTGGTAAGCAACTCCAGTGCATATTTGTTCTTGTGTTTAAGGTTATTGTCCTGCTGAAAGGTGAATTTGTCTCCCAGTGTCTGTTGGAAAGCAGACTGAACCAAGTTTTCCTTTAGAATTTTGCCAGTGCTTAGCACTATTCCGTTTCTTTTTATTCTGAGAAACTCCCTTTTCCTTGCCGATGACAAGAATACCCATAACATGATGCAGCCACCACCATGCTTGACAATAGAAAGAGTGGTACTCAGTGATGTGTTGTGTTGGATTTGCCCCAAACATAACGCTTTGTATTCAGGACAAAAAGTGAATTTCTTTGCCACATTTTTTGTAGTTTTACTTTATTGCCTTATTGCAAAAAGGATGCATATTTTGGAATATTTGTATTCTATACAGCAGGGATCATCAACTCAATTAAGCTACGGGAAGATTTTATCTGGAGCGGATGGTCGGGGGGCCGTAACACAATTAAAAATAATTTGTAGACTTCAAATTGACCGCAAGAAGCCCAAACAGATATAATATTTGACTAAAACATAATCATTTAAAATCTTGCTTAAATTTGTATACGATCACTATTATGCATGGGAATACTTGGGAACTGATTTTCTTAAATTAAAATCACTTGGGTTAGGGTTAGCTGATTTCCTGGTGTTTTTACAGTCTTTTATGTCCAACAATCTGGCTCAGAAAACTTGGGGAGGGCCAAATAAAACAACATTTTACGTGCCAAATTTGGCCCGCAGGACGCCTGTTGGGGAACCCTGCTGTACCGGCTTCTTTTCTTTTCACTCTGTCATTTATGTTAGTATTGTGGAGTAACTATCACAGCCATTAAACTCTGTAACTGTTTTAAAATTACCATTGGTCTCATGGTGAAATCCCTGAGCGGTTTCCTTCCTCTCCGGCAACTGAGTTAGGAAGGGTGCCTGTATCTTTGCAGTGACTGGGTGTATTTATACACCATCCATAGTGTAATTAATGACTGCACCATGCACAAAATGATATTCAATGTCTGCATTTTTATTTTTACCCATCTACCAATATGTGCCCTACTTTGTGAACCATTGGAAAACCTCTCTGTCTTTGTGGTTAAATCTGTGCTTGAATTTCACTGCTTGACTGAGGGACCTTACAGATAATTGTTAACTCAGCAAAAAAATAAACGTCCCTTTCAAAGATAATTAGCAAAAATCCAAATAACTTCACGGGTCTTCATTGTAAAGGGTTTTAACAATGTTTGCCATGCTTGTTCAATGAACCATACACAATTAATGAACATGCACCTGTGGAACGGTCGTTAAGACACTAACAGCTTACAGACGATAGGCAATTAAGGTCACAGTTATGAAAACTTAGGAAACTACAGAGGCCATTCTACTGACTCTGAAAAACACCAAAAGAAAGATGCCCAGGGTCCCTGCTCATCTGCGTGAATGTGCCGTAGGCATGCTGCAAGGAGGCATGAGGACCGCAGATGTGGCCAGCGCAATAAATTGCAATGTCCGTACTGTGAGACGCCTAAGACAGGGATACAGGGAGATAGGACGGACAGCTGATCGCCCTCGCAGCGGCAGACCACGTGTAACAACACCTGCAAAGGATCGGTACATCCTGTGCAGAATCCAACATGGCGTAGCAGTCAGACGTCTGTTTGTCTTGTCCCGTCCCAAGTATATATATTTTTCTTCATATGTTTTTTTAAAACTCAATTTCCATCTACGGACTGAACAAACTCTCCTGCAACCCGCATCCCCCAAACGTGGTACAGATCTGCTATTTTTTACACTTTAGAACCGGAACCCCCAACAGAAACTAGCCAGCTAACTAGCTACTAGCTAGTAGTCAGTTAGCCACTGCTAGCGGTCATCACTTTTAAGCCAGCCTCAATCTGGTCAATTCCTGCCAGTCTGCACAGCACCCAGAGCATATCGGACTGCTTTTTCTCGACCACATCTCCACATCTCCGGATTCCTACCACAAGCTCTGAACCTTTACACCGGATCATCGCAGCTAGCTAGCTGCTATCCAAGTGTCTACTCCTGGCTAACGTCTCTGTCCCAAAGCAAGCACCAGTTAGCCTGGAGCTAGCCTCGAGCTAGGTCTATCTCCTGGCTAGCTGAAGAGGTCCATCAGCCAATTCTTGGGCTACAATACCTATTTTGCCAATTGGCCTGGACCCTTTTCTGCCGACCCGGAGCCCCACCGATCCATCACGACTGGTCTGCCAACATAAACTTCCGAGTGGGTTTCAACAGGCTCTTCCGTTGCACATCCCCTGAAGGCCCATCTGTTAGCCTGTTAGCCCTGGCTCGCTAGCTGTCTGAATCGCCGTGTCTCCAGCTCTGCTCAATATGCCTTAGCTAGCCCTTTTGTTCCACCTCACAAGCTCTGCCTTGGGATGGCGATATTCCCCTGGCTGTGTCCAGGGTCCTTCACCGTCCATAATCTCCTCCCAAGTCCAGGAGTCTTGTGTTCGCTGCTGCTGCCCGTTACCACGCCACTTGGTCCTTATGTGGTGGGTGTTTCTGTAACGGCAGATTTCCTCTTCGTCTGAAGAGGAATATGGATCGGACCAAGATGCAGAGTGGTAAGTGTTCATAATGTTTTTAATAAAGACAAATGAACACTCAAACAAAAACAATAAACGATAACGTGCAATCTACAAAAACGAAACAGTACCGTGTGGCGACAAACACACACACGGAAACAAACACCCACAAACCGACAGTGAAACCCAGGCTACCTAAGTATGATTCTCAATCAGGGACAACTAACGACACCTGCCTCTGATTGAGAACCATACTAGGCTGAAACAGAAACCAAACATAGAAAAACAAACATAGACTGCCCACCCCAACTCACGCCCTGACCATACTAAATAAAGACAAAACAAAGGAAATAAAGGTCAGAACGTGACATGTGCTAACAAACCTCCAAACGAGCTTCAATGCCACACAACACTCCTTCCAAGCCCTCCAACTGCTTTTTAATGCAAGTAAAATTAAGTGCATGCTCTTCAACCCATTGCTGCCCACACTCTCCCACCCGACTAGCATCGCTACCCTGGACAGTTCTGACTTAGAATATGTGGACAACTACAAATCCCTAGGTGTCTGGTTAGACTGTAAACTCTCCTTCCAGACTCAAGTTAGGAGGTCTAGAATCGGAAATCCTATTTCGCAACAAAGCCTCCTTCACACATGCTGCCAAACATACCCTCGTAAAACTGACTATCCTACCGGTCCTTGACTTCGACGATGTAATTTACAAAATATCCTGCAACACTCTACTCAGCAAATTGGATGTAGTCTATCACAGTGCCATCTGTTTTGTCACCAAAGCCCCATATACAACCCACCACTGCGACCTGTATGCTCTCGTTGGCTAGCCCTCACTACATATTCGTCTCCAAACCCACTTGCTCCAAGTGCTTGATAAAGCCCCGCCTTATCTCAGCTCACTGGTCACCAAAGAAATACACACCCATAGCACGCCCTCCAGAAGGTATATTTCACTGGTCACCCCCAAAGCCAACACTTCCTTTGGCCTCCTTTCCGTCCAGTTCTCTGCTGCCAATGACTGGAACAAATTTCTAAAATCACTGAAGCTGGAGTCATATTTACCTCTCTAATTTTAAGCATCAGCTGTCAGAGCAGCTTACCGATCACTGTACCTGTACACAACCAATCTGTAAATAGCACACCCAACTACCTCATCCCCATATTGTTACTTCTCCTCTTGCTCTTTTGCACCCCAGTGTCTCTACTTGCACATCACCGTCTAAACATCTATCACTCCAGTGTTAATGCTAAATTGTAATTATTTCGCCACCATGGCCAATTTATTGCCTTACCCCCCTACTATTCTACATTTGCACACACTGTACATAGATTGTTCTATTGTGTTATTGTCTACGTTTGTTTATGTGTAACTCTGTGTTGTTGTTTTTGTCGCATTGCTTTGTTTTATCTTGGCCAGGTCACAGTTGTAAATGAGAAATTGTTCTCAACTGGCCTATCTGGTTAAATTAAAAGTGAACTAAAAAAATGTAATTAAAAATCCGAACATCACACCTGCGGGATAGGTACAGAACGGCAACAACAACTGCCTGAGTTACACCAGGAACGCACAATCCCTCCATCAGTGCTCAGACTGTCCGCAATATCCTGAGATTGGCTGGACTGAGGGCCTGTACACCTGTATCAATTTGGAGGTGGAGGGTCCGTCATGGTCTGGGGCGGTGTGTCACAGCATCATCGGACTGAGCTTGTTGTCATTGCAGGCAATGTCAACGCTGTGCGTTACAGGGAAGACATCCTCCCTCGTGGTACCCTTCCTGCAGGCTCACCCTGACATGACCCTCCAGCATGACAATGCCACCAGCCATACTGCTCGTTCTGTGCATGATTTCCTGCGAGACAGGAATGTAAGTGTTCTGCCATGGCCAGCGAAGAGCCCGGATCTCAATCCCATTGAGCATATCTGGGACCTGTTTGATCAGAGGGTGAGGGCTAGGGCCATTCCCCCCAGAAATGTCCGGAAACTTGCAGGTGTCTTGGTGGAAGAGTGGGGTAACATATCACAGCAAAAACTGGCAAATCTGGTGCAGTCCATGAGGAGGAGATACACTGTAGTACTTAATGCAGCTGGTGGCCACACCAGATACTGACTTATTGTTGATCCCCCCCTTTGTTCAGGGACACATTATTCAATTTCTGTTAGTAACATTTCTGTGGAACTTGTTCAGTTTATGTCTCAGTTTTTGATCTTGTTATGTTCATACAAATATTTACACATGTTAAGTTTGTTGAAAATTAACACAGTTGACAGTGAGATTACGTTTCTTTTGTTGCTGAGTTTGTGTGGGGTACAGATATGGGGTAGTCATGACTTGAACACAGAGTGAGTCCAGGCCATAACAACAGGGTTGAACACTAATTGACTCAAGATATTACAGCTTTTTTCATTCTTTTCATTTTTTTTTTCAAAACATAATTTCACTTTGACATCATGGGGTATTGTGTGTAGACCAGTGACACAAAATATCAATGTAATCCATTTTAAATTCAGGCTGTAACACAACAAAACGTGGCAGAAATCAAGGGGTGTGAATACTTTCTGAAGGCACTGAAAATACAATACATGACCAAAAGTATGCGGACATCTGCTTGTCGAACGTCTCATTTCAGAATCATGTGCATTAATTATGAGTTGGTCCCCCTTTTGCTGCTATAACATCCCCACATTGTTGGGGGGACTTGCTTCCATTCAGCCACAGAGCATTCGTGAGGTCGTGCACTGATGTTGGGCGATTAGGCCTGGATTGCAGTCGGCGTCCCAGTTCATCCCAAAAGTGTTTGCTGGGGTTGAGGTCCAGGCTTTAGGCAGGCCAGTCAAGTTCTTCCACACCGATCTCGACAATTTCTATTTGGAGCAAACATTTTAAAACAATTTAACTGGGAATCAAAATGTCATGCCCATACAATGTCACTCTAATGCCTTGCGACCTGGATGGTGTCCTTTTGCATCCCCCCAATGATCCAAATGTGGAATCCTTACCCTTCTTGATATCATAGACAGTAATGGATTGAGAAGTACCAAGATTTGAAAGATACATACACATTACCAGGCTACTCCTTGTTTCTATATTTACAACGTAGGTCAGCTATGCTGTCCCATGGGAAACCCAACTACCGAAACACCCAATGATGGGATATATAAAAACATTTTTGCGGCTCCCGAAAGGACTAATCTCTATAATATATAAACAACATTTGGAAAGCTCATATTCTGAGCTAGCGCACAGCTCTATATAATTTAATCTTAACCACGCTTTAACTGGAACAGAATATGGAACAATATGACCTTGGCATCCCGTAATCCGAACCATCAATTTCAATATTTTATGTTTGTTCACAGACTGTATTTAACATCAAGGAAATTGGAAATTGGCCTCATTCCCAAATGTTCACTGTGCCCCCTAAAGTAGGCACACTCCTTCATATGATGTGGAAGTGCCCTGCCGTTTAATATTTTGAGGCAAAGTTACAAAATTCATTTTGAAGTGCATGAATTTAAATATTCATTGCTTTCCATCTATTATGCTACTTAACGATGAAGGCCCCTTGAAACTCTCAATCAATCAGAGAAGATTATTGCTGGCAGGCGCACAGCTGAAAAACTTTCCCATTTAACCAGTGGATACAGTTACTATTAAAAGTTATAACATTAGCATTATTGACAACGAGAATGAATGGCGCTAGTGTTATGAACAAAGTGGAAACTGGTTTTTAGAAATATTTGCAAATACATTACAAATAAAAACAAATACCTTATTTACATAAGTAGTCATGTCGTTGTCCCCACAGCATGATGCTGCCACCACCATGCTTCACCGTAAAGATGGTGCCAGGTTTCCTCCAGAAGAGACGCTTGGCATTCAGGCCAAAGAGTTCAATCTTGGTTTCATCAGACCAGAGAATCTTGTTTCGCATGGTCTGAGAGTCCTAGTTTGCCTTTTGGCAAACAAGCGGGATGTCATGTGCCTTTTACTGAGGAGTGGCTTCTGTCTGGCCACTCTACCATAAAGGCCTGATTGGTGGAGTGCTGCAGAGATGGTTGTCCTTCTGGAAGGTTCTCCCATCTCCACAAATAAATTCTGGAGCTCTGTCAGAGTGACCATCGGGTTCTTGGTTGACTCCCTGACCAAGGCCCTTCTCCCCCGATTGCTGTTTGGCCAGGCGACTACAGTGGTTCTTCCTTTAAAAGTTGTGGCGTACTCTAGCACAGCTTGCGGGGTGCCGCAGAATTCTATGGCACGTTATTTATGTGTCAGCCATTGTTGCCAGAATGACGCATTTTACCACAATCTGCCAACATGTACCACAAACTGTCGCAGCATAAGCTCAAAACTTTTAAAGGACGAACCACTGTAGCTCTTGGAAAAGTCTTGGTGGTTCCAAACTTCCTCCATTTAAGAATAATGGAGGCCACTGTGTTCTTGAAGACCTTCAATGCTGCAGACATATTTTGGTACCCTTCCCCAGATCTGTGCCTCGACACAATCCTGCATCAGGAGCTCTACGGACAATTATTTTGACCTCAAGGCTTGGTTGTGCTCTGACATGCACAGTTTTTTTCTGACATGCACAGTCAACTGTGGAACCTTATATTGACAAGTGTGTGCCTTTCCAAATCATGTCTAATCAATTGAATCTACCACAGGTGGACTCAAATTCAAGGATGATCAATAGAAACAGGATGCACCTGAGCTCAATTCACCTGAGCTCAGTCGCATAACAAATGGTCTGAATACTTATGTAAATAAGGTATCTGTTTTTTATATCTAATACTCTTGCAAAATGTCAAAAACCTGTTTTAACTTGGTCATTTATGGGTATTGTGTGTAGATTGATGAGGAAAATAAATAATTTAATACATTTTAGAATAAGGCAAAATGTGTAAAAAGGGAAGGGGTCTGAATACTTTCCGAATGCACTGTATATGTATATACAGTACCAGTCAAAAGTTTGGACAACCTTCTAATTTTCTTTAATTTGACTATTTTCTACATTATAGAATATTAGTGAAGACATCAAATCTATGAAATAACACATGGAATCATGTTGTTGTAATGAGTATGATGGGAGACATAGTGCTTGGTTTCAACCGCAGGGTGCAGCAGGTGTTTATTTAGCAAAGGACAACAGGAGGAGGCAGGTAGCAGGGTCCAGGGACAGGCAGAAGGTCATACACAGGAAATCCAAAAGGTAACAGTACAGACATGGGAAAAAGGCTAATAACGTAGTCCGGGAGATAAGTGTAATGGGTGCGTGTCGGTGGCAGGGATGTCAGGCGCAGGAAACGGAGTCGTTTAAGTGCTCATAAAACTCATAAAACTCCAAAAACCATATAAAAAAAATAATATAAGTGGGTACACCGACACATGACTTGCACATAACATACAATAAAACAATCTCCGACAAGGACATGAAGGGAAACAGAGGGTTAAATACACAACATGTAATTGATGGGATTGGAACCAGGTGTGAAGGAAGACAAGACAAAACCAATGGAAAATTAAAAATGGATTAGTGATGGCTGGAAGGCCGGTGACGTCGACCGCCGAGCACCGCTCGAACAAGGAGAGGGACCGACTTCGGTGGAAGTCGTGACAATCAGGCAAGAGGTTGATGACAGGAAATCTGATTGGCAAAAGTACAGGCAAGGAACAGGCAAAAAACTTTGTTAGTGAGGATGGCCAAAAACTACAATACACGGGTGGACTAATATTGAAATAAACAGAGCTCCGAATAGAATGTGATCAAAAACAAACAATACCTCACAATGATCGGGTGCAATGAACTGAACTAAATAGTGTGTGTAAATGACATACAGGTGTTAGAACAGGTGATCAGAATTCAGGTGATTGGGATCTGGAGAGTGAGCTGCGTTCAGGGGATCTATGTCTTTGAAAGTGTGAGCTGGAAAGTGGGCTGGAAAGTGAACTGCGTTCAGGGGATCTATGTGTTTAAGAGTATGAGTTGAAAACATGACGTTACATTAGTAACCAACAAAGTGTTAAACAAATCAAAATATATAAGTTATATTTTAGATTCTTAAAAGTAGCCACCCTTTGCCTTAATGACAGCTTAATGACAGACACGTCAACAGTGAAAAGGCGACTCCGGGATGCTGGCCTTCTAGGCAGAGATGCAAAGAAAAAGTAATATCTCAGACTGGCCAATAAAAATACAAGTTTAAGAGGAACTCTGCCTAGAAGGCCAGCATCCCGGAGTCGCTTCTTCACTGTGGACATTGAGACTGGTAATTTGTGGGTACTATTTAATGAAGCTGACATTTGAGGACTTGTGAGGCGTCTGTTTCTCAAACTAGACACTAATGTACTTGTCCTCTTGCTAAGTTGTGCACCGGGGCCTCCCACTCCTCTTTCTATTCTGGTTAGGGCCAGTTTGCTCTGTTCTGTGAAGGGAGTAGTACGAGATCTTCAGTTTCTTGGCAATTTCTCACATGGAATAGCATTCATTTCTAAGAACCAGAATAGACTGACGAGTTTCAGAAGAAAGTTATTTGTTTCTTGCCATTTTGAGCCTGTAATCGAACCCACAAATGCTGATGCTCCAGATACTCAACTAGTCTAAAAAAGACCAGTTTTATTGCTTCTTTAATCAGCACACAGTTTTCAGCTGTGCTAACATAATTGCAAAAGGGTTTTCTAATGATCAATTAGCCTTTTAAAATTATAAACTTGGATTAGCTAACACAACGTGCCATTGGAACACAATGATGGTTGCTGATAATGGCCCTCTGTTCGCCAATATAGATATTCCATTAAAAAAAATCTGCAGTTTCCAGCTAAAATAGTCATTGACAACATTAACAATGTCTACACTGTATTTCTGATCAATTGGATGTTATTTTAATGGACAAAAAAAGTGTTGTTTTCTTTCAAAAACAAGGACAAAAACAAGTGACCCCAAACTTTTGAGCGGTAGTATATATATACATATATATATATATATATATATATATATATATATATTGATCTACTGGTATATATATCTACTGTATATAGATCTACTGTATGTGACTAACATCCCTGTAGAGTACCGGCTGGAGTGAAAAAGCAGAGCGTGTGTGTGTGAGAGAGCAGAAAGGACCTCCGTTCCTCTGTCCACTCCAGCACATCAAAGCTTTTTCCACAGGCAGCCGCTGTCAATATCTCACCTGCAGGAAAAGCTTGCATAGCCACGCACGCACGCACGCACACACACAATGGCTACCCATGCTCACCCATCTAGGAGAGCTCAATGTTCACTGTTTAATCCTTGCCCTAAGAAAGTATGATACCATGAAACCCTAGACCCACTCCAATTTTCATACCGCCCCATCAGATCCACAGATGATGCAATCTCTATTGCACCCCACACTGCCCTTTTACACCTGGACAAAAGGAACACCTCCCTCTGCAACTGGATTCTCGACTTCCTGACAGGCCGCCCCAGGTGGTAAGGGTAGGTAACAACATATCCGCCACACTGACCCTCAATACAGGGGCCCCTCCCCTCCTGTACTCCCTGTTCACTCATGACTGATTGCAGACGACAGGAAAAGGAGGACCGAGCACATCCCCATTCTCATCGACGGGGCTGTAGTGGAGCAGGTTGAGAGTTTCAAGTTCCTTGGTGTCCACATCACCAACAAACTAACATGGTCCAAGCACACCAAGACAGTCATGAAGAGGGCACAACAAAACCTATTCCCCCTCAGGAGACTGAAAAGATTTGGGTCCTCAGATCCTCAAAAGGTTCAACAGCTGCACCATTGAGAGCATCTTGACTGGTTGCATCACTGCTGGTATGGCAACTGCACGGCCTCCGACCATAAGGCACTACAGAGGGTAGTGCGTACGGCCCAGTACATCACTGGGGCCAAGCCTGCTGACATCCAGGGCCTCCATACCAGGCGGTGTCAGTGGGAGGCCCTAAAAATTGTCAAAGCCTCCAGCCACACTAGTCATATACTGTTCTCTCTGCTACCGCACAGCAAGCGGTACCGGAGCGCCAAGTCGAGGTCCAAGAGGCTTCTCAACAGCTTCTACCCCCAAGCCATAAGACCGCTGAACATCTAATAAAATGGCTACCCAGACTGTCTGCATTGCCACCCCCCCATCTACACTGCTGCTACTCTCTAGTACTATCTATGCATAGTCACTTTAATAACTCTACATACATGTACATAGTACATTGACTCGGTACCGGTACCCCTGTATACATTGTTATTTTACCACTGCTCTTTAATTATTATTATTTTTCAATACATTTTAGAATAAGGCTGTAATGTAACAAATTGTAGAAAAACTGTAAGGTCTGAATAGTTTCCTAATGCACTACATGTGAGAAACCTGTTTAATACTTGGTAATAACAATACAATAACATTAATATATTGAATGTGTATTGTCCTCACGCTACCATTTTGTATGATATGTTACAAATTAGTAAAACTTACAATATGTTACAAATGTGATGTAACTCCGTCTATGAATAAATGGTAAGTGTGTGGTATGGTGCAGTAGTCAGCCCAGGGTTCTGCTGTTGGATCAGTCTTGTGGCTTGGGGGTAGAGCCTGGTTTTGAGAAAGGTGATCTGAGACTTGATGATGGCCCTCACTCCAGCGGATCCCTCTCCCCTGTGCGCCTCCTTCTCCCACCTTCACGATCGGAGGCCCCTTTCATGTATTGGTTGACTTGAATCTGGACCCCTTCATCCGTGGCATCCCTGGTTGCAGGGTTCTTCCAAAGGGTTCCTATACACAAAGAAAGAACATCGAGTTTTGAATTTAAATTGCAGAAGGTTTTAGGCAACAAGCTTTAAAAAAAATACTTAAAAGTAACACATTTAATAATATAAAGTCCTATATAAAGTCTATATAAAGTCCTATACTATATATTAATATTAAGTCCTTGAAACAGGCCTTGTGTCCTGCACCAGTCCAGGTTCTGACAATGGCACGCTGGTTTGACAGAATGCAAGGTAACATCCGCCACACTGTTGAGTTCAGGTCCTTGGCACCCTTTACAGCCATACACCTAAGCTACAAATGTAAAAGTGTTAGAAATGACACACTATGTTGAAACATTTCCCTCCCAAAGCACATATATTTTATATCCATGTATTATGACAGTCTGTAAAGACAGATGTCAGATTTCCAACAAGTATTTACTTTTCAAAATGCTGAGCGGATGAATTTAATACATGCTGCTGTCTCGTCAGTTTACAACGGTCGCAACAACATCGTCAAAGTTGAATGTCTCTTGCTCCGGCCCGGAAAAAGCAATGCTATATAAAATTCTGAGCACACTTACAAGTCTCTCCTGGAGCTCAGTGTCCTGGCCCAGCCTGGTCTCCAGCAGCTGCAGGCCTTGCTGGTATCCCATCAGGAGATTGAGATCATCAGGCAAAGATAAATCTCCAACCGACCCATTGGCCATTGACTAACAAGGTATTTATCTTGTTATCCATCTCAAGCGTTCGGTTATCTACTGTTATCATACGCCTCAGCAAAAGTGTTTTATCCGGACCTATAGTGAAAGAAAAAGAGCAGTTATTAACTGTCCCACTCCTAAACACAGTTACAGATCATCATGTTTAAGGCTACACCAAAAAGAGATGAGCAAGTTGTTATGTTCTTACCTGATTGCCCAGTAGCAGCAAAGGTCCTTATCATGGTAGTAACCTGTGCCACTTGACTCAGTGATCCGATACCACCTGAACCTATAGAAAGAATTGAGCAGTTAATCACTGTCACACTCATGAAAACAATGATACGGATCCCTCCGGAACGGTCATTATGCACACCTGTCCCCTGTTCCCACTGATTAGTAGTTGTTTTAGTGTGCACTTTGGTTTCCATTGGGCTGTAGAGTATTGTTAGAATGTCCGTTGGTGCGTGTGAGTACCTGTGCTGTGTGTTTTGGGCTTTAATAAAAACACTATTATGCATTCCTGCGCCTCTCTCTTGATCCTTCATGCCAATGTGACAGAATAATCGACCATTAAGGGAGACAGCGGGAATGGCCCATCCGACGATGCTGCGACTGGTCCAACCTTTGCAGCTGCAACTGGGCTGTCTGACGTCGCCATAACAGGTCCGTCCGACGACGTCACTTCAGCAGCCACAACTGGCCCGTCCGACGCTGCCACAATCGGTCTGTCAGACACCACTGCTACTGGTCCGTCCGTCCGACGCCGCTGCAACTTTGGCAGTGGCAACTGACCCTCTGATGACGACACAACTTCGGCAGCTGCACCGGGTCCTGAAAGACTGAAAGAAGTCGATTATTGTTACAATGTCCATTGGTGCATGTGTGAACCTGTGTTGTGTGTTTTGGACTTTCATGCCCTTGTGGATTGTGCAGATGATTACGTGTCTCGTCCCGTGTGTTAATCACCGTACACGTGTGTATTTATTCAAGGTACTCCTCGCTATTTTGTTTGGGTTTCAACCCTGTGTTTTGTTTAGTGTTTATTTGGTCTTCTTCCCTGTGCCTTTACACGGCACGCTGTCATTTGGGGTATAATTAAAAACCCTATTATGCATTCCTGCGCCTGTCTCCCTACTGTCTTCACACCAATGTGACAATACAGCAAAAATAGATGTGCCTTGTTATGTTCTCACCTGCTTGCCCACACCTTAGCACCTTAACTTCTTCCCTCAGGGCTCTGTTTTCCTGCTGGAGTTTTTGCATTTCTTATCGGTATTCCTTCAGTGATTTGTTTTCCTGCCGGAGTCTTTGGATTTCTACCCCAACATTTTTGGAAGAAAATGTCAAAAGTAAAGAATTACAGGTTACTTTTTAATACAATTACATACTGTGCAAAACAGGACAGATAAGCATAGTCTCATCCAGGCTGAGCGAATGTACTACAGTACATACACTACATGACCAAAAGTATGTAGACACCTGCTCGTCAAACATCTCATTCCAAAATCATGGGCGTTAATATGGAGTTGGTCCCCCCCTTTTCTGCTATAACTGCCTCCACTCTTTTGGGAAAGCCTTCCAATAGATGTTGGAACATTGCTGCTGAGACTTGCTTCCATTCAGCCACAAGAGCATTAGTGAGGTCAGGCACTGAAGTTGGGCGATTAGGTCTGGCTCGCATTCACCGTTCTAATTCATCCCAAAGGTGTTAGATGGGGTTGAGGTCAGGGCTCTGTGCAGGCCAGTCAAAATCTTCCACACCAATCTCAACAAACAATTTCTGTTTGGACCTCGCTTTGTGCACGGGGGCATTTTCATGCTGAAAGAGAAGGGCCTTCCCCAAACTGTTGACACAAAGTTGGGCAGATAGCGTTCTCCTAGCATCCGCCAAACCCAGAATCATCCGTTGGACTGTCAGAGGGTGAAGCGTGATTGATCACTCCAGAGAACGCATTTCTACTGCTCCAGAGTCCAATGGCGGCAAGCTTTACACCTCTCCAGCACATGCTTGGCATTGCGCATGGTGATCTTAGGCTTGTCTGCAGCTGATCGGCCATGGAAACCAGCTCTAAAACAACAGTTGCTTCCAGAAACATTTTGGAACCCGGTAGTTACTGTTGCAGCCGAGAACATACTATTTTAATGCGCTACGCACTTCAGTACTCGGCAGTCCCATTCTGTGAGCTTGTGTGGCCTACAACTTCACAGCAGAAATTTGACGAACTGACCTTGTTGGAAAGGTGGCATCCTATGATAGTGGCACGTTGAAAGTCACTGAGCTCTTCAGTAAGGGCATTCTTCTGCCAATGTTTGTCTATGGAGATTGCATGGCTTTGTGCTCAATTTTGTGCTCAACTGTCAGCAATGGGTGTGGCTGAAATAGCCAAATTCACTCATTTGAAAGGGTGTCCACATAATTTGTATATATAGTGTACCTCCACGGCTGTCATTCACATGCTGCTGTGGTGAATATGATGCTGGGGCTGTCCAATGTCCTGTTTGCTCTGCCCTGTTTGAAACAATACATTGAAATGAAATACTGTACAAAAAAAAAAACAATCTCATCTGGGAAAAGTAAATGTACTACATAGAGTACCTCCATGGCTGTCCTCCACATGCTGCTGTGGTGAATATGATGCTGGGGCTGTCCAATGTCCTGTTTGCTCTGCCCTGTTTGAAACAATACATTGAAATGAAATACTGTACAAAAAAAAAAACAATCTCATCTGGGAAAAGTAAATGTACTACATAGAGTACCTCCATGGCTGTCCTCCACATGCTGCTGTGGTGAATATGATGCTGGGGAATATGATGCTTGTCCTAAATGAAAGGCAAATCACATGAATAAAGGGGCTTGTTTCTCCTCTGAAATTCTATCAGTATTTAGCAGAACAGGATACATCCTCCAATGGATTTTTCATGCATAATGTTTCACTTACTTGTATTCGGAGACTAATTCTAAGAAGAAAAAAATACATGAGTACATTTGGAAATTGACCATGAAAGCTGATTATGGTTCAGAAAGGGAATTTTGCATTTAATAAAGCATTAAAAAATATATATTTTACATACCAACTCTAAAGTCAGCTTTCACCACAATGTTTTCATGGTATGATAGAGACTCGCTGATACGCTGGGACTGCCTAGAATCATCTTCTCCTTCATCAAATTCCTGGGATGGCTACATGCTATTTGCAGTTCTCCTGCTTTCTTATTTGCTTGTCATCTGTCGTTTCAACACTGGAACACGCTTGGAACCGTTTACAATACATCTGTGCCGTCTCCCAATTGTCTAGACAAGTGATTAATAAAGGCATGAATTATCCCGCAAAACACTGACTTTCACATCAGGCAAGTTAATTACAATAAGATTTCAAATGAGAGTACATCAGAAACATAAATTAGGCCAAATTACCTGCTCCCTTCATGAACTTAAAAAAAAAACGTATTTTCCAGGTGCTGTATGGTGGCGTACACTTGATGGCTAAATTGTTTCTTGGGTTCTTTTTTCTGAGGCTGAGTGGTGGCCAATAACAAATGTCACATTTGATCCATACTTGTGGAACTACTTCATATGGTTAATTCTTCTCAACCAGGAACTGAACAACGGCAAACTTCATGACCTAAAGACAGGAGAGAAAGAGGGAGAACTAAGCATAAAGACCACTTACAATCAAACAATTATAACTTACATTACAAATCACACAATACCCAGTGAAATCCTAAGATATGGACCTAGTGAGAGAAGAACAGAAACAAACAGGGCTATGCCATGTCAACAAGTGGCTCAAGGGAGAGAACAATCAAGTGACTAACTGTGCAACTCATGATGGCATAGGCTAAAGAAAACAAAATTTAGACATTCATTTGGTAGCACACTCATGAATTTACATATTTTACTACATTCTAGTGAGTAAATGCCCTATAACATAACGTTACCAGCACCGACATAATTTCATAATTAGACAAGTTAATGTTGTTAGCTAGCGTCGAACATTAGCAAGATCGCTAGCTAACTAACTCAGCTAGCAAGGACACAAGCAGATAGTAAGCTAGTCAACTTAACAACACAAGCTGATAGCTAGCAAGCTAACATACCAGCTAAGTAACTCGGCTTGCAAGGACAAAAGAGCACCAACATAATTTAGCTAGCTAGCTAGCTAGTACAAGCAACAGCACCGAGCAATGGCCGAGTTCATGTGTTTAGCTAGTTAACTTAGTAAACATGCCAACGTTACCTAAGTTAACAAGGCTAGCTAGACAACTTGAGGATAACATTATTGTCCTAAAAATAATGCAGTAAAACACGCCAGCTAGGTAAGTTAGCATTTACTTCATTGTCAAGCTGAGTTCACTTTGCTAGCTTAATGTGTTAACATTACATGCTGACCACACAACACGCATTGCCTGCGCTCACGTTGCAAAATAAATGTACACACCCACATTGCTCGTGAGTGTCTGCGTGGCTAGGCGCTAAAATAGAAATAGGTTCTATTTGTGAGGCTCAACGCGTTGCATGTCCGGCCTCTCCCATCTTCTCATTGGTGTTTAGGACGTGGGTGATTGAAAGATTAACTGACTTCCACACACCAGTTGGCTCTGGTAATGCACTGTAAAGTTGGTTGCCAACTACCATATAAAGTCCAAAGAAGTAAAAAAAAAAGCCAGAGGAAGAAGGAGATATGACGAGAAAGGATTTCGGTTTACCATTTTATCTGTGGATAAATTGTTAGAGTAAAGGACCTTGTACATTTCTGGTAAAATAACAACCCAACTTTGACATCCCAGGACAAATTAGCTAGCAACAGTAAGTTAGCTAGCTAAATTGGCACAAATGTTTAATGCTTTTCGACCTGTCCCCAAATTACTATATTTGGTTCGGAGTTTGTTTTGATATTTCAGCCTGCGTGTCCTGATCGTGTCTGGTGTGGGGGTACAAAATCAACATGCGCGTGATGGCGCACACGCGCGACCGGTTTGGTCAGCCTGCTACTGTTTGAGCAAACATTAACTTCTTATGGCTGCAGGGGCAGTATTGAGTAGCTTGGATGAAAGGTGCCCAGAGGTGCCCAGAGTAAACTGCCTGCTCCTCAGTGTCAGTTGCTAATTTATGCATATTATTATTAGTATTGGATAGAAAACACTCTGAAGTTTCTAAAACTGTTTGAATGATGTCTGTGAGTAGAAGAGAACTCATATGGCAGGCAAAAACCTGAGAAGAAATCCAAACAGGAAGTGAGAAATCTGAGTTTGGTGGATTTTCAACCCATGCCCTATTGAATTCACAGTGGGATATGAAGGAAGTTGCACTTCATAGGGCTTCCACTAGATGTCAACCCTCATTAGAAACTTGAATGAGGCTTCTACTGTGTTGTGGGCCTGAATAAAAGCTGAATGAGTCAGGCTACTGGCAGAGAGACATTTCCTGGTCATGAGCATTCCACATGATATCGACCTGCGTTCCATTGCTGCTCTAGACACAAAGGAATTCTCCGGTTGGAACTTTATTGAATATTTATGATAAAAACATCCTAATGATTGATTCTATACTTAGTTTGAAATGTTTCTTCGACCTGTAATATAACTTTTTGAAGTTTTTGTCCGAAGTAATGCTCGACCTGCACGAGCGTTTGGATATGTGTACCTAACGCCCTAACAAGAGTGGCTACTTGGACATAAATAACGGACATTATCAAACAAATCAAGCATTTATTGTGGAACTAGGATTCCTGGGAGTGCATTCTGATGAAGATCATCAAAGGTAAGGGAATATTTATAATGTGATTTCTGCTGACTCCAACATGGCGGCAAATTGTATTATTTTTCTGAGCGCCGTCTCAGATTATTGCATGGTTTGCTTTTTCCCTAAAGTTTTTTTGAAATCTGACACAGCGGTTGCATTAAGGAGAGGTATATCTATAATTTCATGTGTATAACTTGTATTATCATCTACATTTATGATGAGTATTTCTGTTGAATCGATGTGGCTATGCAAAATCACTGGATGTTTTTGGGACTACTGAACGTAACTCGATGTAAACTCCGATTTTTTTATATAAATATGAACTTTATCAAACAAAACATACATGTATTGTGTACCATGAAGTCCTATGAGTGTCATCTGATGAAGATCATCAAAGCTTAGTGATTAATTTTATCTCTATTTGTGCTTTATGTGACTCCTATCTTTGGCTGGAAAAATGGCTGTATTTCCTCTGTGGCTTGGTGGTGACCTAACATAATCGTTTGTGGTGCTTTCGCTGTAAACGCCTATTTGAAATCGGACACTGTGGTGGGAATAACAAGAAGTGTATCTTTAAAATTGTGTAAAATACTTGTATGTTTGAGGAATTTTAATTATGGGATTTCTGTTGTTTTGAATTTGGAGCCCTGCACTTTCACTGGCTGTTGTCATATTGATTCGGTTAGCGGGATCTCAGCCCAAAGAAGAAAAACAATTTGCATTAGCTATGACAAAAGTCTGATAACATGTAAAGCAAGAAGGAAAGCTGTAACGTTACTTACTTGAGCAAAGAAGCTGAGTCGCAGTAAAAAACTATTTGTAATAGAGGATAGTTTTTTAACCAGACAAAATGTCCCAAAAAATGTATGGTTGGCATCCAACAACAATGACAATGAATGGACTGGCGTTGAATATCAAGTGGACGAGACAAGCCCACGAACCAATCCCAGTAGACCTTTTCCTTTCTGCGTGGTAATGTGTGGTGGTTTTACTCAAGGACCAATGGAATTATCCAAACAAATATAACTACAATGAACACAAAAATGAACGCAACATACCACAATTTCAAAGATTATACTGAGTTAACCCTTGTGTTGTTTTAAGGGTCATAAATTACCAGTCACTATGTTTAACAGCAGAGAAAACCTCCTAAATTATACTTTTCAACTTGAAATTTGATGCATTTTCCTAGTGACCCCAACATTAGAAAAAGTGAAACATCGTCTTTGTTCATATTTCCAAGAAAGCTGTACACTACCAGGAGACAAATATTGTCTTAGGGTCATTTTGGACCCGGCAGTTATAACATAATTTACACACCCAAAAACCACAAAGACACACACACACACACACACACACACAAAATGAGAAATTGAGATTATGTGTGCTACTGATTGAACTCCTGAAGAGGAAGATCACAGTTAGAAAGAACTAGCCTGAGCTCCCCCCTGCACTCCTCGCAACAAGGGGGAGAGAGGTCTTCTCATCAAAGTTTGCCTTCACCCCCAACACCACTCTAGTTTCTTACCTCCCAAAGAGGAACAAGAATGGGGTCCTCCTGAGCATACTGCACAAAATGGCTGAGATCAGTGATCGTGAGGACAGGAAGCCAGCCATTATCCTGCACTACAACCACAACAAAGGAGGTGTGGACAACCTGGACAAGGTGATTGGAACTTAGAGCTGCAGGAGGATGACTGCCCGCTGGCCCACGGTCATCTTCCATAACATCATTGATATGTCCTCATACAATGCCTTTGTGATATGGAACAAGATCAACCCTACCTGGATGCCTGATAAGCAGAAGAAGAGGAGGGTGTTCCTGGAGCAGCTGGGAAAGCCACTTGTAACCCCACACATTCAAAGAGCCTCTGCAGTGCTTATGAAAGCTGTTCCTGGGGGATGATTCTTGTCCTGATCCACTTGAGGCTGCAGCTGGAGCAGGCAAGAGGAGGAGATGCCAATACTGCCACCCAAAGAAAGACTGTAAAACAAATAGTATGTGCTGCACATGTGAGAAATACATCTGCAAAGTCCATGCACACACACTTGCATACTGTACTACATGTGCTAATTAGAGTTGATTGATTTATGTTCTTCACGTTTTTCTTCTATTATCTTATTTTATTCTTATTTATTGTTGTTGTTTATACACCTGGTGGGTGGGGGCAATGGTTAAAAAGAATGGGAGAAGACTAGTATTTTGTAGTTGAATTTCTCATTGTACAGTATATAAGAATATATCACTATGTTGCCAAAAAAAGTTCAAGACTGTTATTGTTGCCTTTCAATAAAATGCATTCAGAACTACATTCTGCACATTTCTGCTACTTTCGGTGGCTATACAAGTCCTATCTCTTGCTAAAAAAATTGTTTACACCTATGCAGTACCTTTAGCAATAATAAACCTCTACTTTAGTAAAGAAAAAAATTATGACAGGTATATTGTAATAAAAACTAGTGGTGTCCACTGATTAAATGCAGTCTTTCTGCATTGTGATGAGAGAAAACCCAGATATTCACACAGTTTGTGATCAAGGACAGGTTGTTTCTTCATGCAAAACAGATTTGTGGTTTAAAATTCAATTAAGCTGCTTTATTTTACGGGTATTTTTTTTACCCTTAGGACAAGGGTAAATACATAATGTTAAGACTACACAAGGGTTAAAGTTCATATAAGGAAATCAGTCAATTGAAATAAATGAAATACTGTAGGTCCTAATCTATGGATTTCATCTGTTGATTTTTATTTATTTGACCTTTATTTAAATAGGCAAGTCAGTTAAGAACAAATTCTTATTTTCAATGACGGCCGGGGCAGATTTGTACCTCGTCAACTTGGGGGTTTGAACTTGCAACCTTCCGGTTACTAGTCCAACGCTCTAACCACTAGGCTACCCTGCCGCCCCTGATCACAGATGCCTTGACAAAAAAGGTAGGGGCATGGATCAGAAAACCAGTCAGTATCTGTCGTGACCACCATTTGCCCCATGCAGCACAACACATCTACTTCACATAGAGTTGATCAGGCTGTTGATTGTGGCCTGTGGAATATTGTCCCACTCCTCTTCAATGGCTGTGCAAAGTTGCTGCATATTGGCGGGAACATGCTGTTGTACACGTCGATTCAGAGCATCCCAAACATGCTGAATGGGTGACATGTCTGGTGAGTATGCAGGCTATGGAAGAACTGGGACATTTTCAGTTTCCAGGAATTGTGTATAAATCCTTGCAACATGGGGCTGTCTGTTATCATGCTGAAACATGAGGTGATGTCGGCAGATGACTGGCACAACAATGGGCTCCAGATCTCGTCACGGTATCTCTGTACATTCAAACTGCCATCGCTAAAATGCAATTGTTTTCATTGTTGTGTTCACTGACTTGCCTAGTTATATAAAGGTTAAATTAATAAAAAAATAAAACAGATTGTTCGTAGCTTATGCCTGCCCATACCATAACCCCACCGCCACCATTGGGCACTCTGTTCACAACTCTGACATCAGCAAACCGATTGCCCACACAACGTCATAAATCTGCCTGGTACAGTTGAAACCGGGATTAATTTGTGAAGAGCACACTTATCCAGCGTGCCAGTGGCTATCGAAGGTGAGCATTTGCCCACTGAAGTCAAGTACGAAGCCAAACTGCAGTCAGGTCATGGCCCCAATGAGGACAATGAGCACGTAGATCAGCTTCCCTGAGACTGTTTCTGAGAGTTTGTGACGACATTGTTTGGTTGAGCAAACCCACAGTTTCGTCAGCTGTTTGGTTGGCTGGTCTCTGGCTGGTTGGACATACAGTCAAATTCTCTTAAATTACTTTGGAGGCGGCTTATGGTTGAGAAATTAACATTCAATTCTCTGGCAACAGCTCTGGTGGACATCCCTGCTGTCTGCATGCCAATTGCATGTTCCCTCAAAACTTGAGACATCTGTGGCATTGTGTTGTCTGACAATATTGCACATTTTAGTGGCCGTTTATTGTCCCCAGCACAAGGTGCACCTGTGTAATCATCATACTGTTTAATCAGCTTCTTGATATGCCACACCTGTCAGGTGGATGGATTATCTTAGCAAAGGAGAAATGCTCCTTTGCCAAGATAAAAAATGTGTGCACAAAATTTGAGAGAAATAAGCTTTTTGTCTGTATGGAACCTTTCTGGGATCTTTTATTTCAGCTCGTTACATGTTTTGTTCTTATTTTTGTTCAGTGTAGGTCATAAAAATATATTTGTGAAAAATATGCTCCATTGTAAGGGGAAAATATCAAATGTAACATATTATGCATTCCAATCTGGTGCATGAACAGATTGAAGTAAAAACAATACTTTTTTTTGAAATTATTTGTTAAAAAAAAAGAAAAAAGAATGAGCTCCATCCTTTCCATGATTCAAAATCCAGGCCAGCGAATTGGTGCTCCATCTATCTTTTGACTAAAAGTATGCCACTAGTGTATATTCAGTATTTCAAAACATACAGTGGTGATAGATACAGTACAAACAATTAAACTATTCTTTAGTTCCAAAAGCCCACCGTCACCATTTTTCTATAGCTACTATAGCGTTGTGTGAAGTGGTTTAGAGTGGCATCTCTTTAACAAACCAATTGCTAGGAACAGTTAATATTGCGTCCAAAATATAGCCTAGTATGTAAAAAGAATGACAAAACTGTGAAATATTTGGCATATCACTTGTGTTATCCTCGATTATTTTTAATGCATTGTGCCCTCGTGTGTGGTTGTTTTGTTTTTAAATTGGCAAATTAAAATCACATAAAAATGGAGGCTAAGGTTTACAGAGCAAAACAAAAATGTCTGCAGCCTCTGGTTGGCTGTGGTTAGCTGGAAGGTGGCAGGCTGAATTTGAGATTAGAGAAATTCCTGGCTATTGTCTTTCAAATTAACTCATGGCTAGATGACTTGCTTGGGGCGTATAGCTGTCCTCTGAGTGGAGACTAAACGTTAGAGAAGCAAAAGTGGCCTGCCGAGGGCTTATAGCAGTCCTCTGAATGGGGCTACCCACCACAGATGTAAATCACGTCTTGAGTGGCAAACTCCACTTGCCTGCTGGCGGTAGGAATTTATAGCCTTGGGCGTAGCGACAGTTGGAAATAGCAAGCGGGGGGAAACGCTTTTCTATCAAATCAAATCAAATCGTATTTGTCACATGCGCCGACCTTCCAGTGAAATGCTTACTTACAAGCTCTTAACCAATAACACAGTTTTAAGAAAAATACAAAAACAAAATACAAAAAGTACAAATAAAAGTAACAAATCATTTAAGAGCAGCAGTAAAATAACAATACTGAGGCTATATACAGGGGGTACTGGTATAGAGTCAATGTGCGGGGGCACCGGTTAGTTGAGGGAATAGAGGCAATATGTACTGTATATGTAGGTAGAGTTTTGGGGAAGGGTTAGCTGAAAGAGTTAAGGTTAGGGTTATTGGAAAGGTTATCTAACATGCTAAGTAGTATAAAGTAGCTAAAAAGTAGCGAGTAGTTGCATTGTTGCTAATTAGCTCAAATGCTGAAGTTATCTGTGATGAGATTCAAACACCCAACATTTGGGTTGGTAGACTTTCACGTTATACTCACACCCATCCACCCCAACCAACCAACCACCCTCCTTTCCTTTGAGTCTTATGTAACCATAAAAAGTAACATATTGTTTACTATGTTACATCTTGTCCATGAGACCAGGCTGCTCTCCCTCTAGCCAGCTGCTGCCGTAAACAGTGAGATAGAGGATGCTACTCAATACACCCAGACAACCCTATGTAAGAGCCCACCTAATTACGACTACAAAATATTGCCTCCTCTCCTCCACCCCGCCCTCACTATTCCTCCATCCCTGAACCACTCCACTCCACTCTTCTCTGCTGAGTCACTGTACAGCTGTAGTTATAGCTGTTAAAACTCAAGAACACAATAAACAACCTTTTACATGTAATGTTCCTACTCTCTCCCTGCTTTCTCTCTGTCTCTTTGCACTTCTCTCTCTCTCTCCTCCTGCCCCTTCACCTGTTTTTCTCTCTCAACGGTAGTGGAACTGATGCAGAGGCGCCAAAGCCGTAAAAACTGTACTCAGAGTCCTGGATCTCTATAGGACAATTAAATTCGGACTTTTATCCACTTTATCAATTGTCTTCCCAAAGGCAATATAATAAAGCTATCAGTTATGAAATCAAGCCTGTCAGCTTCACTGCAATAGCACCAGATAACACCACATCCTTTGCTGGCAAAGTGGAAAAACAACTGTATGTGTGTGTGTGTGTGTGTGTGTGTGTGTGTGTGTGTGTGTGTGTGTGTGTGTGTGTGTGTGTGTGTGTGTGTAAACCACATAAAAAGACGTGAAGTAGGCCTTCTTGGTGTGTTTCATGGTAGGGTGTGTGTAAGAGTGCTGCCCAACCGTTTCATGTAAGGACTTATAGAGGAGTGTGCCAGTGGGAGTCCATTAGGGCAGAATGGTCTAATTAACCTTTCAGCTCAGCTCACACTGAGACAGAGACGCAAATGGATCAGAGAGGAGTGAGAGTGGTGGAAAAAGTACCCAATTGTCATACTTGAGTAAAAGTATAGATAACTTAATAAAAAGTTACTCAAGTAATAATAAAAAAAAGTCACCCAGTAAAATACTACTTGTGTAAAAGTCTAAAAGTATGGATAGTCACTCCAACACTCAGACATAATTTACAAAAGATGCATTTGTGTTTAGTGAGTCCCCCAGATCTGAGGCAGAAGGGATGACCATGAGTTGTCTTGATAAGTGCGTGAATTGGATAATTTTCCTGTCCTACTAAGCATTCAAAATGTAACAAGTACTTTTGGGTGTCCGGTAAAATGTATGGAGTAAAAAGTACATTATTTTCTTTAGGAATGTAATGAAGTAAAAGTAAAAGTTGGCAAAAATATAAAATATTAAAGTACAGATACCCCCAAAAACAACTTAAGTAGTACTTTAGAGTATTTTTACTTAAGTACATTACACCACTGGACACACACAGACACATACATGTTTGTTTTGCTATCCTTGAGGGGACCAAACATCTGATTCCTATTCAAAATCCTATTTTCCCTAACCCTAAACCTAACGCTAACCTTTAACCTAACTTTAACCCCAAAACTAACTCCTAATTCTAAACCGAACCCTGATTGTAAACCTAACCTCTAAGCCTAAAATAGCTTTTCTCCTGGTGGAGACCTGTGAATTGTCCCTACTTTTTCCTTGTTTTACGATCCTTGTGAGGACTTCTGGTCCCCACAAGGATAGTAAAATCACACATGCACGCACGTACACACACACACACACACACACACACACACACACACACACACAAACACGCACACACGCACACACGGAGATGCTGGGCTATGAATGGAGAGAGTTGAGAGTAGGCTAACCTTTTAAAGAGCTGTGTGTGTTATTCTATCCTCAGACAGTAACAGCGAGCCTGTGTTAAATGTCAGGCACAAATCAAACCCCAGCCCTTACTTCTGTCATCACTGGAGCAGCTGTTAAGCTATTAATTAACATATAATTAACATGATCAAATGGTCCTTGACAAGGCCCCGCGTGTTTGTGTGTGTGGTTGTGTGTGCGCGTGTGTGTGTCTGCATGTGTGTGTGTTTCTGTCTGACTTGACATGGATTTGAACTAGGATGACCTGTGCTGCACGAGAACAGTTGTTTCTCATTTCTTCTTCTTCTTATTTCTGCTGTGCGTCCGTGTCTGGTTAGTTAGTATGACGATGTATTGTTCCTTCCAGCCAGTCTGGTCAAAGAGGTCTGACAGATGAGACTTATTCTCTATCCAGAATCTCTTTTTCTTTGGTCTACACAGCATCAAAGGCAAGTAATAGCATCCCTTTTTATGCTCCATCGCTCTCTCTGTTAATCTCATTCTATTGTTCTCTTCCTCTCCTTTCACTCTTCTCTCTGCTACCAATACACAATGATTTGTTTTTTATCTATTTAATTTCCTCCCTATGTCCAAAGAGAGGATCGAGATGCCACATTCAGGGGAGCTCATTTCTTTCCCCATCTCTCTCTCTCTATCAGAACAGCTCATTCCTCTCTTTCTCTGGTTCTCTGCCTCGTTCTCTCGCTCCTGTCACTTTCTCTTTATTTATCTGCTAGCAGATTATTTGTTCTCCAGGAGCCAATCTAGTTGTGATTGATCCTCTCATCTCCTCTGCATTAGCAAAGCAGTGGCAGCCCATAATATTAACACCAGCAATAAAACTGATGAAGGTAATAAAGATACACACTATCATTACCTGAGCTGACAACATAACTAATGGAGAGGGAGAGGGATCTTTCTCTCATCTGAATTACACACACACACTCACACGCACACACTGAATTAGGCCGATAGGAAAATAAATATAGTGCAACAATCAAATTACAGAGATTGGGTGAATAAGTGACACACTGTTTCCACGCCACTTCGATACACAGTGATTTTTGTAGCAGGTTAGGAGAGCATTTTCCCTAACCCTAACCCTTTTCCTAACATTAACCTCAGTCTCCTAACATGCTACGTTAATTATTTTAACCTGCTGCGTACCCTCCCGGCACACACTAGTTGAATCAATGTTGTTTCCACGTCATTTCAACAAAATCAAGTTGAGCCAAAGTGGAGTAGACTTTGAATTCACGTCTGGACCCAGTGGGTAAGCTCTCCTAACCTGCTACGAAAAAGTAACTTCTGTATCAAAGTGGCGTGAAAAGAGTGTTTCCCGTATGAATAACTTTCAAGATTAACGAGTAGGGCCAGACAGAGATGGAGACTGCAGAGCCAGACTTTTCTTAAGCCCCAGAGAGGATCTGAAATGTTTAAAAAAAACTATTGTCATCTATTCCAATCAAAGCCAACACTTCCTTGCATAATCCTTATGGCGCTAATCAGAAGACAGCCTGTGAATCTGCCAGTCAGATCATCTCATCCTACAATATTTCTGGATATGAAAATCGGAAACTTGAGCCAAACTTTGTCAAGACTTCTGCTCTTCTTCCTCCTCCTCCTCCTTTGCCTAGAAAGAGCTGACAGGCAGAGGAAAGTTGGGAGGGTGGAGAAGAGGAGGGGATAGAAGGAGAAGAACCGGGGAGGGGACAGGAGGAGAGGTAGAAGGTACGAATAGATGAAAAGGAGGTAGAACAAGAAGAAGAGGGAGGAGGAAAGGAGGAGAAGAAGAGAAGGGAGATGAAGAGAGGAGAGGAAGAAAGGAAGAGGAGGAGAGGAAAGGGGGTAGGACGAGAGGAAGAGGGGAGGAGAGTAGTGGAAGAATACAGAGGAAAATTAGGAGGAGAGGAGTAACGAAAGGATGACAAGTAGAGGAAGAATGAAGGGATGAGGAGGAGAAAAATAAAGAAAGTGAGAAAAGGATAGTGAATGTCAGGTCAGATGAAAGGAACTGGTTCTGAGTTCAACTAGCTACTCCTGTCAGATAGAGCTCAGCCTGGACGTCATGCATGAATTGACCTGACTGATTGACTGTGTTAAATCGATGGACCACTTCACAGCGCCAACACCTTATTAAGTGTTTACTAAGCCAGGCACTAACCCACAGATGAGATAATGTATGTCCAGACTAATGCCATGTTGCTAGTATCACCACAACAAATGACACGGGCTGCATTTCATGATGCCACCAACTAATTGCTGCTCATGTGGAGAGGGATTTTCTGGGGATAGGATTTCACAGTGTTTAGCCTACACTTCAACCTAGAACTGGGATGGGTACCAATTTTTATACATCTATGAAACGTTAGGATTTAATTTTAAATTACAGACAGCAATAAAACATTTGATTGCACTCTCGTTTTGTCCTGCATTTTCAACGATTTCTGCAAATAATCATACATGTTTCTTACTCTCTTGTGTTTGCCGCAGTCACAGTGGGGACAATTTGTTGCCATATGGGGGACTCCAGCTGTGTACACGCTAAGACAAACACAATCTAGAGAAGAAACACAAACTGGAAACGGCATGCATCATCTTCTCTCTCTCTCTCTCTCTCTCTCTCTAGCTCACTCACTCACTCACTCACTCACTCACTCACTCACTCACTCACTCACACACTCACTCACTCACTCACTCACTCACTCACTCACTCACTCACTCACTCACTCACTCACTCACTCACTCACTCACTCACTCACTCACTCAAGGATTTATCAGTGTTGACACTTCACAAGATTGATATGGCTAATACTTCCATTGGTAGCTCATTTAGATTGTTCTCTCTCTCTCTCTCTAGCTCGCTCTTTTACTCTTCTCTCATTCACTCCTCAGACTTATCCCCCCTCTCTCGGGCTCAGGGGAATTACAGCTTTTCTCAATTGCTAAAACACAATTTCTGAAACAATCCTCCATTTCCTGAAACCATTAAACACAAAACCTCATCTTCAAGCACTTTACATAACCTCTTACTCCTCTTGCAAAATGAAACATTTGCCTAAATGATATACACTCTCAAGCAGTCAGTAAACAATACACCGAAAAATAGAAAACACATTGTTCAAAACATACAATTCTCAGGGAGAAGAACATTTTTAATGAAAAAAAAATCATATTTTTCTGTCATTGTCCTTTGATGAACGAAAACATGTTCTATCATAGTAGCTCAAAATTGATCAGAAACTACTACTCTGCTTTGCTCTTTGCAATTTTGTTTTTTGTTCTTCCTCCTCCTTGTACCCCTATTTTTACAGTACTGTACCATGCATCTCACAAACTTGTCCTTTGTCTCTGTGATACTGTAATTCGTGTTCTTTGTTGATATGAACCTGAAACCAGTCAAAATCTATTGAGCAGTCAGTACTGTTAATAAATGGAAAGCACAATGTTCAGGGCCATACAATTCATCCATTGTACAGTATACAGCCTACAATGCACTGTACTACAGTATCCATTCTCAGAATTTCTCCTTCAACAACCTGTTTGCTCTCTGAACTGGCTTATATTGGTTGTGTCACATCATTTGAAACAGGTTAAATCAATTTTGAGTGGTTGTGTTCAATCAATGACATATGTTCTCTATTTGTATTTGATTGTTGCCATTTGTGTTTACCAGTATGGATGACATGTGCATTAGAGTGCAGAATGTGTTTTGAGAATGAGAATGTGTTTAGAGTTTTGCTGAAAAGTCTAAGTGAGATCTGCAAATTGTGTTTTATCATGTGAAATGGTTTAAGGTATTGACAACAGATGGCATAATTAGCTAAATGAGTCCAGGCAACTGAGAACTTTGTTCAGCCAATGGGTTTGTGTTTTAGCAATTGAGAAAAACTGTACAGGACAGGCATCCCTGTCACCCCTCAAATCCCCCATAAACCTGGCAGTGACTTCACTCTCTGTGGCTATCTGACAGGTGTTTCCCTCGACAAATCAAAAGCCTTGCTGAATTAAAACTGGTGAGATCTATTTCGGTGCATTCTCCTTACTGTTCATAAATTAATAATCCAAGATGGCGTAGCAGTCAGACGTCTTGTCGTGTCGTGTCCCTTGTATATATATTTTTTTACATATTTTTCTTCGCATATCTTTTAAAACATTTTGCTAAACCTCAACTTCTAAATACTCTCCTGCAACCCGCCTCACCCAATGTAGCGCGGATCTGCTTTTTTTTCTAAAGTGTTTATATTTACTTCGGATCCGGAACCCCTCAACTGAAGCTAGCCAGCTAACTACCAGCTATCAGTCAGTAAACCATTGCTAGCGGTCTTCAGCTAACCGGTCATCAGCAAACCTTTAGCTCGGAAAGCTCTCGCCAGTTCAAACCACGCGACTCTAACCAGAGCATAACGGACCTATTATTTTTTATCCACGGATTCCCACCGGATTCCCACCGCAAACGGAACATTTTCAGCTGGATCTTCACAACTAGCTAACTAGCTAACCGCAACCCCGGATGACTACTCCTGGCTAGCGTTTCCATCCACTTAGCTTGAAGCTAGCCCGGCCAGAGCTCCTGTGCTACCACCGAAGCATACTCCTGGGCTACAATATCCGGACCCACGGCCGATCCATCGATGTCAACGCATGAAGAGGCATAAACAGACTCACCCCATCGCGACGTCCCCCAAAGGCTAACTTTCTAGCCCTTGCTATCTCCTTGCTTGCTAATTCGGCCTGCTAACTGCTAGCTTGTTTAGCCCCGGTCCGCTAACTGCTACCTTGTTTAGCCCCGGCCTACTAACTGTTAGCTTGTTAGCACAGGCCTGCTAACCATCTGAATCGCCGCGTCCCAACCACTCACTGGACCCATATTTACTTTCAATCTCTTTTCGATCTTTAATTCGTTTATACCTTCCGGTAACCTGCCTCACCCAATGTGATACGGAATCGCTATTATTTTTAATTTTTAGAACACATTCAAGAACTTCCAGAAGCTAACCAGCTAACTAGCTACAAGCTATTTAGTCATTGTTAGCCACTGCTAGCGGCTTTTACCTTCTGCACAGCCAGCCAGTTTTTTTTTACCTGGATAATACTCGCCAGTCTAGCTTCCCTGCCCCATCCACCGCTGCCCCCTGGACACTAATCACTTGGCTACATAGCTGATGCATGCTGGACTGTCCATTAATCATTGTACTCCATTCTGCTTGTTTATGTTTTATCTGTCGGCACCAGCCGCACTCAGGCTCTGTGCGTAGTTAATCCGACCCTCCCTGCCTAGTCAACGCCATTTTACCTGCTGTTGTTGTGCTAGCTGATTAGCTGTTGTTGTCTCACCTACTGTTTTAGCTACTGTTTTAGCTAGCTCTCCCAATTCAACACCTGTGATTACTGTATGCCTCGCTGTATGTCTCTCTCAAATGTCAATATGCCTTGTATACTGTTGTTCAGGTTAGTTATCATTGTTTTAGTTTACAATGGAACCCCTAGTTTCACTCTTCATACCCCTGATACCTCCTTTGTCCCACCTCCCACACACGCGGTGACCTCACCCATTACAACCAGCATGTCCAGAGATACAACCTCTCTCATCATCACCCAGTGCCTGGGCTTACCTCCGCTGTACCCGCACCCCACCATACCCCTGTCTGCGCATTATGCCCTGAATATATTCTACCATGCCCAGAAATCTGCTCCTTTTATTCTCTGTCCCCAACGCTCTAGGCGACCAGTTTTGATAGCCTTTAGCCGCACCCTCATACTACTCCTCCTCTGTTCCATGGGTGATGTGGAGGTAAACCCAGGCCCTGCATGTCCCCAGGCACCCTCATTTGTTGACTTCTGTGATCGAAAAAGCCTTGGTTTCATGCATGTCAACATCAGAAGCCTCCTCCCAAAGTTTGTTTTACTCACTGCTTTAGCACACTCTGCTAACCCTGATGTCCTTGCCGTGTCTGAATCCTGGCTCAGGAAGGCCACCAAAAATTCTGAGATTTCCATACCCAACTATAACATTTTCCGACAAGATCGAACTGCCAAAGGGGGAGGAGTTGCAGTCTACTGCAGAGATAGCCTGCAAAGTAATGTCATACTTTCCAGGTCCATACCCAAACAGTTCGAACTACTAATTTTGAAAATTACTCTCTCCAGAAATAAGTCTCTCACTGTTGCCGCCTGCTACCGACCCCCCTCAGCTCCCAGCTGTGCCCTGGACACCATTTGTGAATTGATCGCCCCCCATCTAGCTTCAGAGTTTGTTCTGTTAGGTGACCTAAACTGGGATATGCTTAACACCCCGGCAGTCCTACAATCTAAGCTAGATGCCCTCAATCTCACACAAATCATCAAGGAACCCACCAGGTACAACCCTAAATCTGGTAACAAGGGCACCCTCATAGACGTCATCCTGACCAAATGGCCCTCCAAATACACCTCCGCTGTCTTCAACCAGGATCTCAGCGATCACTGCCTCATTGCCTGTATCCGCTACGGAGCCGCAGTCAAACGACCACCCCTCATCACTGTCAAACGATCCCTAAAACACTTCTGTGAGCAGGCCTTTCTAATCGACCTGGCCCGGGTATCCTGGAAGGACATTGACCTCCTCCCGTCAGTTGAGGATGCCTGGTCATTCTTTAAAAGTAACTTCCTCACCATTTTAGATAAGCATGCTCCGTTCAAAAAATGCAGAACTAAGAACAGATATAGCCCTTGGTTCACTCCAGATCTGACTGCCCTCGACCAGCACAAAAACATCCTGTGGCGGACTGCAATAGCATCGAATAGTCCCCGCGATATGCAACTGTTCAGGGAAGTCAGGAACCAATACACGCAGTCAGTCAGGAAAGCTAAGGCCAGCTTCTTCAGGCAGAAATTTGCATCCTGTAGCTCCAACTCCAAAAAGTTCTGGGACACTGTGAAGTCCATGGAGAACAAGAGCACCTCCTCCCAGCTGCCCACTGCACTGAGGCTAGGTAACACGGTCACCACCGATAAATCCATGATTATCGAAAACTTCAACAAGCATTTCTCAACGGCTGGCCATGCCTTCCGCCTGGCTACTCCAACCTCGGCCAACAGCTCCGCCCCCCCCCGCAGCTACTCGCCCAAGCCTCTCCAGGTTCTCCTTTACCCAAATCCAGATAGCAGATGTTCTGAAAGAGCTGCAAAACCTGGACCCGTACAAATCAGCTGGGCTTGACAATCTGGACCCTCTATTTCTGAAACTATCCGCCGCCATTGTCGCAACCCCTATTACCAGCCTGTTCAACCTCTCTTTCATATCGTCTGAGATCCCCAAGGATTGGAAAGCTGCCACAGTCATGCCCCTCTTCAAAGGGGGAGACACCCTGGACCCAAACTGTTACAGACCTATATCCATCCTGCCCTGCCTATCTAAGGTCTTCGAAAGCCAAGTCAACAAACAGGTCACTGACCATCTCGAATCCCACCGTACCTTCTCCGCTGTGCAATCTGGTTTCCGAGCCGGTCACGGGTGCACCTCAGCCACGCTCAAGGTACTAAACGATATCATGACCGCCATCGATAAAAGACAGTACTGTGCAGCCGTCTTCATTGACCTTGCCAAGGCTTTCGACTCTGTCAATCACCATATTCTTATCGGCAGACTCAGTAGCCTCGGTTTTTCGGATGACTGCCTTGCCTGGTTCACCAACTACTTTGCAGACAGAGTTCAGTGTGTCAAATCGGAGGGCATGCTGTCCGGCCCTCTGGCAGTCTCTATGGGGGTGCCACAGGGTTCAATCCTCGGGCCGACTCTTTTCTCTGTATATATCAGTGATGTTGCTCTTGCTGCGGGCGATTCCCTGATCCACCTCTACGCAGACGACACCATTCTATATACTTCCGGCCCGTCCTTGGACACTGTGCTATCTAACCTCTAAAAGAGCTTCAATGCCATACAACACTCCTTCCGTGGCCTCCAACTGCTCTTAAACGCTAGTAAAACCAAATGCATGCTTTTCAACCGTTCGCTGCCTGCACCCGCACGCCTGACTAGCATCACCACCCTGGATGGTTCCGACCTTGAATATGTGGACATCTATAAGTACCTAGGTGTCTGGCTAGACTGTAAACTCTCCTTCCAGACTCATATCAAACATCTCTAATCGAAAATCAAATCTAGAGTCAGCTTTCTATTCCGCAACAAAGCCTCCCTCACTCACGCCGCCAAACTTACCCTAGTGAAACGGACTATCCTACCGATCCTCGACTTCGGCAATGTCATCTACAAAATTGCTTCCAACACTCTACTCAGCAAACTGGATGCAGTTTATCACAGTGCCATCCGTTTTGTCACTAATGCACCATATACCACCCACCACTTCGACCTGTATGCTCTAGTCGGCTGGCCCTCGCTACATATTCGTCGCCAGACCCACTGGCTCCAGGTCATCTACAAGTCCATGCTAGGTAAAGCTCCACCTTATCTCAGTTCACTGGTCACGATGGCAACACCCATTCGTAGCACGCGCTCCAGCAGGTGTATCTCACTGATCATCCATAAAGCCAACACCTCATTTGGCCGCCTTTCGTTCCAGTTCTCTGCTGCCTGTGACTGGAACGAATTGCAAAAATCGCTGAAGTTGGAGACTTATCTCCCTCACCAACTTTAAACATCTGCTATCTGAGAAGCTAACCAATCGCTGCAGCTGTACATAGTCTATCGGTAAATAGCCCACCCATTTTTACCTACCTCATCCCCATACTGTTTTTATATATTTACTTTTCTGCTCTTTTGCACACCAATATCTCTACCTGTACAATTGTAATTATTCACCTACCTCCTCATGCCTTTTGCACACAATGTATATAGACTCCCCTTTTTTTCTACTGTGTTATTGACTTGTTAATTGTTTACTCCATGTGTAACTCTGTGTTGTCCGTTCACACTGCTATGCTTTATCTTGGCCAGGTCGCAGTTGCAAATGAGAACTTGTTCTCAACTAGCCTTCCTGGTTAAATAAAGGTGAAATAAATAAATATAAAATAAACTGTAAGTCCCAAATGACACCTTTTTCCCTTTATAGTGCACTACTTTTGACCAGGGCCATTAGGGAACTATAAGGAATAGGGTGCCATAGTGTCAATGGAGCAAGTATGACATAATGAACCGGTCATATTGATCCTGGCCAGGTTAGAACACAAAGAGCCTGTCGGCCAATAGAAGCTCAATAAAACAAAGTGTATCTATGGTCTGGATCCGCTGCCTGGGACACATCACATTTAATTGGTTTCCTACTGTTTTACAACTAGTCCACTGTCCACTCACTCTCCCCCAAAGGCCTTTAGCCTGGAACCAGAGCATTTCACAGCCAAGGATAGACAGCAAAATATGCAGAAGAAGAATTTACCTAAGGGTTGTTGGTGTTACAGTTTTCTTCTGGTGAAAGAGAGGCAGACCAAAAAGCAGCATGGTTATTTATAAAAATCTTTAATAATAAAGAACGATAACTTGAACAATGTATAATACAAAATAAGAAACCGTAGAAAACCGAAAACAGTCCTAACTGGTGCAAAACACAGACAGGAACAATCATCCACGAAATACTCAAAGAATATGGCTGCCTAAATATGGTTCCCAATCAGAGACAACGATAAACACCTGCCTCTGATTGAGAACCACTCCAGGCAACCATAGACTTACCTAGACTACTTCACTAAACACAATCCCATAAACTAATAGCCTAACAAATGAACAATTCTTTAAAAAATACAGACTTTTGATTGTCTTTATTAAGACATACCTTATATCAAATTTCAGCCAGACCGACCAACCAGCACCAGTCTAGTCAATAACTCAACTCACTCCCAACACAAGTTTCTTCCCAGGTCCCACCCTTAAATTTTTTTTAGTTCACAAGGTTTTAGTTCACAAGGTTTAAAAAACATACACCTAATTTCATATGCCTAATAGTACTGTAGAGCTCTTTTTACTTGCACACAATATAGCTGTGTGTAAGATTAATTATTGGTTTTGGTGTGTTAAGCCAAGGCCAGAATGACAATCCACAGGACGGCAGACCCCTATTGGCCAGGGCTGAGCAGCCCAGCAACTAGGGATTGCCTAAATAGGTATCTCCCCTGACGTGGGCATGTTTTTAATACATACTCCTTTAGTTGTACTGTGTTCCATATAAGGCATACCTTATGAAAGTTGCCCAGTATACCCTTAATGATACTTAATGAAACAGGGAAAGGGAGAATTTGTAGATGTGCTGTGATAAAAGAACATGCTCTTTGCCATAATTCAGCCAGCCTTCACAAGACCATAACATATGCAAATATGTCTCCTTTTGTGTTTTACACCTCCAGCAGAGGAATTACATTTCTGAGTGCATGTAATTCCCTTTCACCGGAATCATTTCATTAGGTAAAAGGTCGCAAAGTTCAAGGGGGCCGAATACTTTCGCAAGGCACTGTATATCCATTTATCGTCATCAATAGCTTCTACCAGGTCTTACTCACCTTTTGGTTGAACATGTTTGCATCATCGGGAAAAGCCTCTATCAACTCTTGATACAGTTTGTAAATTAACTTTGGAGGTTTGTCAGACTCCCTTAAAATAGCATCTGTCTTATCCAGTGTTTGCTGCACAGAGAGAATAAAGTGTTGTATCTTCATCGAAAACTGGTCTTCCCTGGCTGCCTGACCCTGCTGAGACCTCTGTCACCCTCTGGTCTTCCTGAGATGAGGCATGACAAAGAATTACCTTGTAGTACATTTATACATTATTTTATCCAAGAATATAATCAATGGTTCAATAATTTAAATTACCTTTATTCCCAGATCCCAGACTGTAGCTTTAAGGTTAAACTGTCCTGTAGCTACTGTGGGTCTGCCCATCATTTCAAGATGGAACTTTGTATCATTCACTGATATTGTTAATATACTGCAAAATTCACCTGAGATCCGTAGACTGGTCATCCCTGGCTGTTTGACCCTGCTGGGACACCTGTCACCATCTGATCCTGCTAAGACATGATGAGCATAGTGTTGTGTACTGACTGTGCACTAGAGGCCTGCATTCCTGTTTGCCGACAGGAGAGAGATCATTGCGGCAAGGTCTGAGGGCGAGAGTGGGGGGTCAGACAGATGACTATGGGATGAAAATATTTTTGTTGAGCCTCAAATGATTTGGAAACAGTCTTCTATCTGCTTTGTATGCGTGGGCCTACCTATTGTATTATAATCCCATATTTTTTGCATTATTCACACACTCAGATTTCTAGGCTGCCTACATGGGGAGAAAATGCAATTGCGGTTAACTTCAATTTGAAATTAACTTAAATATGATTAGACTGTAGTTTACTACAGTGTCTGTAAAACAATATTGAGAATGGAAAGAAGAGGAGGGGCTCAACCTAAATGAGTTGAAGTGCAATTTTTTAAATATAATCATCATTGAACAGGCTTTTATGGTGAGCGGGCATTGCACCTTTTCATTTTCAATAAGTATTGATTACCCATTTATTTGTCTGCCTGCAAATCATCCTCCTAAAAGGTAGGTTATATCCTATAGGCCTATGCAAAATGTAGCAAAGTGTCGCTTTCATCATTCTTGGTGCTTCAAGTAATGTAGCCATACCTCCACCATGTGTGGTCTCAATTAAATAGTCTGGGCTATAGTCTATGCATGGGCGGAGAAGTACGAGGCAGTTATCTTTCCAAGGAAATGCCCTTCCTAAACAGGCTTATGATTAGGTTATAGTTCACTACATTGCTTGAAAGTCCTAAATATTCATCACCCATATTTCTCTGTCTGAAAATCTTCCCACTCCAAGAAAGTAGGCTATAAAAATAGCTCAATAGAAAGTGTACGTCTCTCCAACTCTGCTCTCTTCAAACTGCTCTCTACATCTAGCATATTGGCTGATATAGCCCAGCAATACAGATAGCCTAATATAAGGGCCATGTGAGAATCTCTGGTAATGTAACCTATTTCTTAAGTTATTTTTGAGCATTTTGTCACTACTGTGTGGAGAGACGGACCAAGGCCCAGCGTGCTCTGAGTTCCACATCTTTAGTTTTGTGAAACTTACAACGAACCGTAACATAAGAAGCGCAACATGCACTAACTCAAAACAAGATCCCACAAAACACAGTGGGGAAATGGCTGCCTAAATATGATCCCCAATCAGAGACAACGATAAACAGCTGTCTCTGATTGGGAACCATCCCAGGCCAACATAGAAATAAATCACCTAGAGAGGAACACCCCCCTAGTCACACCCCGACCTAACCAAAATAGAGAATAAAAAGGCTCTCTATGGTCAGGGCGTGACATATTTGATATTGCCTATTGGGCGTAAAATTGCTGGGACCATAGCTGGCAAGTGAGCTGCATGACATACACCTAAAATAACATTGCAGGAATGCAGATGGTTTTGAGACCAGTTCTTGTGGTAGCGGGTCGGAGTCGGACTAAAAGCCTGCACTGGGTGTGGTATGGAAAGCTGTAGAGCAGGCAGGAGCAGGATGAAGAAATCGGTCTGGCCCAGACTGACACTGTGCACCATGACAGTGAAGCCTGTAACTTTAGAGCTGTTTATTACAACGTCAGTAGGAAAAGTAGGGAATTAGCTAGGGAAACTGACAGATCAATAATGTTACATTACCATACTGACTAATAACTCACACTGCACTGAATAAACGTCAGAATATCTATCTTCTATGTTTGGCCTGATGGTTTCATAATTTCATTCAGGTCTAGTGTGATTGAGGCAAAAAATATTAGCTAACGTTTTCCAACTTTTGGCCAGCTCTATCTCACTGTATATCAACTGGCAAACCTAGCCAAGTACATGCACAAAGGCTGCAAAACATTTCCATACAAACAACAGCTGTTAGATAGTAATAATAGTCACCTCATATTACGATCTGACAGATGGCTAGAGGCTAGAGCTGACCTGGCTGTGGTAGCTACTAGCTAGTGTAGGTAATTCATTCACCTCAGTTGAAAGGGGATGAAACATTAGTTAACGTTACATGTCAGTTACAATACCAGCTCAGCACTGCGAATAAACAATCGTTTTTTTCTGTTAAGTTAAACAGCAGTTACCTTGCCAGTCAAATAAAGAGTAGCCAGTTTCTGCTCTGCTTGCTTTTACAAATCGGTGAAAGAGCACAACACATAGACATTGAAGTATGCTCAACTCTCCCGTGCTGGTCAAGCCAGCATTCCAGAAGCTTTGCCTTCACACAGCCTGTCAGCATGCTCTGTGGTGTCCACACAGTCCTAAATCCAGCCAGCTGAACACTCCAAACAGCCTACCTGACCCCTCTGAGGCGTCTGCATTGTACTAAAGCACACCGTTGCCGTTTTGTAATAAGAAAACTGCAATTTCAGAATGTTGGGAGACATTACACCCCCCCCCCTCGTCCACAGTGAAAGTTGCTGTGAGGTGCTGCTCTCCACTTTCTGGAGGGCCAAGTTTTGAAATCAGTGGAATTACAGTATGATAGCTAAGGGCAACCATGGCATCCATGACAGAGAGGGAGAAGCATCCATCCATGTATACGCTTAAGATTGTCTAGCTAGCTACATTTCCAGATATTACAAGTTCCTAATTTTGTCAGAAAGTGGCTTTCATTTCAAGTTAAAGTGTACTGTTAGCTAGCTAGCGATCTCAGAGCCATTTGCTTTGCTAGTTATAGCCTAATGTTAGCTAGCTAACATTGAACCTGGATGCAGATTCAAGCAGGGTAGTAACGTCATGAGTTGGGATTATGGTTCATGATTTAGCTAGCTACATGTTTTAACAAAAGCCTCCACTATGCAACTAACCATTTCAATAGAATATTCATGATGTCACTGCGACAACGGTTGATAGAAGTAGCTGGTTCGCTCTGGCTATATATTCTGATTTCAGAGCACTCTCATCTGAGTGTGCCAGAGTGCAGAATAACTGACAAATTTACGAATGCTTAACTACTGTTAAATCTGGCCAGTGTCAGTAAACATTGGCAAAAAAAGCGTAATTAAATTGTTGCCAGCAGCACGGTTGCAGTCACCAACGCTCTGGATGACATGATAACAGCCTAACCAGCTCTGCTAGGGTGAGTAAAATGGTCAGAATGAGCTGTTCTCTCATTTGTGTCTAGCTACCAATCCAGCCAACGTTAGCCAGTTAGCTTGGGTGCTTGACTGCTGTTGGTGGGACAGAACGCTTGGATCAACCTTACTCCTGTTAGTGTTTAAATACTGGAGAGTTGAGACCAAATCACGGATGCTGGACAGAGTGGATTTCAGTTGTAACAAAAGACAGTTTTAATGAGTCAAAGATATCTTGTCCCGCAGTTTTACGTGCACGGATCTAGTTCATATAACTCGGCAAGGAGTCAGGTGAAAAAGAGACCTTATACAACGGAGTCTTGTCGTTTTGGTCTTCTGTTTGGTCACAAAGGGTTGGAGGCGGGCCTTGCTCTAGCCAGAGCGGGCCCCATTGGTGCACAGCAAAAGTCCTTTGCTCTTGGGACCCGACCAGTAGAGGGGGATGAGATGTGTGTTTATACAAGGAGATACAGTGCCTTGCGAAAGTATTCGGCCCCCTTGAACTTTGCGACCTTTTGCCACATTTCAGGCTTCAAACATAAAGATATAAAACTGTATTTTTTTGTGAAGAATCAACAACAAGTGGGACACAATCATGAAGTGGAACGACATTTATTGGATATTTCAAACTTTTTTAACAAATCAAAAACTGAAAAATTGGGCGTGCAAAATGATTCAGCCCCCTTAAGTTAATACTTTGTAGCGCCACCTTTTGCTGCGATTACAGCTTGGGGTATGTCTCTATCAGTTTTGCACATCGAGAGACTGAATTTTTTTCCCATTCCTCTTTGCAAAACAGCTCGAGCTCAGTGAGGTTGGATGGAGAACATTTGTGAACAGCAGTTTTCAGTTCTTTCCACAGATTCTCGATTGGATTCAGGTCTGGACTTTGACTTGGCCATTCTAACACCTGGATATGTTTATTTTTGAACCATTCCATTGTAGATTTTGCTTTATGTTTTGGATCATTGTCTGGTTGGAAGACAAATCTCCGTCCCAGTCTCAGGTCTTTTGCAGACTCCATCAGGTTTTCTTCCTGAATGGTCCTGTATTTGGCTCCATCCATCTTCCCATCAATTTTAACCATCTTCCCTGTCCCTGCTGAAGAAAAGCAGGCCCAAACCATGATGCTGCCACCACCATGTTTGACAGTGGGTATGGTGTGTTCAGGGTGATGAGCTGTGTTGCTTTTACGCCAAACATAACGTTTTGCATTGTTGCCAAAAAGTTCAATTTTGGTTTCATCTGACCAGAGCACCTTCCACATGTTTGGTGTGTCTCCCAGGTGGCTTGTGGCAAACTTTAAATGACACTTTTTATGGATATCTTTAAGAAATGGCTTTCTTCTTGCCACTCTTCCATCAAGGCCAGATTTGTGCAATATACGACTGATTGTTGTCCTATGGACAGAGTCTCCCACCTCAGCTGTAGATCTCTGCAGTTCATCCAGAGTGATCATGGGCCTCTTGGCTGCATCTCTGATCAGTCTTCTCCTTGTATGAGCTGAAAGTTTAGAGGGACGGCCAGGTCTTGGTAGATTTGCAGTGGTCTGATACTCCTTCCATTTCAATATTATCGCTTGCACAGTGCTTCTTGGGATGTTTAAAGCTTGGGAAATCTTTTTGTATCCAAATCCGGCTTTAAACTTCTTCACAACAGTATCTCGGACCTGCCTGGTGTGTTCCTTGTTCTTCATGATGCTCTCTGCGCTTTTAACGGACCTCTGAGACTATCACAGTGCAAGTGCATTATTACGGAGACTTGATTACACACAGGTGGATTGTATTTATCATCATTAGTCATTTAGGTCAACATTGGATCATTCAGAGATCCTCACTGAACTTCTGGAGAGAGTTTGCTGCACTGAAAGTAAAGGGGCTGAATAATTTTGCACGCCCAATTTTTCAGTTTTTGATTTGTTAAAAAAGTTTGAAATATCCAATAAATGTCGTTCCACTTCATGATTGTGTCCCACTTGTTGTTGATTCTTCACAAAAAAATACAGTTTTATATCTTTATGTTTGAAGCCTGAAATGTGGCAAAAGGTCGCAAAGTTCAAGGGGGCCGAATACTTTCGCAAGGCACTGTATTTGTGTGTCTGGAAATCTGATACAGGAGAGCAGAGGGGGTCGTGAAAGAAGAGAACAGAGGGGGTCAGTCTTATGGCTGGGTGTATGTGTTCTTGCGATGGAATGTCTTTGTTTATATGAGCTATGTGTATGAATATTTATATAACACTCCTCAGCCAGAGCGTGCGCTCTGAATGCTCCTGGAGCAAACAAAACGCTCTGAATTTAAGAAAGGACAATCTGACAACGCTCTGAGTTTATGAATGCCCAGAGCACACTCTGGCACTCCAAATTAAATTTAAGAACAAACCAGCCTTTAGTCTTAATCTTTGGTTGTTTGGTACATGGCCTCACATGTGGATCCTTAGAGATGGGTGGGGCTAAAGCTTAAGGGGGTGTGCACGGTGCTGAATGGGTGTAGACAAAGAAGAGCTCTCCAGTAAGTGTGCCAAAATATTCAAAGGCCATTTTCTCAGAAGTGAGGTTACAAGTTTATAAACTTTCAAAGCAGAATTACTTTCCCATTGTTCCTCAACTCTAGTGTATGATATACAATTTTCTAGCTCTGAGTTGATACTTTTATCCAGTGGTGGAAAAAGTCGGCAAATGTCATACTTGAGTAAAAGTAAGGATACCTTAATAGAAAATTGCTCAAGTAAAAGCAAAAGTCACCCAGTAAAATTCTACTTGAGTACAAGTCTAAAAGTATTTGGTTTTAAATATACTTAAGTATCAAAGTAAATGTAATTGCTAATATATAATTAAGTATCAAAAGTACAATTCCATATTTTAAGCAAACCAGATGGCATCATTTTCTAGTTGTTTAAAAAAAAACGGATAGCCAGGGGCACGCTCCAACACTCACACATCATTTACAAACAACGCTTGTGTTTAATGAGTCCGATAGGTCAGAGGCAGTAGAGATGACCAGGAATGTTCTCTTGATAAGTGTATGAATTAGACCATTTCCCTGTCCTGCTAAGAATTCTAAATGTACTTTTGAATGTCAGGGAAAATGTATGGAGTAAATAGTACACCATTTTCTTTAGGAATGTAGTTAAGTAAAAGTAAAGTTGTCAAAAATATAAATAGTAAAGTAAAGTACAGATACCCCCAAAAACTACTTAAGTAGTACTTTCAAGTATTTTTAGTCAAGTACTTTACACCACTGATTTTATCTAATGTATAAAAAAAAAAAACATTTCAAATGTTGCTACTTAAGACCGAATTGGTCACAAATGAACTATGACATAGCCAATGAATATATAGCACAACTTTGGATTTCATCCCCATTTCAAAATCAAATGGTTTTGACCGTTTTTATGGAATGATCTTTAGTTCTCCTCAAGCTTTGGCCATGCAGGGCGCCTCGCAAAAGTGTCAGTGAGATGTTTGATTTTTCAGGTTTGGTTAGCAGTCCAATGTTTACTAATGCTGCTAGCTTGAGTGTGGTGGCTGCTTGATTTGACAGTGGGATACATAAACCATTTACAGTGCCTTCAGAAAGTATTCAGATCACCTGACTTTTTCACATTTTGTTACGTTTCAGCCTTATTCTAAAATGTATTAAATCATTTTATCAATCTACACACAATACCCCATAATCCCAAAGTAAAAACAGATTTTTAGAAATGTTTGCAAATGTATAAAAAAATAAATTAACTGAAATATCACATTACATAAATATTCAGAACCTTTATTCAGTACTTTGTTGAAGCATCTTTGGCAGAGATTACAGCCTAGAGTCTTCTTGGTACACCCGTATCACCTGTATTTGGGGAGTTTCTCCCATTCTTCTCTGCAGATCCTCTCAAGCGCTGTCAGGTTGGATGGGGAGCATTTGCTGCAGAACTATTTTCAGGTCTCTCCAGAGATGTTAGATCCGGTTCAAGTCCGGGCTCTGGCAGGGCCACTCAAGGACATTCAAAAATCACTGAATGTCTCCCTCTCTAGATTTAAGCACCAGCTGTCAGAGCAGCTCACAGATCACTGCAACTGTACATAGCCCATCTGTAAATAGCCCATCCAACTACCTCATCCCCATACTGTTATTATTATTATTTATTTTTCTCCTTTGCACCCCAGTATCTCTACTTGCACACTTATCTTCTGCACATCTATCACTCCAGTGTTTAATTGTTATATTGTATCCTCTATATTACCCTACCTCATTTGCACACACTGTATAAATACTTTTTTCTATTGTATTATTGACTGTATGTTTGTTTATTCCATGTGTAACTCTGTGTTGTTGTTTGTGTCGCACTGCTTTGCTTTATCTTGGCCAGGTCGCAGTTGTAAATGAGAACTTGTTCTCAACTAGCCTAACTGGTTAAATTAAATAAAGGTGAAATATATATATATATTTTTAATTCAGAGGCTTGTCCCGAAGCCAATCCTGCGTTGCCTCGTTGTCTTGTTGGAAGGTGAACCTTCGCTCCAGTCTGAGGTCCTGAGCGCTCTGGAGCAGGTTTTCATCAAGGATCGCTCTGTACTTGTACAGATCTCTCTGTACTAGTCTCCCAGTCCCAGCCACTGAAAAACATGGGATGGTGGCAGGTTTCCTCCAGACGTGACGCTTGGCATTCAGGTCAAAGAGTTCAATCTTGGTTCCATCAGACCAGAGAATCTTGTTACTCATGCATGGTCTGAGAGTCTTTTGGTGCATTTAGGCAAACTCCAGTGGGCTGTCAAGTGCCTTTTACTGAGGAGTGGCTTCCATCTGGCCACTCTACCTTAATGGTGGGATTGGTGGGGTGCTGCAGAGATGGTTGTCCTGGAAGTTTCTCCCATCTCCACAGAGAAAGTCTAGAAAAATCAACTCCCAATATCAATTCCCAATTCCTGGTCAAAAGGAGTGCTATATAGTGAATAGGGTGGCAATTGGGACGCATCCCTTGCCTGTCTGAACTTTTTTATTGATATGCGTGATAAAAATGTAACTGCTAAACTGTCACTCAGGCTGTCAGATGGAAATTGCCATAGTCAAAGCAGGGGGAAAGTAAACATCGCTGCAGAAACTAATGGCCTTCCCTGGGTGTGGAAACAGAGATTAATGTAGCTACACTCTATAGAAGAAAGAGAGAGAGAAACATGCAATCTTTTTTCTCTACCTTTCCTCCCACCCCATCTTTCTGTATAATGATAACAAAGCCTTTTCCCTGTCATTTTAATGACATATTATACAGTATACTGTTGGCCTATCCCTCTCATTCAGTCATCAAACTATTCACTACTCCACCAGGTGTGTGGGAAACTTTGACCTTGTACCTCCCTCCTCCACTGATATATATATAGGTTGAGAGTGGTGGTGGGAGTACCCTTGATGTATTGAGAATTTGTCAAGAGTGAAGAAAAAGAGCAGAGTAGCCTATTGATTGATTTTGTTTTGGGTAAACACGTTGTACAGTTGAAAAAAAACATAATTTATTAAGAAAGTGTAAAAACACTTATTTCCAGTGTGGTCCACGGTTAATGATATATTACTTTGCATTGAGCTATAAAACATTTACCACTGCATCCCCTTACAAAAAGGTACATTGGTAGTACAATTTCAAAAATACCATGGTACTACTATGGATTTTTGGTCACTACCATGGCAAGAAAATAACAGTGCTGGTGTAAATACCACGGTATTTTCCTGCCATGGTAGTAACCAAAAAAGCGTAGTAGTACCATGGTCGATTTTCAGGAAAATACCAATATGCACAAATACACAAAAATGAACCATGGTAGTACAATTAAAAAAATACCATGGTTGTACTAGTAACACGTAGTGAAATATGAAAGCATGGTAATTGTTTACAATAAATTATGATGTTCTGTGTCCCAAAGTGACCAAAAACATAGTAATTTATGCTACTCACATAATGCAACATTGACTACTCACTGTGCAATGGCAAAGCGTAGGCCTAGTACCCTCTTAAACCCCTTTAGCTCAAAGTGAAAAAACACAACACACATGGTCTAGTAGTGTAGCTCTTCAACCTTGGGACCTGGATAGGGTATGGTGAGAAGAATGAAGAGTCTGAAACCTTGAAGACTTAAAATAGTTAGTTTATCTGGTGCTTCTTTCTTCAATACAGTTTTATGTTGGTTCTCTCTCATTCAACTGACTTGGCTTCTCATATTGTAATGTATACGCCAGGAGTCAGGAAGCAGGTGCAGGCGGTGAGTTTAATAATGAAAAGATACAGATGAACAAACATGAGAAACAATACTACCTAAAGACAGATGTCAACTGAGGGCTAAATAACGGGGGAGAAAAATTATGTAAAATGATGACCAGGTGTGCGTAATGATGGGGAACAAGTGAGTGTAATATAGTTGCCAGGGCCGGAGGTTAGTAGACCGGCGGCGTCGAGCGCCGGAGGGAGGGAGCAGGAGTAGGCGTGACATATATTCAATTTTAAATAGCCAACATATTAAAAAACTATTTTTAGTATGTCCCCCGTGGGAACAACAATAATAGTGGTAAAAACATCAGAAAGGAGTATATCAGTTACAAAGTCTATGGACAGATGTGAACAAAGACGCTCAGGCACGGGAAGGGGAAGTAGTTTCCCTGCTGGAGCACCACGGGGAGATTTGGATTGGGTACATATGGAGCATGAGTTGACATAGTGGGCGATGTCCTGCGCCAAGGTGGGCCACAAGAACTTCTCAGAGAGGGATTGCATGGTGCGGGTGGTGATACCTGGGTGTCCAGCAGCGAGGGATGTGTGTGCCCGGGTCAACAGCCAATCTCTTACCCTCATGGGGACGTAGATGTCACGACATCCGCCAAAGTCGGTCCCTCTCCTTGTTCGGGTGGCGTTCGGCGGTCGATGTCACCGGCCTTCTAGCCATCGCCAATCCACTTTTAATTTGTTTTGTCCTTGTCTTACACACCTGGTTTCAATCCCCCAATTACTTGTTCATTATTTAACCCTCTGTTCCCCCATGTTTGTTTATGAGTGATTGTTTATTGTATTGCGGTCCGTTATTGTGGCCTTGGATTTATTTGACGTGTATTGTGATTATTGTTGAGTAAAATTGCGTACATTACTCATATCTGCTGTCCTGCGCCTGACTCATCTACACCAGCTACACACAGACACATTACAGTAGATGCATTCTGGAGGGCAGGTAGCATGAGCGGGTTCCCTCTACAGAGCCTGGTGGATGTCCACATCTACGTCCCAAAACATGGGGCTAATGAAATGTGAGGACCGATTGATGGTTCCACTGATTGATGGTCACTTACAGGACTCTCAACCGGCGTGGAACCACACGGTACGGGAAAGCAGGTCCCTCTGCATCCTGGTCCCCAGGCGGTGATTTTCATCCTTGACCAGGAGATGGAGGGTTTATGACATTGGATCCACAGGAGGCCGAGGATTACTTTGTGTACTAGTGCGGTGGCGATGAGAAAGGGAAGGCTTTTCTGGTGCATGAGTCACATGGTGAGGGTGAGGGGTTCTGTGATGTGTGTGATTGCATCGGATCGGATCCCAATGATCACTTATCCAGGGCATGGACTGGAAAAGGAGAGGAAGAGCGGGTATAAGGTGATGTTCAGGGAGGAGGCGAGGGCCTTGTCAATGAAATTCCCTGCGGCACCAGAGTCCACTAGAGCTGTAGAGACAACATATGAGGGACAGCCAGCCAGTGAAAATGAACCAGAAAAAAATTGCCGGAAAGAGATGATTATGGAATACTCCAAGATCCATGATTGAGTCTTTGAATGAAGATAAAACTGTCCAGTTTGACTGATTGTTGCTGCTCGTTCCAGTCGCTAGCTGCAGCGAACTGAAAAGACGAGCGACCCAGGGATGTGTGTGCTTTGAGGACCTTAATTAACAGAATGTGACTGGCAGAATGGGTGTTGTATGTGGAGGATGAGGGCTGCAGTAGATATCTCAGATAGGGGGGAGTGAGGCTTAAGAGGGTTTAATAAATAAGCATTCACCAGTGTGTTGTGCGATGGGTATACAGAGATGACCAGTTGGCAGAGGAGTATAGAGTGCAGTGATGTGTCCTATAAGGAGCATTGGTGGCAAATCTAATGCCGAATGGTAAAGAACATCTAGCTGCTCGAGAGTACCCTTACCTGCCGATCTATAAATTCTGTCTCCGTAATCTAGCATGGGTAAGAGGAGTAATTACGATAGGAGTGATCACGATAGAGGAATCCAAGTCTAGATTTAACTTTAGCCTGCAGGTTTGATTTGTTCTGAGAGAAGGACAGTGTACCGTCTAGCCATACTCTCAAGTACTTGTATGAGGTGACTACCTCAAGCTCTAAACCCTCAGAGGTAGTAATCACACCTGTGGAGAGGGGCATTCTTCTTACAAAACCACACAACCTTTGTTTTGGAGGTGATCAGAACAAGGTTACGGGTAGAGAAAGTTTGTTGGACACTAAGAAAGCTTTGTTGTAGAGCATTTAACACAAACTCCAGGGAGGGGCCAGCTTAGTATAATACTGTATCATCTGCATATAAATGTAGGAGAGAGCTTCCTACTGCCTGAGCTATGTTGTTAATGTAAATTGAGAAGAGTGTGGGGCCTAGGATTGAGCCTTGGGGTACTCCCTTGGTGACAGGCAGTGGCTGAGACAGGAGATCTTCTGACTTTGTACACTGCACTCTTTGAGAGAGGTAGTTAGCAAACCATGCCAAAGACCCCTCAGAGACAACAATACTACTTAGCTGGCCCACAAGAATGGAATGTTCTAACGTATCAAAATCTTTGGCCAAGTCAATAAAAATAGCAGCACAACATTGCTTAGAATCAAGGGCAATGGGGACATCATTGAGGACATTTAAGGTTGCAGTGATACATCCATAACCTGAGCGGAAACCAGATTGTATACCCGAGAGAATACTATAGACATCAAGAACGCCAGTCAGTTGATTATTGTCACGTTTTTCCAACACGCAAAATAGAAATAGGCCTATAACAGTTAGGATCAGCTTGATCTCCCCCTTTAAATAAAGGGCGAACCGTGGCTGCCTTCCAAGCAATGGGAACCTCCCCAGAAAGGAGAGACAGGTTAAAAAGGTTGCAGATAGAGGCAGCAACCTTAAAGAAGAAAGGGTCTAAACCATCTGACTCAAGTTTCAGGTGCTCCTTTAGCACCTCGGACTCAGTGACTGCCTGCAGGGAGAAACTTTGTAGCGGGGCAGGGGAAAAGGGGGAGAAGCATCGGGGATAGTTGCATTAGAAGTTGAGGAAATGTTGGATGGGCAAGGAGGCATGGCTGAGTCAAATAGGAATCCTGACTTAAATAAGTGGTCATAAGGAGCTCATCCATGTGCTTCTTGTCAATAACTAACCACATCATCAACTTTTAGGGACATGGGCAGCTGTGAGGAGGAGGGTTTATTCTTCAGGTCTTTAACCTTTTTCCAGAACTTCTTGGGGATAGACCCACAGAGAGAGAACTGCTCCTTAAAGTAACTAACTTTGGCCTTCCAGATATCCTGAGTTCACTTATTTCTCATTTGCCTGAACGAGAGCCAGTCAGCCTGAGTTTGCTTGTGCCGAGCCTTTCACCAAATGCAATTCTTGAGGTGTAGTAACTCTGCAAGATCACGGTCGAACCAGGGGCTGAACCTGTTTTTAATGATCATGTTCTTATAGGGGCGTGTTTGTTAACAATGCCACTGAATTAAAAAAAATAAATAAGGTCCTAGCGTCTTCAACAGAGGGGATCAAGCTGATTCTATATAATTTCACAGAGGCCAGTTCACAAATGAAGTCTTGCACATTATTTATTTTTTTAGCAAAAATCTATGATAAATCAAGACAGGTTGTTTCACTGAGCAGGCATTACAAACACAGGCTGTAAAACAGTCATCACTAAGGTCATTACAGAAAACACCAGACTGATACATATCAGGATTATTTGTGAGGATAACATCAAGAAGAGTAGCCTTTTCTGGGTGCTTGGAGTAATACCTTGTGGGATTGGTAATAATCTGAGAAAGATTTAGGGAGTCCCATTGATTTAGGACTTGGTCCGGTGTTTTAAGCATGTCCCTGTTTAGCTCACCTAGCAGGACAAATTCAGACTTAGTGTAAGGGGCCAGGAGAGAGCTTAGGGCAGGTAGGGTACATGCCGGTGCTGATGGAGGACGATAGCACCCAGCAACAGTCAAAGCGCGATTTGAAAGTTTAATACTTAAAACCAGCAAATCAAATTATTTGGGGACAGACTTGGTGGAGACAAGCGAGCACTGAAGGTGATCCTTGGTAAAGATTGCCACTCCACCACCGTTGGAAGATCTGTCATGCCAAAAAAGGTTAGAACCAGAAAGGTTAACATCAGTTTTCAAAACACTCTTCCTTAACCACGTCACAGTAATGACCAACACATCTGGATTGAAGCTGTGAACCCACACTTTCAATTGATCCATTTTAGGTAATAAGCTTCTAGTGTTAGCGTGCAGAAAACCCTGGCTTTTACGAAAGCAGAAATCAGTGAAGCAGATATCAGAGCACAAGTCAGAATTGGAGCCAGCAACAGTAGATGGGCCAGCGTATACATGCACGTTTCCAGATATCATCAACAGTAATACAGTCAAGGCACTGCATAGGACAGGGAGAGCTCTGCAGTGCTGATTTATGACATCTACAGTAAATGTGCATCAGATGGCAACAAGATCATACTGTGCAGCAATTTCATCAGGTAACATGAATACAAAGCCGGCGAGAGGTGGTTAGAATGGGATGGGAAGCCAAAAGTCTGTGTAACCAATAGATAGTAAGAGTCCTGAGTGTGGGAACAAACATAGTCTGTCCCACGGTTGGGTAAAGAAAGTTTGTAGTCAACAAAACATGCAAGAGTCATGAGCCAAATAGCAAAATGCACAAGAAAAAAATTTAATATATAACAATTTGGGGCTAGCCATTGTAAGATCAGAGTCACTTGCCCCAATAGTGCCTGTGTGCTGGATGTGAGTGAAAGCTCGGGAGAGGGGGGTGGGAGACAACCAGGGCAGACGGTGAATAGATCGCCAGGTGGAAACCAAGCAGCAGCGCAGCAGTCAACGGGAGTAGGTGTCACACCCACTTGGGAGAAGCTTTTTTTTCTGGAGGCAGATTTCCCCGGAGGCATTGCCGCGGGGAGGATTGTGGACCCTACTTCCATGGGTTCAGTCTCTGTCTCAGGATGGCCAAAGGAGGAGGGCGAGAGGTGATGTAGGTGTGGACGCTCCTGAAGAAGATTATCCAGATGGATGGCCATCACAATGAATGTGTCCTAGGAGAGGTTGTTGTCTCGAGATGTCAGCTCCATCTGGACCTCTTCGCGCAGTCCTCTTCTGAATAGGGGCACAGATCGCCGGCTCAGTCCATCCGCTGTAGGCTGCCACGGTCTGGAAGGTTAGGGTGTACTCTGCAGCGGTCTGGGCACCCTGCCAGAGTTGGAGTTGGCGCTCACCTCCCTCTCTGCCCACCGGTGGATGATCGAAGACCACCCTCAACAGAGCCATGAACCTCTCATAGGCACCCAGCTCCTCCTCTCTCCCAGAAGGCCGTGGCCCACTCCAACGCCCATCCGGTCAGCAGGGAAATTACTTGGCAACCTTGGACCTCTCAGTGGTAGGGGTTCCCGTCTGATGGGTGAAATAAATGGAGCACTGGAGTAGGAAACCACGGCATTTAGTTGGAGTCCCAGACGCCTCAAAAGTCATCAACTGGCAGCTTCATTAAATAGTACCCTCAAAACACCAGTCTTAACATCAACAGTGAACAGGTGACTCCGGGATGCTGGCCTTCTAGGCAGAGTTCCTCTATCCAGTGTCTGTGTTTTTTTGTCCATCTTAATCTTTTATATTTATTGGTTAGTCTGAGATATGGCTTTTTCTTTGCAACTCCTGGAGTTGCCTCTTCACTGTTGACATTGAGACTGGTGTTTTGCTGGTACTATTTAATGAAGCTGCCAGTTGAGGACTTGTGAGGCATCTGTTTCTCAAACTAGACACTCTAATGTACTTGTCCTCTTGCTCAGTTGTGTACCGGGGCCTCCCACTCCTCTTTCTATTCTGGTTAGAGACAGTTTGTGCTGTTCTGTGAAGGGAGTAGTACACAGCGTTGTACGAGATCTTCCATTTCTTGGCAATTTCTCACATGGAATAGCCTTCATTTCTCATAGCAAAAATGGACTGATGTTTCAGAACAAAGTTATTTGTTTTTGGACATTTTGAGCGTGTAATCAAACCCGCAAATACTGATGCTCCAGATACTCAACTCGTTGTCACACCCTGATCTGTTTCACCTGTCCTTGTTATTATCTCCACCCCCTCCAGGTGTCGCTTGTTTTCCCCAGTGTATTTATCCCTGTGTTTCCTGTCTCTCTGTGCTTGTTTGTCTTGTATGTCCAAGCCTACCAGCGGTTTTTCCCATTTTCCTACTGATCCTTTTCTCCTTTTTCTAGTACTCCCGGTTTTGACCCTTGCCTGTTTTGGATTCTGTACCCGCCTGCCTGCCCTGACCTCGAGCCTGCCTGGCACTCTGTACCTCCTGGATTCTGATCTGGTAATGACCTTTTCCATGTCCTCTACTATTCTCTTTCCTATTCCCTTTGTATTTATTAAGCATCTTAAACAACCACCTGCCCCCTGTGTCTGCATTTGCGTCTCATCTAGTGTCATGATACTAGTCTAAAGAAGGCCAGTTGTATTGCTTCTTTAATCATAACAATAGTTTCAGCTGTGCTAACAACTGCTAAAGGGTTTTCTAATGATAATTTTGCCTTTTAAAATTATAAACTTGGATTAGCTAACACAACGTGCCATTGGAACACAGGAGTGATGGTTGCTGGTAATGGTCCTCTGAACATATATGTAGGTATTCCATAAAAAATCTGCCGTTTCCAGCCACAATAGTCATTTACAACATTACCAATGTCTACACTGTATTTCTGATCATTTTAATGGACAAAAAATTTGCTTTTCTTTCAAAAACAAGGACATTTCTAAGTGACCCCAAACTTTTGAACAGTAGTGTAAACCAAATGTTTTAATGCACAGAATGTGTTTTAAAACAGGACTGAAGTACTCTGAAACACACAAAGGGGTTAATCAACCTTTACTATTTATGTTTTTAAGTGAGTGTTGTGAAAACACTGAGGGTTTTAGCACATGTAAAAGGCTGCATTAAAACACAAACTGTGATTATCATAAAATCAATGGTTTAGAAATGTAAATGGTTTATAAGTGCCTATAGAGATTTTTTGTTGAGTAATTCAACCTTCATTTTTTTCTATATTTTAGACTAGAAATATGAGGGGCAGTAAGATGGTATATTTTGTTGGAATTTTACCCACTCAACCACACTGTAAGAAATTAACAAAAAAACAACACATACTTAATAAAAACGAATGCAAGTCATGCAGAGCCTGTGGTTATAACGCACCTGGCTAAGACACGTCACCACTCTCCCCACCAAAAATCATTGTTAAATTCCCTGGTCCAAGCCTTCAGTCTGTTTCTCTCACCTACAGTGCTTTCAGAAAGTATTCACACCCCTTGACTTTTTACACACTTTTTTTTGTGTTACAAACTGATTTTTAAATGGAATAAACAGATTTGTTTTCACTGGCCTACACACAATACCCCATAATGTCAAAATGGAATTATGTTTGATACATTTTTTTTACACATGAATTAAAAGTGAAAAGCTGAAATAATTATTTAACCCTTTTGTTATGGCAAGTCTAAATAAGTTTAGGAGTAAAGATTTGCTTAACAAGTCACATAATAGAGCCCCACATTGGAGGTATTAAAATACCCAGAAAACCTAGAGGCCAAACAGGGAAATGGTTGCAATCATTTTTCCACCATTCATTTTTCCCATAAGGAATTTTATAAACACTTAAAGTAAGGGTGTTTTGTGTAGGCTTACTCTGGCATGACGTTTTCATAACCATGTAAATCTGTCTTGGACAAGGTGACTTTCATCAATATATTCGGCTCTTTGCTCTCAGATTCGAAAATGCAATGTAATTTCCATCAAAGTAGACATCCTGCAAAACTACAAATCCCTGCAAGCTCCTGCACGTCATCTCTAGTTGACACCTTTGCTACAGGTATTGTGTCAATTTAAAACTTGCACAGAATTGTCTATTTAAATAAATGTAGCCAATTTATTCATTACATTTAAATAACATTAGTTAATCCAGAGATTCTTACCTTTGCTTCGATTCTGCAGTTTCGTCCAGATCATCATGGCTTTCATAGGTTTTTATGATAGCCACATTTGCAGCTAATTAGCATTTCATTTTTTGGCGTGGTAAATACAGGCAAATATATTTATAAGTCACCTTGTCCCTGAGAGATTTACATGGTTATTGAAACGTCATGCCAAAGGGCAGGAGTGGGCTGATGACTTGGCAAGTGGCAGCATGGTAGGCACAGCTTGTCCCGTTAATTAATCATAAAATTGAGTATTAGCTGATAACTGCGAAACATCCCGGATAACAGAGAGAACCTTGAACTACTTATTGATCAGCATTTTGATATGCTCGAAAAAGAATCAGATACATCGAAGTGAACCAGAGAAGACCTCTCCTCGGGCTCTGCGAGCAAAACTGAAGGGAAGCCGCCTTCTAAAATTCCAAACTTAACTTTGGAGGGGGAGGTTTTTATAACTGTCTCCAGAAGGTAGAGCATTGCTTTCAAGCATGAGCGAGCAGTTAAAAAAGCTGTTTCTATTGCCTGGGCTACTGGGGGAGGATGAGTCCTTAAAAAAGGAATGAATTACAGTAATAAAATGATCAAAGAAATACGAGCGGAAAATAAGATGTTGAAAACTCCTGAAAACTATTGAAAATAAGATATTGAAAACAATGAAAGCAGAATTACTTGATCTAAAGTGCAGAAGTATGAAGAATAATAATCTCATGATGGGAATAAAGGAGGATGAAAACAAAAACTGTCAGTCAACAGAGGAAAAAGTCAAGGTTTTCATGAAACGTAATCTCAAGATGATGGAGGAACAGGTGGATACAATTGATTTTCAAAGGGATCACCATTTCGGTGGCAGAGGGGAGGGAAGGCTCATCTGATAGTAGCGAGGCTAACTCACTACAAAATGAAGATTGCCTTGCTACAACAGGGTAGGGAGCTGGAGAACACCCCGTTCTCTATTAACAAACAATTTCCCCATAAAAAAGTGGTGAGACGACGTGCCCTGTACCACCTTCAAAAGGCTCCGAGCAGAGAAGCAGAATGTTTGTCTAGTGGTCGATAAATTGTACGTTAACAACCAAGTGTTCAAGGACTTGAAGATGACAACATAGCTGTGAGTGATAGCTACCTCCTGCTGAAGTAGTCCCTGATACACATTGCACTGATGAAGTACGAAACCGTGAACAATGTGGACTTAAAATATGTTTGGACTTATGCGAAGGCCGAAGCTGGGTAAGGCTGACCTATTTTCTTTTTGTTTGTTTATTTATTTCATTTGAAGACTGCACAGGCAGTAAAATAGAAAAACACGTGTTTTAATGAATTTGATTTGATATGATATTATGACTTAAGAGCTGTTATATAGTGTGGCCCTTTTTGGCGGATGTGAATCGGATCAAATAGAATTTAAGATAAAACAAAGTCAATATGAGTAGATCTAATGTAGGGCTAGGATAAAATATTACAGAATTTAAAACCTGCCTAGGTTCGATAATAATTAACGATCTATAACGATCATATAATAATTGGTGTCATTATCTTTTTATATTAAAAAAATTAACTCAAGCTTAATAATGTGAAGGATATATTATTGTTCTGATACACACTGGCAAATGTATTGGGTATTGTCAACAGGGTTGTTGTCTCTATTAGTGTGCGGCTGGCTAGTTTACACGGGGTTAAACTGATTAAAGTTAATGGTAGAGCCAATACAATAACTGGCTTATGGAAGCACTTCTCTAAGAGAGACATTACATTTTTTACATGAGCTATATACACTACCCTTATATTCTCGATCCTAATGATATAGGCCTACGTATAAAACAGCCAACGTGATAGAGCAATGACCCTGGAATAAAAATACAAATGTTTGTGAGTGGAGTTGGTTTTACAGGTTTACTCGCTCTAAAATGTCAGCTCTGCATGTCTTCTTTGCTATTGTGCCAGGGCTTTGTCAGGGTTGATTGTAAGTTAAACTGATGTATCCCTTCATTGGTAGTGTGATAAGTAGGACGAATATTTACTGGCTAGGTCCAGTCGGCCGGCCAGATAGGTCCAGTCGGCCGGCCAGATAGGCCCAGTCAGACGAACGGATAGGTACAGTCTGCCAAACGGATAGGTCCAGTCGTCCGGGTGGATAGTACCAATAGGCCAAACAGATTGGACTGGTCGTCCGGCCGACTGGCCCTAACTGTCCTTTCTGGCCATTCAGCCGACTGGTTCTTTCTGCCCGTCCGGCCGACTGGTCCTTTCTGGCTGACTGGACTTTCTGTCCTATCTGGCCATCTGGCTGATTGGTCCTATCTGGCCTGCCGACTGGTCCTATCTGGCCTGCCGACTGGTCCTATCTGGCCTGCCGACTGGTCCTATCTGGCCAGCCGACTGGTCCTATCTGGCCAGCCGACTGGTCCTATCTGGCCAGCCGACTGGTCCTATCTGGCCGGCCACCTCATCCTTTTCTGGCCGTCCGGCCGACTGTTTTTTTCTGGCCATCCGGGGCTGACAGACTAACATCCTACTGGGCACAGACTGACGTCTAGTTTTGATTTATATTTGGTTGAGATGTCAACTAACATCAAATCAACAAAAAATGTCAATGTCATTTGATTTAAGTTAAAAGTGAAAAAAAGACTAAATGCTCTTATGTTGATGACTTTTTGCAAATCCAATCAGGTTTCCACATTTATTCAATATCATCACATCAATTTTTTGGGTTGAAATGACATGGAAACAATGTTGATTCAACCAGTTTATGTCTTTATGTCTTTTTATCACTGACTTTTCACCAGTGATGTAATCATAACCAGTCACCTTTTCCACTCTTCCACTCTGGGCCCAGCCCAGCTTGACCCTGACCTATGTAAATTAACGATTGAGAAATCAATCAACTTGATTGGCTTTCACATGTGGTAAATTGATAAGACAAGACTGGGAAAGGCATGCACCTGTCTATACAAGGTCCCACAGTTGACAGTGCATGTCAGAGCAAAAATCAAGTCATGAGGTCGAAGTAAGACAGGATTGTGTCGAGGCACAGATCTGGGGAAGGGTACCAATGTCTGCAGCATTGAAGGTCCCTAAGAACACAGTGGCCTCCATCATTCTTAAATATAATAAGTTTGGAACCATCAAGACTCTTCCTAGAGCTGGCTGCACACCCAAACTGAGCAATCTGGGGGAGAAGGGCCTTGGTCAGGGAGGTGACCAAGAATCCGATTGTCACAACCATCTCTGCGGCACTCCACCAATCAGGCCTTTATGGTAGAGTGGCCAGACGGAAGCCACTCCTCAGTTAGCGACATGACAGCCCACTTGGAGTTTGCCAAAAGGCCCCTAAAGGACTCTCAGACCATGAGAATAAGATTCTCTGGTTTGGTGAAACAAAGATTGAACTCTGAATGACCTGAATGGTCTGGAGGAAACCTGGCACCATCCCTATGGTGAAGGATGGTGGTGACAGCATCAGGCTGCAGGGATGTTTCTCAGTGGCATGGACTAGGAGACTAGTCAGGATTAACGTAGCAAAGTACAGGGAGATCCTGGATGAAAACCTGCTCCAGAGCGCTCAGGACCTCAGACTGGGGTGAAGGTTCACCTTCCAATAGGACAATGACCCTAAGCACAAAGCCAATACAATGCAGGAGTGTCTGAGGTCTCTGAATGTCCTTGAGTGATCCAGCCAGAGCCCGGTCGAGCATAGGACCAGTTGGCCGGTCAAATAGGTCCAGTCGGCCTGCCAGATTGGACCTGTCATCCTGCCAGATAGATCCAGTCGGCTGTCCAGATTGGTCCAGTCGGCAGGTCAGATTGGACCAGTTGGCCAGCCGGACAGATAGCGTCTGCCAGATAGGACCAGTCAGCCCGCCAAATAGGACCAGTCAACTGGAACAGTCAACCGGTTTGAAAGGGCCAGTCGGCCAGTCAGATGGGACTGGTAGGTCTGCCAGATGAGACCGGTAGGCCTGCCAGGTAGGACCAGTCGGCATTGCCAGATGGAACTGGCCGGCCGGGGTCCAGATAGTACAAGTTGACCCTCCAGACAGGACCAGTCGGCAGTCCAGTTGTCCTGCCAGATAGGACCAGTAGGCCAGCCAACTATATAGTAACAGTCAGCCTGCCAGAAAAGTTCAGTTGGCCGGCCAGATGGGACCAGTCGGCCGGCAAGATGGGACCCGTCACCTGGCCAGATTGGACCGGTAGGCAGCCCAGATAGGACTAGTCAGCCAGACAGATTGGACCGGTAGGCCACCCAGATAGGACCTGTCAGCCTGCCAGACGGGACCGGTAGGCCGGCAAGATGGGACCGGTAGACCGGCCAGATGGGTCCAGTTGGCCGGCCAGGTGGGACTAGTAGGCTGGCTAGATAGGACCAGTTGGCTAGGTCAGAGAGGTCCAGTCAAATCAAATCAAATGTATTTATATAGCCCTTTGTGCTGTACAGCAACCCAGCCTAAAACCCCAAACAGCAAGCAATGCAGGTGTAGAAGCACGGTGGCTAGGAAAAACTCCCTAGAAAGGCCAAAACCTAGGAAGAAACCTAGAGAGGAACCAGGCTATGTGGGGTGGCCAGTCCTCTTCTGGCTGTGCCGGGTGGAGATTATAACCGAACATGGCCAAGATGTTCAAATGTTCATAAATGACCAGAATGGTCAAATAATAATAATCACAGGCAGAACAGTTGAAACTGGAGCAGCAGCATGGCCAGGTGGACTGGGGACAGCAAGGAGTCATCATGTCAGGTAGTCCTGAGGCATGGTCCTAGGGCTCAGGTCCTCCGAGAGAGAGAAGGAAAGAGAGAAAGAGAGAATTAGAGAGGGCATTCATAAATTCACACAGGACACCGGATAGGACAGGAGAAGTACTCCAGATATAACAAACTGACCCTAGCCCCCCGACACAAACTACTGCAGCATAAATACTGGAGGCTGAGACAGGAGGGGTCAGGAGACACTGTGGCCCCATCCGAGGACACCCCCGGACAGGGCCAAACAGGAAGGATATAACCCCACCCACTTTTCCAAAGCACAGCCCCCACACCACTTAGAGGGATATCTTCAACCACCAACTTACCATCCTGAGACAAGGCCGAGTATAGCCCACAAAGATCTCCGCCACGGCACAACCCAAGGGGGGGCGCCAACCCAAACAGGAAGATCACATCAGTGACTCAACCCACTCAAGTGACGCACCCCTCCTAGGGACGGTATGAAAGAGCCCCAGTAAGCCAGTGACTCAGCCCCTGTAATAGGGTTAGAGGCAGAGAATCCCAGTGGAAAGAGGGGAACCGGCCAGGCAGAGACAGCAAGGGCGGTTCGTTGCTCCTGCCTTTCCGTTCACCTTCCCACTCCTGGGCCAGACTACACTCAATGATATGACCCACTGAAGAGATAAGTCTTCAGTAAAAACTTAAAGGTTGAGACCGAGTTTGCGTCTCTTACATGGGTAGGCAGACCATTCCATAAAAATGGAGCTCCAGTCGGCCGGCTGGCCAGCCAGAGAGTGACAGAAGGCACGATATGACTCCTCTCGTCTCTCCTCTCCTCTTCTCTTCTCTCTCTCCTCTCTCTATTCTTTACTCTCTCTCCTCTTCTCTCTCTATCCTTTACTCTTTCTCCTCTTCTCTCTCCCTCTCTTTCTCTCTATCCTTTACTCTCTCTTCTCTTTCTCTCTCTCTTCTCTTCTCCATATCCTCTGCTCTTCTCTTTCTCCTCTCCTCTTCTCTCCTGGCCAGGTCAGATAAGTCCAGTCGTCTGGACAGATTGGTCCAGTCGGCCGGCCAAATAGGTCCAGTTGGCTGGCCAAATGGGTCCAGTCGGCCGATCAGACAGGTCCAGTCGGCTGTTTGGCCAGATAGTACCAGGCGGCCTGCCAGCCAGAAAGGAGCAGACGGCGAGATATGACTTCTCTCTCTCTCTCTCTCTCTCTCTCTCTCTCTCTCTCTCTCTCTCTCTCTCTCTCTCTCTCTCTCTCTCTCTCTCTCTCTCTCTCTCTCTCTCTCTCTCTCTCTCTCTCTCAGCACAAATGGACTCTAACCAGAATAGAGGAGTGGGATGCCCCGTTGCACAACTGAGCAAGAGGACAAGTACATTAGAGGTGGAGGTGAGCGAAAGCTCGGGAGAGGGGGGGTGGGGAGACAACCAGGGCAGACAGTGAATAGATCGCCAAGTGGAAACTAAGCAGCAGCGCAGCAGTCAACGGGAGTAGGTGTCACACCCACTTGGGAGAAGCTTTTTTTTTGGAGGCATTGCCGCGGGGAGGATTGTGGACCCTACTTCCATGGGTTCAGTCTCTGTCTCAGGACGGCCAAAGGAGGAGGGCGAGAGGTGATGTAGGTGTCGATGCTCCTGAAGAAGGTTATCCAGATGGATGGCCATCACAATGAGTGTGTCCTAGGAGAGGTTGTGGACCTCTTCGCGCAGTCCTCTTCTGAATAGGGCACAGATCGCCGGCTCATTCCATCTGCTGTAGGCTGCCATGGTCTGGAAGGTCAGGGCGTACTCCGCAGCGGTCTGGGCACCCTGCCAGAGTTGGAGTCGGCGCTCACCTCCCTCTCTGCCCACCGGTGGATGATCGAAGACAACCCTAAACAGAGCCATGAACCTCTCATAGGCCCCCAGCTCCTCCTCCTCTCTCCCAGAAGGTCGTGGCCCACTCCAACGCCCATCCGGTCAGCAGGGAAATGACTTGGCAACCTTGGACCTCTCAGTGTTAGGTCACGTCTGATGGGTGAAATAAATGGAGCACTGGAGTAGGAAACCACGGCATTTAGTTGGAGTCCCAGACGCCTCAAAAGTCATCAACTGGCAGCTTCATTAAATAGTACCCTCAAAACACCAGTCTTAACGTCAACAGTGAACAGGTGACTCCGGGATGCTGGCCTTCTAGGCAGAGTTCCTCTATCCAGTGTCTGTGTTCTTTTGTCCATCTTAATCTTTTATATTTATTGGTTAGTCTGAGATATGGCTTTTTCTTTGCAACTCTGCCTACAAGGCCAGCTTCCCGGAGTTGCCTCTTCATGTTGACGTTGAGACTGGTGTTTTGCTGACGTTTCCAGAATCAAAAATACCTGATTCAACTCATTGAGGGCTTGATGATTATTGACAAGCTAAATCTTGGGCTACAACAAAACTGTGTACTCAAGGACTGGAAACCAATGGCATACAGGATGCATACAGTATTTTAGAATATTCTGTATATTCTTATTCATCTTTTTACTCTGTCATTTACTCTAGGTCATTTTGATCTATCCTCAGTTTTCTCCCTTTACAGCCATTGAACTCTGTAGCTGTTTTGAAATCTCCAATGGCCTCACGTTGACATCCCTGAGCAGTTTCCTTCCTGTCCTGGAGCTCAGTTTAGAAGGACGAATGCATCTTTGTTGTTTCTGGGTGGTTTAATACATCATCCACAGCATAATTATTGACTTGACCATGCTTAAAGAGATATTCAATGTCTGATTTGTTATTGTTACCGATCTACCAATCATTGCCCTTCTTTATGAGGCTATCGAAAAGCTCCCTAGTTTTTGTAGCTAAATCTGTGCTTGAAAATGCTATAGTTGCTTGAGGGACTTTACATATGTATGGGGACATAGGAAAGGGTAGTCATTTAAAAATCATGTCAACCCCTATTATTTAGTCCATGTAACTTATTATGGGATTTGTTAAGCCAAACGTTAATCTTGAAGTACTTTAGGCTTGTCTTAACAAAAGGGTGAATACTTCTGCAACAACTATGTTTTACTTAAACAATGTTTATTAATGTGTTAACATTTGTAGAATTGATTTCCCTTTGACATTATGGAGTATTTTGTGTAGATCAAGGACAAACAAAATCACAACTAAATCCATTTCAATCCCACTTCTTTTAATCTAAGGGGGGGGGGTGAATACTTATGAATCTCACAGTATGATGCATCATGCCTTTTATAATAGTCCAAGGGGAATGCTCACAGGGAAACAGAGTTGTCCTTGACCTGACAGGTGCTGTATTGGACTGTAATTGTTTAAAAAAAATAAAACATCATGCCTAATAATGTAGAAGTGTAGGAAGAATCAATGACCACTTGGATATCAATATGGATGTACATTGGGTCTATGTAACTCCTTGGCAGCCATGATCATGCCTCCAGGGCAGTATTGACCAATAGCATTGACCCTGAGCCTAAATGATAACGACTCTTATGGGTGATACAAGACACATTCAAACACACGCGCACGTACACGCAAACACACAGAGAAAATGAAGCACAATGGGATAGGTGGGCATGATCGCTTTTGTGTTTTACACGTTTGCCTCCCTTAGGTCTAAACATCGCCCCAGGTGCTTTAGATAAAATGACTCAAAAATAGGCTAGTTGTTGTGCTCCACAATGCTCTTTACTAGATCAATGTTTCGGTCAAAAGACTTTCGTCAGGGTTTCTCTGTATTCAAGTCTCTCTACCTTTCTGAATCTCTCTTTCTCCCCCAATGTTCTCTCTCCTCTTCCTCTCTTGTTCTGTAACCAGAGAAGAAGGTGAGGTCCTATTGTGGAGTAGCCTAATTCTGAGGTAATGGTGAAGTAATGTTGAATGGTGTGTTAATTGATGTAATCAGTCAGCCAGTTGGATCTCTCTGTGGGTGAGGTGAATACAGATACAGTTAGCATTGAAAAAGGTCATGTCCATCTATCCCCAGAAAGAGAGGGGGTGAGTGAGGGAGAGACAAAGTAGGGAGAGAGATAAAGAATGGAAAGAAGGGAAAGAGTTGAGATGAGATAGTCTGTCAGAATAGTTTCTCTTCACAGCTTCCAATCAGTCAGTGTGTTAGAGATGCCAGGACGTAGCCACTGGCTCCAGTGGCTCCAGGTCATTTATAACCCATTGGCCCACTGGCTCCAGGTCATCTATAAGTCTTTGCTTGGTAAAGCCCCGCCTTATCTCAGCTCACTGGTCACCATAGCAACACGCACCCATAGCACCCGCCCCAGCAGGTATATTGCACTGGTCACCCCCAAAACCAACACTTCCTTTGGCCGCCTTTCCTTCCAGTTCTCTGCTGCCAATGACTGGAACAAATGGCAAAAATCTCTGAAGCTGGAGTCTTATATCTCTCTCTCTAACTTTAAGCATCAGCTGTCAGAGCAGCTTACAGATCACTGTACCTGTGCACAGCCAATCTGTAAATAGCACACCCAACTACCTCATCCCCATATTATTACTTATCCTTTTGCTCTTTTGCACCCCAGTATCTCCACTTGCACATCATCATCTGCACGTCTATCACTCCAGTATGAATCCTAAATTGTAATTAGTTTTGCCTCTAGGGCCTCTTTTATTATTGCCTACCTCTAGGGCCTATTTATTGCCTACCTCCCTACTCTTCTACATTTGCACACACTGTACATAGATTACTAATATTTTTAAATTTTTTTCTATTTCTTTTCTTTTGTGTTATTGACTGTATGTTTGTTTATGTGTAACTCTGTATTTTTGTCGCACTGCTTTGCTTTATCTTGGCCAGGTCGCAGTTGTAAATGAGAACTTGTTCTCAACTGGCCTACCTGGTTAAATAAAGGTGAAATAAAAAAAACATGTGCCGCGTACACACATCTACACAGTCCCTGGCGGACAATTCCCACATTAGAGTCACTCACGCTTTAAAAAGAACGCAGAAGACACACGCACAGTCGTTTACTATTTAAAAGAGGAGACTAAAGGAGCTAGCAGGCTATGTACATCTGACAAGCTCCTCAATATTACATGAGTCTCACTTTCCCCTCGACACCACACTCAGTCACAGCGGCTCTCTCTTCAACTCCTCAACGCCTGATTGTCAGAAAGTGGATGCTTTGCCACAGAGTATTAACATGAGGAACAAAATACTTAAAAATAAAAATGTTTAGACTAGCGTACAAAACCCGGAGGATGATGAACACAACCACCACCTCTCTAGTACAATGTGTGTTGCCCCTCTTGCTCCTGTCTCATGTTTGAAGTCACTTAGCAGACATTCTTATCCACAGCGCCTTATCCTCTCATCATCTCTCTGCTACACTCATCCACCCACTTTCTTATTAGACATCCTCTCTCCCTTACACCCACCCACCCCCACCAATACTCCCTCTAGTATCCTCCTCAAGGTCTCACAGTCTTCAACTGGTTTGGATCCTCAATTATTTATGTCCATCATTAATATTTAGCTAGCCCACTGCCCTATGTACAAAGCTGCCCTCTGCACACACACACACACACACACACACCTCGATACAAAGATACCCTCACTCTCTGTGCTTTGTCCTAGAGGCAAAAGGGGGAGAGAGATAGGGAGAGGTAAAGAGAAAGAAAGGGAGAGGGGAACAGCAGGTGAATGAGTAAACAGCATCAATTCTGCCTCGACTCTTCAACAACCCTAATAAAGAGCTGAAAGACGGGTTGAAGATCTGACAGGAATAGTTTAACACTTGCAACATATGTTACGTTTTAGGCTGGCTCAAAGCAATTTTAGTTTTACATCATTGGCACCAGCACAGGTGCACTCTGTCTAAACAGTAACAAACAAAAAAAATACAGCAGTCTACTATCTGGCACAGCAATCAACCCAGCACCTATGAAGCAGAGAGAACAGCTGTCTGGGCGTGCAAACACAAACACAAACACACACACACACATGCACATGCACACAGCAGTAAAATAATGACAAAAAGAATGCTCATTTTTCTCTAGTTGCAGCTGTAGAATTAGAATGATAAGAACGGACACAGACCCTAAAATCCTATTTTTCACAGCTCGAAGCCACATATTCATGGCAGGACAACAGCATTTGCATAGAATTGACAGGCGTCAATTAATCAAGTGTAGCAAATCAAACACCAAATATTGCCATCCGCCTCCGCATCACAAATAGTTGATTAAACATAGCTAGAGTTCCTAGAGTAAATTATTTCTATGAATATGAATGGGAGTTTGCGTGGTTCTGTTAACTGTGATTGTGTGGTTGTGTGGGGCTTCTTGCCAGTGCTTGGCACTGCTGGGAGGCATGACTTTGTGAGAGCTGTTCTGTAGCATGCAGGCAGCCCAGGCTATTTGCTGGCTGCTGGCAGAGCGAGGAAGCCCTCAGGGCTTTATCAGTAAGGAACACTCGCTGGGAATCAGTTCCAATAACCAATCTATCATAACCATTAACACACACACCTGCAGCACAACCGGAATGAACACAAACACAATAACATGCACCGGGATTCAGTCCCAATAACCAGTCTTTCGCAAATATTAGCACACACACACAGACATTAAATGCATGGGCATGCACACAAACACCCAAGGAGTATCAGACAAACATATCCTGGAAATCAGTCAAAATGTTTTGCAACAATTAACACAATCCTTGCATAAACTCACACAAACAATGACTCAGGATTTTGCAAGGATTAGCTCAACACATCAGCTAATCAGCCAGCAGTATTTATGCCTACTATATTTTAGTCATGACCTTTTAGTCATTTAGCAGATGCTTTTATCCAGAGCCACTTACAGTCAACTAAGTTTAGTAGTTTCTACACTTTTAGTTGTAGTACTTTTTCCTGCAGAAACTTCACTGAGACCAGAGGGTAGACAGACTGGATGCCGATGCAGGCGTGAAGCTAGTTGTTCTGTGCCTGACTGACTATGTCTGACAGCGTCTGTTTCAAACACTCACACATATGTCAAAACACGCATCAAAACACACCTCAAAACACAGTCATCGCACAGCAACCTTTACACCAGCCTCTTTCTCTCTTCTCTAATCATCTCTCTTCATCTTTCTTTATACATAATATCTGCATCTTTGACGTTGTAGAAAGAGATGTCTTGAGTGTGTGTGTGTGTGTGTGTGTGAGAGAGAGAGAGAGAGAGAGAGAGAGAGAGACCAGTAGTTTCTGTAGAGAGATAAAAGTGAATTCCATGACTAATTGATCCTCTGTAAGCCAGCAGACAGAGAAAAAGCTAATAAAACATTCTAAAGACTAATGATGGGGGAAAAAAGTAGATCCGGTTACATACCGGGATATTACTTTTGACGATATCGTATTGTATCGTTTTGACAATATCGTAATATCATTTTTGCACTCGTTGGCTGTACCTGCACCAAAACTCGTAGCTTGTTCACCAACTTATTTTCAAATAGGGAGCCAATTTGTTTTAAGCACTGTTATATCCATGACTGATCAAAACTTGTTTTCGCATGGCTCTCTCTTATCCCTCTGAAGCACACATATGGTGAGCAATATGTTTGGAACATCAAAACGATGTTCCAAAAATAAAATCACAATACATACAGAATCGTAAGAATCGCAGTCGATCTCGTATCAGCACCCACGTATCGTGATAGTATCGTATCGTGAGTTCTCTGACAATAAAATCTTAGGCCTAACAACTGATATCCTCATTATCTCTCCAAGCCTCTACTCACTACTCCCATGTCGCCCCTCTAACATAATTAACACTACATTAATCCTGCTAGCTACTCACAGCACAAGAACTCTCAGTGCTACAGACTAAGAGAAAGAAAGACAAAACACTAAACACAACAAAACAAAAACAATCTCAACCTACAGAAACGTTCATTCCAATTATGTGAAGCACTTCGAACGTTAATGGTGCATGAAAGGGCCAAACAAATAAAGTTGATTACTCATTGTTGTTATCAATCCTTTCATTAAGTGATCCACTCATCAGCGTAGGGAGGGTCAGCCTGGGCCTCGAAATGAATGGAACGACAGTGAGGCATGAGCACTCTGTAGAGAAAGTGTGTGCATGTGTGTGTGTGTATCTGTTTCACAGCAGCTCCCACTCTCTCTCCCAAAACAATGGAGCTTTCCACCTAGAGTAAATAACATTTATGTTTTATTGCAACCTCTAGTAGATGCATCAAAGCACAACAGTTTCCATTTAGCCGCAAGGGGGTTCAGATCAAAACGGATGGATTGATAGAAGGGGGAGGAAAGAGGGATGGCGTGATGGATGGGAGGAGGTTGTTGAGGTTAAGTACAATACAATAATAAAATCCCTCCCACTCTGCCTTTTATTCTATATGACTAAGTGCCTTCACTGTGTGTGTGTGAGGACGTGCGTGCGTGCATGCATGTAATGTAGTAAGGCCTATGACTGGCTTATAGGGCAACACAGAACCCTTTTGCATTCCGTGGTAAAGTTAGTTTCGGAAACCCAGACGTAAGAGCAAGAGCACTATGTCTGGGAAGATGTCAGATTCTCTTAGACATTTCAGATGGGGGAAAAAACATCCCAGGGGGGGTCCTCTTCAGACTGACAGCTCTCCCAACAAATTACAACTTTGGGTAGGCGGGGCTTAAAATGCAGGTGGGAATTGTGCCCATGTTTAGCTTAGGAAACAAGCGGATATGGCAGTGACTTCACTGGTGACTAGAGCTCGGATGATACACTGAAAGTTATCGACAACGACCATATCGACCACTTATCGCAGCATTTTGCTGATATCAGTCATTACATAGCCTATGCTAGAGAAATGTGAAGTTTGAAATGAAATAAGTTTGCTAATATGGGTGATTGTTAATGGGACAATTGATTGCAAAACAGTCAAATAAATCAAATCATATTTTATTTGTCACATACTTTGTATAACAACAGGTGTAGACTAATAGTGAAATGCTTACTTATGTGCCCTTCCAAACAAAGCAGAAAGGAAAGTTTTGAAAAATAATAACACAAGGAATAAATGAGTAACGATGAGTAACGATAACAAGAATGGTGAGAAAAAATCCCAGAACCACACGGGGGTTCATTATCAGTGGTCTTGTATGTCTTCCATTTCCTAATAATTTCTCCCACAGTTGATTTCTTCAAACCAAGCTGCTTACATATTGCAGATTCAGTCATCCCAGCCTGGTGCAGGTCTACAATTTTGTTTCTGGTGTCCTTTGACAGCTCTTTGGTCTTGGCCATAGTGGAGTTTGGAGTGTGACTGTTTGAGGTTGTGGGCAGGTGTCTTTTATACTGATAACAAGTTCAAACAGGTGCCATTAATACAGGTAACGAGTGGAGGACAGAGGAGCCTCTTAAAGAAGAAGTTACAGGTCTGTGAGAGCCAGAAATCTTGCTTGTTTGTAGGTGACCAAATACTTATTTTCCACCATAATTTGCAAATAAATTCATAAAAAATCCTACAATGTGATTTCTGGAATTTTTTTTCTAATTTTGTCTGTCATAATTGAAGTGTACCTATGATGAAAATTACAGGCCTCTCTCATCTTTTTAAGTGGGAGAACTTGCACAATTGGTGGCTGACTAAATACTTTTTTGCCCCACTATAGGTATGGGTGAAGTGATTAGGCAACAGGATAGACAATAAACAGTAGCAGCAGCGTATATGATGAGTCAAAAGACAAAAGTGCAAAAAGTGTCAATGCAGATAGTATGGCTAGCTATTTGGTTAACTATTTAGTAGTCCTATGGCTTGGGGGTAGAAGCTGTTCAGGGTCCTGTTGGTTCCAGACTGCATCGGTACTGCTTGCTGTGCGGTAGCAAAGAGAACAGTCTATGACTTGGGTGACTGGAGACTTTGATTTGTAGGGCCTTTTTAGGGCCTTCTTCTGACATACCTCTGGTATACCTCTGGTATAGAGGTCCTGGATGGCAGCGAGTTCGGCTCCAGTGATGTACTGGGCCGTACGCACTACCATCTGTAGTTTATTGAGGTCAGATGCCAAGCAGTTGCTATACCAAGCAATTATGCAGCCAGTCAAGATGCTCTCAGTGGTGCAGCTGGATAACTTTTTGAGGATCTAAGGGCCCATGCTAAATCCTGTCAAGGGGGAAGAGGAATTCAAGTATGATAGCTAAGTAGATGTAGAAAAACACCTGTCTCCGGATTACATCTTCAAACTACGGGCTACCATGTGTCTTGTCTTTGGCATCATTGAATTGAAGACTGTTATTTTATCAAATCAATTCTCTGTTATTAATATTACGTGATTAAACTAATTATGTAAATGTAATTAACTAGGAAGTCAGGGCACAAAGGAAAATCTTCCGATTACAAAGTTATAATTTTCCTAATATAACTCTTCAGATATTTTAATGTCTGATCAATTGGTCTTGTAATTAATGAATTATTCTTTACCTCACGTTAGTCTCATTCCAAACGTCGTAAATTGTTGGTTATCTGCACAATCCCAGTCTTTACTATGAATCATCCATACATCAATTGTCTTAATAATTTATTTACTAACTAAATAATCACATAAATGCATAAACAAACAAACAGTAGATATGTTTACAAGGAAATGATAGGGGAGGTTCCCTAGCGGGCTAAGCCGATATGACGGCTTGGTGGACAAAGGGAAGTGGGTGTGGACTGAGAAGGGCGGGAAAGACAAAAGAGTCACTACACAGTTGATAATTATGTTAATTGAAATGCTAATCCTTTGCACATGAACGCTCACTCATTCGGGAATAATTGCAATCAATATATATTTACGCTCAGTGTGTCGTCGTGATCTCTGTTGGAATCGTCCGTCTTTCTGTTGGAGAGTTCATCCAAGCGTCTCTCTTCTTCCCTGGAGTCTTTCGTGGTTAGAATGGGTACTTCAGAGTACCATTCAGAAATGTTCTTATAGAATAGTTGTTTTGGCGGTTGTCGGTCTTCACATCCCAGGTTAACAATTTCTAGCTGCAGAATAGTAATTAGTATCTAAGATTTGCTCTTATTCTGTCAAGATCGATAGTCTCAGAGTTTAACTATTTCCATCCGTGTAGCCAATGCTCCACGTGGTAGGGTTAGGAATTCAACAACCATCACAACCTTAGCTTATACTGAGGTTTGTGTGGTCTCTACTCAAACTTCTGCCCCTCGGAGACCGAGGTACGCATGGTCTGAAGAGGATTTCTTCATGTGGGTTTTTTATTTGTAACAGTAGAAAAGGGCTGTCCCATGAGCCAGATCATGTCTGTGCTCATGGGGGCAGGCCAATGACTTAGTTAAACTGTAAATGGAATACAATTCTCTCACATGAACATCATTACATCATTTCACAAACAGTTTAATCTTTACTCATTCATTTTATACAATAATTAGAAGCAAACCTAATAATGGAGTATAAATGAGTTACTACATTATCTTTCAGTATAAACAGAGTTATGGTAATGTGGCTGTATTGTCTTTCATGAGGTCACAAACATGAAACAAAACGGACCGGGTCGTACCTGGCTTCTCTTGTTCAGTTCTCAAGTTCTGTGATGTAGAAGAAGTTCCTTTGTTCTACTGTCAAAGTCTCTCTCTCTACATACTGCATGGCCAGTCTCCTCCAGGAATTTACAACCTGAGATAACAGAACCTGGGTGTAGGAGGGAGAGAGAGGGGGATGCCACGCTCTATACCCAAAAAGGGCCACGTGGCATCCGACAGGAGAAGCGTCCATCCATAATGTATACTGGTAAGATAGTCTAGCTAGCTACATTTTCAGATATTTCACATTTCAAATTTTGACAGAAAGTGGTTTCATTTCAAGTTAAAGTGTACTGTTACTAGCTAGCTAACATTAACTGGCTAGCTCGCTAGCTAACGTTACATGTATGATCTTATTATTCGTATCTCAGAGCCATTTTCTTGGCTAGTTATAGCCTAATGTTAGCTAGCTAACATTGAACCTTTTTGGTTAGCTACATGCAGATTCCTGCAGGGTAGTAACGTCATGAGTTGGGTTTGCGCTTAGTGGGACTATCATTTGTTTTTCAACAGGACAATGACCCAACACACCTCCAGGCTGTGTAAGGGCTATTTGACCAAGAATGAGAGTGATGGAGTGCTGCATCAGATGACCTGGCCTCCACAATCACCCGACCTCAACCCAATTTAGATGGTTTGGGAGGAGTTGGACCGCAGAGTGAAGGAAAAGCAGCAAACAAGTGCTCAGCATAAGTGGGAACACCTTCAAGTCAGTTGGAAAAGCATTCCAGGTGAAGCTGGTTGAGAATGCCAAGCTTGTGCAAAGCTGTCATCAAGGCAAAGGTTGGCTATTTGAGGAATTTAAAATTGTTTAACACTTTTTTGGTTACTACATGATTCCATATGTGTTATTTCATAGTTTTGATGTCTTCACTATTATTCTCCAATGTAGAAAATAGTAAAAATAAAGAAAAACCCTTGAATGTGTAAGTGTGTCCAAACTTATGACTGGTACTGTACGTCAATTTGTGCACCACGTGTTACGCTCCTCGTTTGTAGAATGACCTGACCAAGGTGCAGCGTGGTAGGCGTACATTTTCTTTATTAATGTTCCACCAAAAAAACAATAAACAACACAACGAACGTAAAGCTTCGTAGTGCAAAACATGCAACAAACAAAGACAAGATCCCACAACAGAAGGTGGGAAACGGGCTGCTTAAGTGTGATCCCCAATCAGAGACAACGATAGACAGCTGCCTCTGATTGGGAACCATACTCGGCCAACAAAGAAATATAAACATAGGTTTCACACCCTAGTCACACGCTGACCTACCAAATAGAGAATTTAAAGGATCTTTAAGGTCAGGGCGTGACACCACGTGTCTTTATAGTCGCTCCTGTCACACGTATGCTTTTAAAAAGCCTTTCCAATTTGAACAGGAATACCCAGGATGCCCGGGATGCATGCAATTTTCTCGGGAAGGAACATTTTGAGATTTTAGGGAAATTGTTCAACCCTTAATTAATAAACAGACAGCCTTTTACAGAGCTTGTCACCTCTTAACTGGCATTAACTCTGCAGTCAATAAAAATATTCTGTCTGTTTGAGCTCATTGAGACATTAAACCTTTGTCTAAAAGTCTAAAACGTTTAGTCTGAAAAGTGTCAACTTTGTGTTAAAATCTTTCTACTGACAATCCCTCAGCTTATACTGAACACTTGGAAGAATTGATTCATTTAGCACCTGACTTTTCTGAAAATGTAATTAGCCACTAATGAACATGAATAGCTGGCAAAGGCTCAATTCAATCCATCCCATTTTGCAGTATTTCATATTTTTCCTGTTGTCAAATCAAATGTCAGAATGGTTCAGGGTATTGTAAATGTACCTGGTAGACTGACTCCCCTGACACTTCCAAGACCAGACCAGGGGGAAAAACGTCCCTACATCACAATTTTATGAAGTTCCCTTGGGAAAAATACAGTTCTATTATGTCTGAGTCAAAGTTTAAGTTAGTTGGGTTAGGCTATCTCTATCATCGTTTCCATTCCATCACAATTCTGTACAGCTCTCCCACTCCCTCCCTCCTTCCCTCCCACCTCCTCCTTCCCGCTGAACAGATTAAATCTTTACTGCATCAGTGCATTCATTCATTTGATCATCATGACCACGTCATTTAGACCAGACATTTGGAATCTAATAAAAAAAGAGTTTGTCAACACTGATAATGATTTGTCATCTTGATAGATTATGATTTTTTTCTCCCATTGGTCAAATAATGATCTACTCTCATTTTATTTTATGATTCATCATCATAATCATTGAGTAAAATGTGGAGTCGGAACCCATAAATGTCCAATAATTTAGCCTGTAATAAAGTCATTTTGAATGTAATGAAAGCACTGGTAGTAGTGATGGCCCGGGAGAAGTCCTATTGAACTCTCACTGACCTACCCTCTCTTTAGGGAAGGTAGCAGGGCTATATCTCAATAGTGTAAAGAGGGCAGGCCGCCATCCAATAGGCACCGGTCTTATAAGGCTATGTTAGGTGGAAATGATAGAAAGGAAGCCTAGCAGGATGCATGCTGTAGCTGTCCAGTTATTTCATTAAGATCAGTGTAAATGAAAGAAAGGAGTCAGGGAGAGGGCACACATTAAAGTATAATGAGATTCACTAAAAGTCAGATGAAGGAAGGAAGGTACTCTTTCACTGAATCCTAAACCTTTCCCTCCTTTTCCTTTACCAGGTATTTAATGAATAGTAATAGCATTTGTTCTCAATGGTTCCTGGCATCATTAAGGTTAAATAGAAAAGTAAAAGTTTGCGTCCCATATGGCACCCTATTCTCTTTTTAGGCTGTTGGTCAAAAGTAGAGCAATACTATATAGGGAATAAGGGGCTATTTGCAACGCAACAAATACCTGCCCAGCTAAACACTCTTTGTGGATGGGAGTGGAGTGGAGCTAATGTCTAGAATCCATTAAATGGGGTCTAGGGGCAGGAACACCTGCACATTCATCTCCATAATGTCCGCCATTCACACCAACTGCCTTCTCCACCCAAGACCATCACTGAGTGAGGAAAAGGAGCAGCACTGAACCTCAGTCATTGAGATCAATTTACAGACATTTCTGCAACAGCCTGCCACCAATGACCAGCGCCTGCCAGCCTGGGTTGGTCGACGGAAGCAATGTGATTTGATGGGACCCGAGGGACGTTATGAGTGATTAATGTAGCAACATTGATATAATACATTATAAGGAAATTGCCTGGCGAATCATCCATGTCCAAACGGGAAATGATCTGGCCAATAAAACTTATGAAACAGCTTGCCCTACCGAGTACCTTTCTCTACAAGGTCAGATTCATTTCACACCTCAACTGTCTTGGAAATTCTGTTAAAGTAGCCTAGGCCTATTCTAAGCTATGAGTGGTTCCTAAACTTTGTTGTGCCTTGACTGTGACCCACCTGAAGCTAGACAGAACCAAAAGAGACCAACAGGACATATGGTTGAAGCCTACCATTTGGTAAAACAGTGTTAAATGACTAAACAACGCCAATACATTATCATCAATACATATGAGTTAGCACATCATCGGCATTAGCCTGCATGGACACAGCCTATGGCAGGGCAGATTACAGTTTCATTTAAAAAGCCTAAAACATAATTCCCAAAATTCCACAGCAGCCATGTTACTGTAGCCCCACCTGGGTAATGCTGACATCCTAATCATCTATATTCTAAACCCACGCTAACTGAATTTCTCGGAATTAGAACCAGAATGGAATGTTGAGAGGCAGTAACATGGCTTCCAGATCTAAACTTGTCTCTACTCTCTAGCAAGCCTATAACATAATGTAGCTGTACGACTGGTCACGCTCTCTCTCTGAAGTACATCTCCCCCTTGTCCTTCCTAGTGGGTTAGGGCTGACAGCGCTGGTCTCCATTTAGAGGGAATGGGCTACATCTGTTGGTTTCTGTGTGAAAAGAGTCCAGGCAGTAGAGAACAGAGAGGAGAACAGAAGATGGGCCAAGCTAGCATGGAGGAGAGGAGAGCACACAGTCATTCTGCCACTGCCAAACACTCCAGATGGAAAACAAGGCAATTAGGAGTAGTGTGTGAGTGTGTGTGTGTGGGGGGGGGAAGCTAGAAAGCTTCCAGCTCCAACACAACACAGTTGTTAGAGACACAAACGGGATGCAACAGACAAAGAGCGAAAGCCTGCATGCCTCCCCAAAAACAACGCAGAAAGGGGGGGGGGGGGTAGGGGAGTCTCTAGAACCAGAACCCAAATCCTCATCGAACATGACTGACTGGAATGTTGAGAGGCAGTAACATGGCTTCTAAACTGTTTTCTACTATCTAGCTAGCCTTACAACATAGCTGTATGACTTGCCACACTTTCTCTCTTTCTGAAGTACATCTCCCCTGTATCTTTCCCAGTGTGTTAGGGCTGACAGTGCTGGTCTCTGTTTAGAGGGAATAGGCTTCATCTGTTTGTTTCTGTGTGAAGAGAGTACAGCCAGCAGAGAGCAGAAAGGAGAACAAAGGAGGGGCCAAGCTAGCATGGAGGAGAGGAGAGCAGTATGGAGCTACAACACAACACAGGAGTTAGAGACCCAAACAGAATGTGACAGACAAAGGGAAAGCCTGCATGCCTCCCCAAAAACAACTCAGAGAGGGGATGAAAGGGGAGGGAGAGGTGGTGTTAGGGGAGTCTCAATATACCTTACACCACGGTTCCCCATAAGGTGGCCTGCAGGTGATTTTTATTTGGCCCCCCAAGTTTTCAGAGCTAAAAAGGAAATGAGCTTAATAGAATTTTAATTTGGGAAATCTGTTCCCAAGTATTCCCACGCATAAATAGAGAGGCATATGTGATCATACCCCAAAGTAATCAAGGTTTGAAGTTATTCTGTTTTTATCAAATACTATATCTGCATGGGATTCTTGCAGTCAATTTGCAGTGTAAAAATTATTTATCAAATCACATTTTATTTGTCACTTGCGCCGAATACAACAGGTATAGGTAGACCTTACCGTGAAAGACTTACTTACGAGCCCTTAACTAACAATGCAGAGTATATACACTACCACTCAAAAGTTTGGGGAAATACTTAGAAAATACTTCACTTAGAAATATCCTTGTTTTTGAAAGAAAAGCAATTTTTTTGTCCATTAAAATAACATAGAATTGATCAGAAATACGGTGTAGACATTGTTAGTGTTGTAAATGACAATTGTAGCTGGAATATCTACATAGGCATACAGAGGCCCATTAGCAGCAACCATCACTCATTTTAAAAGGCTAATCGATCATTAGAAAACCCTTTTGCAATTATGTTAGCACAGCTGAAAACTGTTGTGCTAATTAAAGAAGCAATAAAACTGGCCTTCTTTAGAGTGTTTGAGTATCTGGAGCATCAGCATTTGTGGGTTCGATTACAGGCTCAAAATTCCAAGAAACAAAGAACTTTCTTCTGAAACTCTTCAGTCTATTCTTGTTCTGAGAAATTATGGCTAGTCCATGCGAGAAATTGCCAAGAAACGGAAGATCTCGTACAACGCTGTGTACTACTCCATTCACAGAACAGAGCAAACTGGCGCTAACCAGAATAGAGGAGTGGGAGGCCCCGGTGCACAACTGAGCAAGAGGACAAGTACATTAGAGTGTCTAGTTTGAGAAACAGATGCCTCACAAGTCCTCAACTGGCAGCTTCATTAAATAGTACCCTCAAAACACCAGTCTCAACATCAACAGTGAAGAGGCGACTCTGGGATGCTGGCCTTCTAGACAGAGTTCATCTGTCCAGTATCTGTGTTCTTTTGCCCATCTTAATCTTTTATTTTATTGGCCAGTCTGAGATATTTCCTTTTCGTTGCAACTCTGCTGTCACGCCTTAGATCCTTTTATGTCTCTATTTTGGTTTGGTCAGGGAGTGAGTTGGGTTGGGCATTCTATGTTTTGTGTTTCTATGATTTTCTATTTCTATGTTTTGGCCAGGTATGGCTCTCAATCAGGGACAGCTGTCTATCGTTGTCTCTGATTGGGAACCATACTTAGGTACTTTTTTTCCCACCTTTGTTTGTGGGAAGTTAACTTTGTTTGATGGCACATAGCCTTAAGCTTCACGGTTTGTTTTGTATTGTTTATTGTTTTGTTGGCCTCATTTCCTTAAAAAAGTCAAATGTACGCTCACCACGCTGCACCTTGGTCCTCATCCTTCAACAGCCGTGACATCAGCATAGAAGGCCAGAATCCCGGAGTTGCCTCTTCACTGTTAACGTTGAGACTGGTGTTTTGCTGGTACTATTTAATGAAGCTGCCAGTTGAGTACTTGTGATAGAGAGTAGAAAACTGTTTTGTATAGATAATTATCAGACTCAAGTTACAAATGCTGGTAAACACTCAAATAGAAATACATGTAGTAAAAAAGTAGTGCGGACCAATATAGTCATCTGTAGCAGGGGCATTTTTTTGTTTGTTGCATCTCCGCTCTTCTCCTCATCCACATCCTTCTGTCCTCACTATGACTCACTACCTCTCAGATGAATGCAGAAGTACCTAGCGCTACTGATGCCCCAATCCATCTGTGAGATAAAAGTGGTCTAACTAACCCGCACTGCTGAGCAATAGATAGAACAAGAAAATAAAGGAATTTTAGAAAGCTTAAGTAAATATGGAATAGAGGAAGGTAGGACAAGAGAGAGAAAGAGAGAGGAACAAAGACAGGAATGAGTCAGGGCAAAATAAGCATTTCCAAGTAATTCGTTTAAAGGCCCTGGGAGGAGGAGAGGAAGGGGAAAGGGATCACGATGGCAATGCATGATCTCTGTACAAACAATAAACAATACTTTTATCCATGTAGAAGTGTCTCTCTTAATAACTGAACACATGCAGCTGCACAACCAGGTCAATCTGACTGCCACAGGAAATGACACAGTATCTCTCTCTCCATCTCTATTTCTCACTCCGTTTCTTCTTCATCCTCCCCTCTTTCTCCATCTCTCTTGCAGTCTGTCTCTCTCTCGATCATCTTTCTCTCTCTTGACTTATCTCTGATCTCCAGTGACTTCTTGGCCTGTTTTAGCAAGTATAGGACTGAGATGAGAGGCTGGGTGTGTCATTGTTTATAGTATTATTAGGAAGATCCTGGTGTTGAGACACAACAAAGAATTACCATATGCGTTTGTCGCCGGTTATTTTCTTTTTCTCAATTTACTTTATAAATTTAGACATTGGATAGGCCTACATATATCAGCTACTTTTTCATCCATTTGTTTTCACCGTTTGGGCTCCATGACATATTTAAGTATTCCCCCCATGTTTGGTTTCTTGGCAGGTTGCAAACGCCCCTAAAGCAACATTCACAGGCATCAAACACCAAAACATTCAATAGACACCATTAGAGGCCAATTTGGTTGAGGTAGGGGGGGGGTACAGAGTTAGGCAGCATGGGGTGTGTGGGTGTGTATGTGCATGGGAGTCTGGCTAAGTAATTATTGTGGACTCACCAAACCTTTCATTTTTTTCATGTGGAGCGACTGAAAGAGAAAACAGCCCCTCGCAGGGTAGAATCACATAGAGAGAGGGATGAAGGGATAGAAGGACTAACACAGAGAGAAAAATGGAAGGATGAAAGTACTAACATATAGGAGGAGAGAGGGATCAGCTTCCTAGTGTTTGGTTAAAGCGACATTGTGGACACCGGCAGTGTACCTCCATTCGTCCCTTTTAAAGTAGGCTCTCTGTCGTTTATTGATCCATGGAAGGAGCCTGTGTCGCTTTCGCTCTTTCTCTCTGATCAAAGAGAGAGTAAGGCCCTTTCAACCCCTCAGGAAACACACTCACGCTGGGAGAGGGATGGGTGGATGGAGGGATGGAGGGAAGCTAAGGGCACAGACTCACAGATAAAGGAGGCAGGGTTGTACACATGAGGAGCCTTTAAAAGAGCTTATTTAAAAAGTTTAAGGAATATATTGAATTGTGCCAATAACATGTCAATATTCCCTCAAATGGGAAACATCTATTGCCAACTGGGCAGAGGCGCTGTCCATTTCAGCACTACAGAGTGCAGCTATTCCAGTCTCAATGAGTGGAGATGAAGCAGAAGCGCTGTCCATTCTGCTGTCCTGAATATGGGCGCAGCCTAAAAAAAAATTGAAAGAGGAAGCTAAGTATTTTAAACACACTATTCTTTTCAGTCTCCTCCATTTCCACTGAATGATGTTAACTGTAAGTATTTGTTTCCTAATAATAATAATGTAAAATTAACACATTTACAGAAAGACCTGTATGAAGGCCAACTTCTTGAGACAATAAAATATTTCAGTCTGGAAAAACACCAGGGCCTGACGATATACCAGTAGAGGTATATCAGACCCTTTTTGACGTACTCAAAGATTCATTATTAGCATGTTTTAATTACTCCTATACAAATTGTAGACTTTCAGGCACTCAACAAGTAGGTCTGATTTCATTACTACTAAAACAGGGCCCAGGTGGTAAATATAAAGATCCAGTCCATTTAAAAAACTGGAGGCCTCTAACACTTCAATGTTGTGATGCGAAAATCCTGGCAAAAGGCATAGCATATAGAATAAAAAAGGTTTTACCAGATATTGTTCATCCTGATCAGACAGGTTCTTTACATGGACGATATATTGGAGATAATATACGACAATTCCTTGAAATAATTGGACATTATGAAACATCGAAGATACCGGGCCTGGTCGTCATAGCAGATTTTGAAAAGGAGTTTGATAAAGTATGACTAGAATTTATATATAAATGCCTGGATTACTTTAATTTTGGTGAATCTCTTATACACTGGGTTCAAGTTATGTACAGCAACCCCAGATGTAAAATCGTAAATAATGGTTACTTCTCAGAAAGTATTGAGCTTCTAAGAGGAGTAAAACAAGGCTGTCCGTTGTCTCCATTGAAATGCTAGCTATTAAAATTAGATCCAACAAGAACATCAAGGGGTTAGAAATCCAGGGGATAAAAACAAAAGTGTCAATGTATGCCGATGACTCAAGTTTTTTCTTCTCATTGAAGATCTTGATCAATGTTCTATCCTCTCTGGATTAAAACCTAATTATGACAAGTGTCCCATATTACATATTGGATCATAAAAAAATACAGTGTTTACACTACCTTGTAGTTTACCAATAAAATGGGCGGATGGTAAAGTAGACATGCTTGGTATTCACATCTCCAAAAATATAAATTAACTTACCACAATCAATTTCAATAGAAAGTTGGCAAAAATAGATAAGATTCTGCAACCACGGAGAAATAAAAACTTGTCTATTTATGGGAAAATCCCATTGATTAACTCTTTGGTCCTATCACAGTTCACTTACTTACTAATGGCACTGCCTACTCCAGACAACTCGTTTTTTTAAATTGCATGAGCAAAGAATATGTATTTTCATTTGGAAGGCTTAGCCAGACAAAATTAAACGTGCCTATTTATATAATGAATATCAGTTTGGGGGGCTAAAATAATGAAATATTACAGCTTTAAAATGCTCTCACTAAAAGCTTCACTCTATCACGTTTCAGGAGAAGACCCAGATGCAGACGATGTTGAAGAAACAAAAGTTTATTACTAGAACAGGGGGCAGGCAAAATGACAGGTCAAGGGCAGGCAGAGGTCAGTAATCCAGATCAGAGTCCAAAAGGTACCGAACGGCAGGCAGTCTCGGGGTCAGGGCAGGCAGAAGTCAATAATCCAGGGTGGTGTGACAAGGTACAGAACGACAGGCAGGCTCAGGGTCAGGGCAGGCTGAATGGTCAAAACCAGGAAAACTTGATAACAGGAACTAGAAAATGACAGGAGCAAGGGGAAAAAACGCTGGTAAGCTTGACGAACAAAACTAACTGGCAACAGACAAACAGAGAACACAGGTATAAATACACTGGGGATAATGGGGAAGATAGGCGATGCCTGGAGGGGGGTGGAGACAAGCACAAAGAAAGGTGAAACATCAGGGTGTGGCAGTAGGCTCTGTTGTGATGATGTCCTGTAGGTCTGATATCTGATTGGAAGTTCACTTTTACAGTATGCCATTGGTCAACAACTCCAATTTTGAATCCAAACATGGTCAAATGGTTAGTTTACATGCACAGTAATAATTTGATATTAAACCGACTATGGCAGTAGGTAGATTATGCAATAGTTACTGTATGTAAACACCTTACTCAATCAAATGTATTTATAAAGCCCTTTTTACATCAGCATTTGTCACAAAGTGCTTATACAGAAGCCTAGCCTAAAACCCCAAACAGCAAGCAATGCAGATGTAGAAGCACAGTGGCTCGGAAAAACTCCCTAGAAAGGGAGGAACCTAGGAAGAAAGGCTCTGAGGGGTGACCAGTCCTCTTCTGGCTGTGCCGGGTGGATACTATAACAGTACATGGCCAAGATGTTCAAACGTTCATAGCTGACCAGCAGGGTCAAATAATAATAATCACGGTGGTTGTCGAGGGTGCAACAGGTCAGCACCTCAAGAGTAAATGTCAGTTGGCTTTTCATAGCCGATCATTCAGAGCTAGAGACAGCAGGTGCGGTAGAGAGAGAGTCGAAAACAGCAGGTCCGGGACAATGTAGCACGTCCGGTGAACAGGTCAGGGTTCCATAGCTGCAGGCAGAACCGTTGAAACTGGAGCAGCAGCATGACCTGGTGGACTGGGGACAGCAAGGAGTCATCAGGCCAGGTAGTCCTGAGGCATGGTCCTAGGGCTCAGGTCCTCAGAAAGAAGAGAGAAAAGAGAGAAAGAAAGATAGAGAGTTAGAGGGAGGATACTTAAATTCACACAGGACACTGGTTAAGACATATAACAGACTGATCCTAGCCCCCCGATACAAACTATTGCAGCGTAAATACTGGAGGCTGAGACAGGAGGGTCGGGAGACACTGTGGCCCCGTCCGACGATACCCCGGACAGGGCCAACTGTCAGGACCCGGTTACGAACCCGGGTCTCCGGAGTGAGAAACAGTCACTTAACCTACTGAGCCACGAATAGTCGGCAGAACCCAGAAGATGAGGCAGACACAGCAGTACTTGAGACGGTGTATTTAATGAAGTAAAAGAAGTCCTTCAGGAAAACATGTAACTTCACAACCTCAAAAGGAATTCCACAAGAACAAAGGTAATCCTCCAAGACAATCAGGTAAATCCACAAGGTGGTAGGAATAGCAAAAAGCCTCAAAAGATACTCAAAAATAAATAAACAAGAACAAAAACAGAATTCCACAAGAGAGTCCACCGGGATCAACAAGCGTTCACAAAATACTAGGGCTGGGTGCTAACATACAAACACAGAGCAAAGAACTGAGGAAAACTAAGGGTTTAAATACAATCAGGGGAAACGAGGCACAGGTGCAAATAATAATGGGGATCAAGGGAAAACAAAAGGTCAAAAAGCACAATGGGGGCATCTAGTGACCAAAAACCGGAACAACCCTGGCCAAATCCTGACAGAATCCCCCCCCTAGGAACGGCTCCTGACGTTCCTACCAGCTCTCTCGGGGTGGAGGGCCCTGAACCGACGAATGAGGTCAGGGTCCAGTATGTCTTTGGCAGGAACCCAGGAGCGCTCCTCGGGACCGTAGCCTTCCCAGTCCACCAGATACTGCCAGGACCGCTGCACCCGGCGGGAATCCAGTATCCGATGGACGGTATAAGCCGGCTGGCCTCCAATGACACGAGGCGGAGGGGGAGGTCTGTCTGCCGGGACAAGGGGAGAAAAAACAACAGGTTTTAATAAGGAAATGTGAAACGTGGGATTAATCTTAAGGGATCTGGGTAAGTGTAGGCGATAAGAAACTGAGTTAACTCTCCTGGCAACCTTAAAGGGACCGATGTATTTTTGGGACAGCTTGCGAGACTCCACCCGTAGTGGTAAGTCTCTTGTGGAGAGCCAGACTCTCTGGCCGGGGTGCAGGGTAGGCCCGGGACGGCGACGTCTGTTGGCTTGTTGTTGGTACCTCTGTGAGGAACGCATAAGATTAAGACGGGTCTTCCTCCACATAAGCCGACAGCGTCTGACGAACTTCAAGGCTGAAGGCACTCTGACTTCTGCCTCCTGGTCCGGGAAAAATGGAGGGGCATAGCCAAACTGACACTCGTGCGGGGAGATACCAGTGGAGGAGGAGCGCAAGGTGTTGTGCGCGTATTCGGCCCAAACAATGAAGGACGACCATGTGGACGGGTTGTTACGAGTCATACATCGGAGGGTGGTTTCCAGCTCTTGATTCATCCTCTATGTTTGACCGTTGGACTCCGGATGGTACCCTGAAGATGACTGGCAGAAGCCCCCATGAGTTGGCAGAAGGCCTTCCAAAACCTTGAGGCGAACTGGGGACCTCTGTCAGAAACCATATCTTGAGGAATGCCGAAGACTCGGAACACATGATTAATTACCAACTCAGCAGTTTCCTTGGCAGAAGGTAACTTAGTCAGAGGGACGAACCTGGCCGCCTTAGAAAACCTGTCGATTATGACTAGGATAGTAGTATTGCCATGGGATGGAGGAAGGCCAGTAATAAAGTCCAACCAGATATGGGACCAGGGTCTGTGGGGAACAGGTAAAGGGTGAAGGAGTCCTTGAGGGCGGAGGTGAGAAGATTTGCCCTGGCAGCACACAGGGCAGGCATTGACGAAAGTGGCAACGTCTTCTCTTATGGTAGGCCACCAGAACTTACGCTGGATGAACTCCAAGGTGCGACCTACGCCCGGGTGACAGGTGAGGCGAGAGGAGTGCCCCCACAGAAGGACCTGAGTCCTCACTGCCTTGGGGACAAACAACCGATTGGCAGGGCCTCCTTTCGGGTCCGGTTCGATAGCTTGAGCTCGTCTCACGGTATCCTCAACTTGCCACGAGATCGGAGCCACGATCTTAGCAGCAGGAAGGACAGGCATGTCCGTGTCATCTCGAATGGCAGGAGCGTAGACTCGGGACAGGGCATCCGGTTTGAGATTCTTCGACCCGGGCCGATAGGTGAGGATAAACTGGAATCGATTGAAGAAAAGAGACCATCTAGCTTGTCTGGAGTTCAACCGCTTCGCCTGTTGGATATACTCCAGATTTTTGTGGTCCGTAAGCACTTGAAACGGGTGAGAAGCCCCCTCGAGCCAGTGTCTCCATTCCTTCAATGCCATCTTAACCGCTAGGAGTTCACGATCCCCCACATCGTAGTTCCTCTCAGCCGGGGTAAGCCAGTGTGAGAAGAAAGCGCACGGATGAAGCTTCTTGTCTTCACCCCTCTGAGACAGCACAGCTCCAACACCAACCTCTGAGGCGTCTACCTCCACCACAAACGGTTCATCCGTAGTCGGTAGTATCAGGATGGGAGCAGAGAGGACGCGCTGCTTGAGTCCTTGGAAGGCCGTCTCAGCTTCTCTTCCCCACAAAAACCTTGCATTGCCACCCTTGGTTAAAGCTGAGAGAGGGGCTGCCACCAAGCTGAAGTTCTTGATGAACTTGCGGTAAAAGTTTGTGAAGCCCAGGAAACGCTGAACTTCCTTAACGGATTTGGGGGTGGGCCAATCCGCTACCGCCCCTACCTTCCTGGGGTCCATTTGGACTCGACCGGGTTCCACTACAACTCCCAGGAATTGTACTCGGGATGAATGGAATTCACATTTTTCCGGCTTAACGTACAGATGGCTGTCTAGGAGGCGTTTGAGTACTTGTCTGACATGCTTTGTGTGTTCTTGAAGAGAGCTCGAAAAGATGAGGATGTCATCCAAGTAAACGAACACAAATATGTTAAGCATATCCCTAAGCACATCGTTTATGAGCGCTTGGAACACCGCTGGGGCGTTGGTCAGGCCGAAGGGCATCACCAAGTATTCATAGTGACCAGTAGGCGTGTTGAAAGCGGTCTTCCACTCGTCACCCGGTCTGATCCGCACAAGATGGTATGCGTTCCGCAGGTCAAGCTTAGTGAAAACAACTGCTTCCTGGAGCAGCTCGAAGGCTGTGGCCATAAGGGGTAGCGGGTAACGGTTACGGACGGTTATGGCATTGAGTCCCCGGTAGTCGATGCAAGGACGTAATCCACCGTCTTTCTTGGCCACAAAGAAAAACCCTGCTCCCGCCGGGGAGGTGGATGGACGCATGAGGCCTGCTTCCAGAGCGTCCTTGATGTAGGTATCCATAGCAGCTCGTTCGGGTGGAGATAGGGAAAAGATCCGACCCCTGGGGGGGCAAGTGCCCGGAAACAGTTCGATGGGGCAATCATAAGGTCTATGGGGTGGTAGCATGGTGGCCCTCCGTTTGCTAAATACCAGTTTGAGGTCATGGTAACACTCGGGAACTCGGGTCAGGTCGATGGATTCTAAAGACTCGGGAGTAGAACTCGGGGAATTCGAGAAAATACAAGTAGCTTGGCACGTAGGACCCCACTGCTTGATAGTGCCCACAGACCAGTCGATGTGAGGGTTATGGCTGTGAAGCCAGGGGTATCCAAGGACGAGAGGGAACTCGGAACAGGAGATCAAATGAAAGTTCGTCAATTCCTGGTGTTGTGAAACTGAAAGTCGCAAGGAGGTAGTGACATGAGTGACAAGTCCAGATCCCAAAGGGCTTCCATCCAATGTAGTAACCCTCATGGGGTCACTTAGAGGTTCAGAGGGAACGCCATTCTCCTTCGCCCAGACACCATCCATGAAGTTACCTGCGGCTCCAGAGTCTACCAAGGCTTGAAGGTGAAGCTTGTGGTTGTCCCAGGAAAGGGTGACTGGAATGAGCAGACGGGAGTTGGACGGATGGGAGGAGGTTATGTTTCCCGTTACAGTTCCTCCCGGTCTGTACGGGACAGAGCGTTTCCCTGGAGCCCGGGACACGTGGAACGGAAATGGCCCGGTTTGCCGCAATATAGACAGCGTCGCTCCCTCATCCGGCGGTCTCTCTCAGCCTGGGAGATACGTCCAATCTGCATGGGTTCCGGTGGAGCCAGCGAGGATAAAGGTGGGGACTCGGAGCTGGGACTGATAGGGGCTAGAGGTCTACGGTTGAGTTCTCTCTCTCTCAGACGCTGGTCAATGCGTGAGGCCACCTTGATCAGGGACTCGAGATTGTCCGGTGGTTCCCGAGTGGCCAGTTCATCTTGGATAGTGTCGGAAAGGCCTTTCAGAAAGCACACCGTGAGCGCCTCGTTGTTCCAGCCACTCGCTGCTGCTACCGTGCGGAACTGGATGGCATAGTCCGTCACGCTGCGCCGACCTTGGTGGAGAGTCAGGAGCTGTTTGGCTGAGTCAGGACCACTGCTTGGGCCTTGAAACACTCGTTTGAATTCCTCAGCAAAGGCAGAGTAGCTGGCACAGCAGGAATTATGGGCATCCCACACAGCAGTAGCCCAGGCCAGGGCTTTTTCCGACAGCAGGGTGATGATATATGCGATCTTAGACCGGTCGGTGGGGAACGACGAGGGTTGCAGCTCGAAGGAGAGAGAACATTGGGTGAGAAACCCTTTACAAGCACTTGGATCACCTGAGAACCGTTGGGGAGGTGGAAGACGAGGTTCAGCCAGGGGGTTAACTGCCATGGGTACGTGAATCTGAGGTACTGGGACAGGAACTGTTGCCGGGGTAAGTCGATCAGATATCTGCTTTATGGAAGTCAGCATCTCCGACAGAAGATGAGAATGTCTAGCCATTAAGGCCTCTTGCTGAACCAGTGCGGCTTCGTGGCGTTGGACAGTCTCCTGGTGGTGGGACAGCATGGCAACAAGGTCCTGGGAACTGGCTGCCTCTGGGTTCATTTTTGGCTCTGTGTTTCTGTCAGGACCCGGTTACGAACCCGGGTCTCCGGAGTGAGAAACAGTCACTTAACCTACTGAGCCACGAATAGTCGGCAGAACCCAGAAGATGAGGCAGACACAGCAGTACTTGAGACGGTGTATTTAATGAAGTAAAAGAAGTCCTTCAGGAAAACATGTAACTTCACAACCTCAAAAGGAATTCCACAAGAACAAAGGTAATCCTCCAAGACAATCAGGTAAATCCACAAGGTGGTAGGAATAGCAAAAAGCCTCAAAAGATACTCAAAAATAAATAAACAAGAACAAAAACAGAATTCCACAAGAGAGTCCACCGGGATCAACAAGCGTTCACAGAATACTAGGGCTGGGTGCTAACATACAAACACAGAGCAAAGAACTGAGGAAAACTAAGGGTTTAAATACAATCAGGGGAAACGAGGCACAGGTGCAAATAATAATGGGGATCAAGGGAAAACAAAAGGTCAAAAAGCACAATGGGGGCATCTAGTGACCAAAAACCGGAACAACCCTGGCCAAATCCTGACACCAACCAGGCAGGATATAACCCCACCCACTTTGCCAAAGCACAGCCCCCACAACACTAGAGGGATATCTTCAGACACCAACTTAATACCCTGAGACAAGGCTGAGTATAGCCCACGAAGATCTCCCCCACAACACGTACCCGAGGGCGGCGCCAACCCGGACAGGAAGATCACGTCATTGACTCAACTCACTAACGTGACGCACCCCTCCTAGGGACGGCATGGAAGAGCTCAAGTAAGCTGGTGACTAAGTCTCCGTAATAGGGTAAGAGGATGCTCCAGATACTCAACTAGTCTAAATAAGGCCAGCTTTATTGCTTCTTTAATCAGAACAACTGTTTTCAGCTGTGCTAACATAATTGCAAAAGGATCTAATGATCAATTAGCCTTTTAAAATGGTATTCTTGGATTAGCTAACACAACGTGCCATTGAAACACAGGAGTGATGGTTGCTGATAATGGGCCTCTGTACACCTATGTAGATATCCCATAAAAAATCTGCCGTTTGAACAATGTCTACACTGTATTTCTGATCAATTTGATGTTATTTTAATGGACAAAAAAATTAGCTTTTCTTTAAAAAACAATGACATTTCTAAGTGACCCTAAACTTTTGAACGTTAGTGTAATGTTGCTGCTACCTTCTCTTATGACCGAATAGAGCTTCTGGATATCAGAACAGCGATTACTCACCTCAAACTGGACAAAGATTTTTTCTTTAATGAGTCCGACGTGAAGGATATACTGCTTCTCTGAGACCAGGCCTAAATCCCTGTCATTTGCGTGAAGAAAAGACGGAAATACAGGGGGCGGAGATCAAGGTGCCTTGTGAGATGTGTGTTTATTTGTCAAAAACAGCTGGTGCGCGATATCTAATATTAAGGAGGTCTCAAGGTATTGCTTGCCTGACGTAAAGTACCTCATGATAAACTGTAGAGCACACTATCTAACTAGAGAGTTTTCTTCTATATTTTTCGTAGACGTCTATTTACCACCACAAACCGATGCTGGCACTAAGACCACACTCAACAAGCTTTATAAGGCCGTGAACAAACAAGAAAATGCTAAATTAGAGGCGACCACCTAGTGGACGGCAAATTTAAATCCTTTTTACTTAATTTCTACCAGCATGTCACGAGCAACTAGAGGAAAAAAACTCTAGACCACCTTTACTCCACACACAGAGACACATACAATGCTCTCCCTCAATTTGGCAAATCTGACCATAATTATATTCTCCTGATTTCTGCTTACAAGCAAAAACTAAAGCAGGAAGTACCAGTGACTCGCTCAATACGGAAGTGGTAAGGTGACGCGGATGCTATACTAAAGGACTGTTTTGCTAGCACAGACTGGAATATGTTCCGGGATTCATACAATGGCATTGAGGAGAATTTCACCTCAGTCACCAGCTTCATCAGTAAGTGCATCGACAACATTGTCTCCACAGCGACCGTACATACGTGCATATCCCAACCAGAAGCCATGGATCAAAATAAATTGTATTTGTCACATGAGCCGAATACAACAGGTATACAATACCTTACCATGAAATGCTTACTTACAAGCACTTAACCAACAATGCAGTTCAAGAAACAGAGTTAAGGAAATATTTGCTAAATAAACTAAAGTGAAAAATAAAATAAAAAGTAACCCAATAAGAATAAATAACATTAACAAGGCTATATACAGGGGGTACCGGTACCGAGTCCATGTGCGGGGGTAGAGGTTAGTCAAGTTAATTTGTACTTGTAGGTAGGGGTAAAGTGGCTATGCATAAATAATAAACAGCGAGTAGCAGCAGTGTAAAAACAAAGGGCAGGGGGGTCAAGGTAAATAGTCCGGGTGTTCATTTGAGCAGTTTTATGACTTGGGGGTAGAAGCTGTTAAGGAGCCTTTTGGACCTTTGACAACTTTTGATGCCTTCCTCTGACACCGCATAGTACTTAGGTCCTGGATGGCAGGAAGCTTGGCTTCGGTGATGTATTGGGCCGCACGCACTACCCTCTGTAACGCTTTACGGTCAGATGCCGGCGAAAACCAGGCAACATCCACACCGAGCTAAAGGCTAGAGCTGATGCTTTCAAGGAGGGGCACATTTATCCGGACGCTTATAAGAAATCCCGCTATATCAACAAACAGGCATAGCTTCAATATAGGACTAAGATTGAATCCTACTACACCGGCTCTGACGCTTGTCCGATGTGGCAGGGCTTGCAAACTATTATGGACTAAATGCCTTTTACGCTCGCATTGAGGCAAGCAACACTGAAGCATGCATGAGAGCACCAGCTGTTTCGGACGACTGTGTGATCACGCTATCCGTAGCCAATGTGAGCAAGACCTTTCAACAGGTCAACATTCACAAGGCCGCGGGGCCAGACATATTACTAGGATGTGTAATCAGAGCATGGCAGACCAACTGGCAAGTGTCTTCAATTACATTTTTAACCTCTCCCTGACCGAGTCTGTAAAACGTACATGTTTCAAGCAGTTCACCATAGTCCCTTTGCCAAAGATAGCAAAGGTATCCTGCCTAAATGACTACCACACCAAAGCACGTCGGTAGCCATGAAGTGATTTGAAAGGCTGGTCATGGCTCACATCAACACCATCATCCCGGAAACCCTAGACCCACTCCAATTCGCATACCACCCCAACATATTCACAGATGACGCAATCTCAATTGCACTCCACACTGCCTTTTCCCACCTGGACGAAAGGAATCACCTATGTGAGAATGCTGTTCATTGACTACAGCTCAGCGTTCAACACCATAGTGCCCACAAAGTTCATCACTAAGCTAAGGACCCTGAGACTAAACACCTCCCTCTGCAACTGGATCCTAGACTTCCTGGGGGGCTGCCCCCAGGTGGAAAGGGTAGGCAACAACACATCTGCCACGCTGATCCTTAACACGGGGGAGTCATGCTTGGCCACGCAGTAGTGGGTGAACAGGGAGTACAGGAGGGGACCAAGAACGCACCGCTGAGGGGCCCCCGTGTTAAGGGGGCCCCTCAGCGGTGCGTTCTTGGTCCCCTCCTGTCCTTCCTGTTCACCCACTACTGCGTGGCCAAGCATGACTCCAACACTATCATTAAGTTTGCTGACGACAAAAAAGTGTGAGGCCTGATCACCGACAACGATGAGAGCAAATATGGAGGAGGTCAGAGACCTGGCAATGTGGTGTCAGGACAACAACCTCTCCCTCAAAATGAGCAAGACAAAGGAGATGATCTTGGACTACAGGAAAAGGAGAGCCCAACATGCCCACATTCACATCGACGGGCCTGTAGGGGAGCGGGTTGCGAGTTTCAAGTTCCTTGGTGTCTACATCACCAACAAACTATCATGGTCCAAACACACCAAGACAGTTTTGAAAAGGGGACAACAACACCATTTCCCCCTCAAGAGACTGAAAAGACTTAGCACGGGTCCCCAGATCCTCAAAAAGTTCTACAGCTGCACCATCGAGAGCATCCTGACCGGTTGCATCACCACCTGGACCTCTAGTGATGTGGGGGCTGTGCTTTGGCAAAGTGGGTGGGGTTATATCCTTCCTGTTTGGCCCTGTCCGGGGGTGTCCTCGGATGGGGCCACAGTGTCTCCTGACCCCTCCTGTCTCAGCCTCCAGTATTTATGCTGCAGTAGTTTATGTGTCGGGGGGCTAGGGTCAGTTATATCTGTTATATCTGGAGTACTTCTCCTGTCCTATTTGGTGTCCTGTGTGAATCTAAGTGTGCATTCTCTAATTCTCTCCTTCTCTCTTTCTTTCTCTCTCTCGGAGGACCTGAGCCCTAGGACCATGACCCAGGACTACCTGACATGATGACTCCTTGCTGTCCCCAGTCCACCTGACCGTGCTGCTGCTCCAGTTTAAACTGTTCTGCCTTATTATTATTCGACCATGCTGGTCATTTATGAACATTTGAACATCTTGGCCATGTTCTGTTATAATCTCCACCCGGAACAGCCAGAAGAGGACTGGCCATCCCACATATGCTCTCTCTAATTATCTCTTTCTTTCTCTCTCTCGGAGGACCTGAGCCCTAGGACCATGCCCCAGGAATACCTGACATGATGACTCCTTGCTGTCCCCAGTCCACCTGACCGTGCTGCTGCTCCAGTTTCAACTGTTCTGCCTGTGATTATTATTATTTGACCATTCTGGTCATTTATGAACATTTGAACATCTTGGCCATGTTCGGTTATAATCTCCACCCGGCACAGACAGAAGAGGACTGGCCACCCCACATAGCCTGGTTCCTCTCTAGGTTTCTTCCTACGTTTTGGCCTTTCTAGGGAGTTTTTCCTAGCCACCGTACTTCTACACCTGCATTGCTTGCTGTTTGGGGTTTTAGGCTGAGTTTCTGTACAGCACTTTTAGATATCAGCTGATGTACGAAGGGCTATATAAATAAATTTGATTTGATTTGATTTGACCTATATACTAGGCGGTGTCAGAGGAAGCCCCAAAAAATTATCAAACACTCTAGTCACCCCAGTCATAGATTGCTTTCTCTGCTACCGCATGGCAAGCGATACCGGAGCGCCAAGTCTAGGTACAAAAGGCTCCTTACCAGCGTCTACTCCTATGTTTAAGAGTGCTGAACAATTAATAAAATGGCCACCCTGACCCTTTACATTGACCACCTCCTTTGTTTTTACATTGCTGCTACTCTCTGTTTATTATCTATGCATAGTCACTTTACCCCTACCTACATGTACAAATTACCTTAACTAACCTGTAGCCCGGCACATTGACTCGGCACCCCTTGTATAGAGCCTCGGTATTGTTCTTTCATTGTGTTACTTTTTTAAATACATTTTCTTTACTTTAGCTTATTTAGTAAATGTTTTCTTAATTCTTAACTCTATTTCTTGAACTGCACTGTTGGTTAAGGGATTATAAGTAAGCATTTCATGGTAAGGTTGTACTCAGGTCGTATACTTGTTGTATTCAGCGCATGTGACATACAATTTGATTTGATGTGATATAATACAATACAGTACAGTAATACAGTTGACACTCTAAAAGATTAGCCTACTGTAGATTTTTTCATTGATTTACCCAAGAGAGCATATAGCGAGTTACAGTGCCTTGTGAAAGTATTCGGCCCCCTTGAACTTTGCGACCTTTTGCCACATTTCAGGCTTCAAACATAAAGATATAAAACTGTATTTTTTTTGTGAAGAATCAACAACAAGTGGGACACAATCATGAAGTGGAATGACATTTATTGGATATTTCAAACTTTTTTAACAAATCAAAAACTGAAAAATTGGGCGTGCAAAATTATTCAGCCCCCTTAAGTTAATACTTTGTAGCGCCACCTTTTGCTGCGATTACAGCTGTAAGTCGCTTGGGGTATGTCTCTATCAGTTTTGCACATCGAGAGACTGACATTTTTTCCCATTCCTCCTTGCAAAACAGCTCGAGCTCAGTGAGGTTGGATGGAGAGCATTTGTGAACAGCAGTTTTCAGTTCTTCCCACAGATTCTCGATTGGATTCAGGTCTGGACTTTGACTTGGCCATTCTAACACCTGGATATGTTCATTTTTGAACCATTCCATTGTAGATGTTGCTTTATGTTTTGGATCATTGTCTTGTTGGAAGACAAATCATGATGGCCCAAACCATGATGCTGCCACCACCATGTTTGACAGTGGGGATGGTGTGTTCAGGGTGATGAGCTGTGTTGCTTTTACGCCAAACATAACGTTTTGCATTGTTGCCAAAAAGTTTAATTTTGGTTTCATCTGACCAGAGCACCTTCTTCCACATGTTTGGTGTGTCTCCCAGGTGGCTTGTGGCAAACTTTAAACAACACTTTTTATGGATATCTTTAAGAAATGGCTTTCTTCTTGCCACTCTTCCATAAAGGCCAGATTTGTGCAATATACAACTGATTGTTGTCCTATGGACAGAGTCTCCCACCTCAGCTGTAGATCTCTGCAGTTCATCCAGAGTGATCATGGGCCTCTTGGCTGCATCTCTGATCAGTCTTCTCCTTGTATGAGCTGAAAGTTTAGAGGGACGGCCAGGTCTTGGTAGATTTGCAGTGGTCTGATACTCCTTCCATTTCAATATTATCGCTTGCACAGTGCTCCTTGGGATGTTTAAAGCTTGGGAAATCTTTTTGCATCCAAATCCGGCTTTAAACTTCTTCACAACAGTATCTCGGACCTGCCTGGTGTGTTCCTTGTTCTTCATGATGCTCTCTGCGCTTTTAACGGACCTCTGAGACTATCACAGTGCAGGTGCATTTATACGGAGACTTGATTACACACAGGTGGATTGTATTTATCATCATTAGTCATTTAGGTCAACATTGGATCATTCAGAGATCCTCACTGAACTTCTGGAGAGAGTTTGCTGCACTGAAAGTAAAGGAGCTGAATAATTTTGAATGCCCAATTTTTCAGTTTTTGATTTGTTAAAAAAGTTTGAAATATCCAATAAATGTTGTTCCACTTCATGATTGTGTCCCACTTGTTGTTGATTCTTCACAAAAAAAATACAGTTTTATATCTTTATGTTTGAAGCCTGAAATGTGGCAAAAGGTCGCAAAGTTCAAGGGGGCTGAATACTTTCGCAAGGCACTGTACATCTATGGACTTTTATGTTTTTCTGTCGTGCGTAATGTAATGTAATGCAGTAGCCTATACAGAGGGGCAAAAAAGTATTTATTCAGCCACCAATTGTGCAAGTTCTCCCACTTAAAAAGATGAGAGAGGCCTGTAATTTTCATCATATGTACACTTCAACTATGACAGACAAAATTAGAAAAAAAATCCAGAAAATCACATTGTAGGATTTTTTATGAATTTATTTGTAAATGATGGTGGAAAATAAGTATTTGGTCAATAACAAAAGTTTATCTCAATACTTTGTTATATACCCTTTGTTGGCAATGACAGAGGTCAAACGTTTTCTGTAAGTCTTCACAAGGTTTTCACACACTGTTGCTGGTATTTTGGCCTATTCCTCCATGCAGATCTCCTCTAGAGCAGTGATGTTTTGGGGCTGTTGCTGGGCAACACGGACTTTCAACTCCCTCCAAAGATTTTCTATGGGGTTGAGATCTGGAGACTGGCTAGGCCACTCCAGGACCTTGAAATGCTTCTTACGAAGCCACTCCTTCAGTGGCCGGGTGGTGTGTTTGGGATCATTGTCATGCTGAAAGACCCAGCCACGTTTCATCTTCAATACCCTTGCTGATGGAAGGAGGTTTTCACTCAAAATCTCACAATACATGGCCCCATTCATTCTTTCCTTTACACGGATCAGTCGTCCTGGTCCCTTTGCAGAAAAACAGCCCCAAAGCATGATGTTTCCACCCCCATGCTTCACAGTAGGTATGGTGTTCTTTGGATGTAACTCAGCATTCTTTGTCCTCCAAACACGACAAGTTGAGTTTTTACCAAAAAGTTATATTTTGGTTTCATCTGACCATATGACATTCTCCCAATCTTCTTCTGGATCATCCAAATGCTCTCTAGCAAACTTTAGACGGGCCTGGACATGTACTGGCTTAAGCAGGGGGACACGTCTGGCACTGCAGGATTTGAGTTCCTGGCGGCGTAGTGTGTTACTGATGGTAGGCTTTGTTACTTTGGTCCCAGCTCTCTGCAGGTCATTCACTAGGTCCCCCATTGTGGTTCTGGGATTTTTGCTCACCGTTCTTGTGATAATTTTGACCCCACGAGGTGAGATCTTGCGTGGAGCCCCAGATCGAGGGAGATTATCAGTGGTCTTGTATGTCTTCCATTTCCTAATAATTGCTCCCACAGTTGATTTCTTCAAACCAAGCTGCTTACCTATTGCAGATTCAGTCTTCCCAGCCTGGTGCAGGTCTACAATTTTGTTTCTGGTGTCCTTTGACAGCTCTTTGGTCTTGGCCATAGTGGAGTTTGGAGTGTGACTGTTTGAGGTTGTGGACAGGTGTCTTTTATACTGATAACAAGTTCAAACAGGTGCCATTAATACAGGTAACGAGTGGAGGACAGAGGAGCCTCTTAAAGAAAAAGTTATAGGTCTGTGAGATTCAGAAATCTTGCTTGTTTGCAAATAAATCCATAAAAAATCCTACAATGTGATTTTCTGGATGTTTTTTTTCTCATTTTGTCTGTCTTAGTTGAAGTGTACCTATGATGAAAACTACAGGCCTCTCTCATCTTTTTAAGTGGGAGAACTTGCACAATTGGTGGCTGACTAAATACTTTTTGCCCCACTATATACTGTATCATATACAAGATACGGGGCAATTTAGCAAATAGGATTTGTTATCTGTCATGGTTATGATAAATTAGGCATTGTTGAGCACTGTTGGCATATAGATACATTTCCACATATTTTTTGGTGTGGGCCTGTGTTATAAAAAGGTTTTTATTTTTATTTGAGTACTCAAAATAAATTAATGAGAGTACTCGAACAGCCCAAAAATTACAAATAGCTGTCTCTCCCCCAAATTTAATTTGACAGCCCTGATGCATGACAGAATGATAGAGAGATAAATCTGATGTATAGAGAGAGATAGAATAAAATAGAAGGATCCAAACTGGAGAGGACAGAGAGAGTGAGATAAACGAAGCAGCCTTTGCAGGGAGGTTACATTAAACGGGCGGGAGAAGAGATACATGGAAGAGAGGATGAAGATAAATGTGATGGGAGAACAGAGATCAAATGGGGAAGAGAGGAGAGAGGGAGCTGTTTCCTGTTTAAACAGACTCATCTATGACAAGGTCTAAGGCCATTGCAGCCAGCATGTAAAGCAACAATACAGATAGAGAGAGAGTGAGAGAGGGGATTAACATTGACATCCCTGACAGCTGAAAAAGAGATGGTAGGAAGATGGCAGGATGAGAGGGTATGAGTTGAAGAAGTGGTGGGAAGGAGGGAGAGATTATATACAGTATAGATGCGGTAGTGGAAGGAGGGAGGGAGGGAGAGAGAGAGAGAAGGATGGATAAAGAGGTGAAGAGTTGGTTTGTGTCAGTAGGGTGTAAACAACATCACTGCCTGACAGTGCCTGTGGGATCTCTACCTACTGTTACAAATTATGGATGGTGGGAGTGAGAGAGAGATGAGAGAGAGGTCAGAAAAATGGAGAGGGAGGTAGAGAGGTGTTTACGTGAGGCAGGACACATAGGGCAGGTCAGAGGGTAGAAAAAGAGGGAGGGGAGAGAGTAATGGGAGGGAGAGAGCAGAGGGAGAATCACAAAGAGCAAGGTTTCATCCCTAATCGTACAGACAGCCTATTAATACATTGTACAGCCTTTCCCAACCCACAAGCCTACAGTAGGGCACTATAAAATAAATAAATAAAAATTTGCCATTCTGTTTTTCACAAATTTGGTTCTCAGTTTTGTTTTTCCATGTTTCTGTTCCCCAGTTTTTTTTCAGGTTGTCGCTCTCAAAATCAGACGTTTTAATAGAAAAACAACTAAATTGGATGTTCTAATTCCACAAGAATGCTTCAACCACACAACTTCCGCGACGCATATAAAGCCCTCCCCCACCCTCCTTTTGGAAAATCTGACCGCCACTCCATTTTGTTGCTCCCAGCCTAAAGACAAAAACTAAAACAGGAAGAGCCCGTGCTCAGGTAAGGTTCAACGCTGGTCCGACCAATCGGATTCCACGCTTCTAGATTGCTTCGATCACGTGGACTGGGATATGTTCCGCATAGCGTCGGACAATAACATTGATGAATACGCTGATTCGGTGAGCGAGTTTATTAGCAAGTGCATCGGTGATGTTGTACCCACAGCATCTATTAAAACATTCCCCAACCAGAAATCGTGGATTGATGACAGCATTTGCGCAAAACTGAAAGCGCGAACCACTGCTTTTAATCAGGGCAAGGTGACCGGAAACATGACCGAATACAAACAGTGTAGCTATTCCCTCCGCAAGGCAATCAAACAAGCTAAGCGTCAGTATAGAGACAAAGTAGTCGCAATTCAACGGCTCAGACACGAGAGGTATGTGGCAGGGTCTACATTCAATCATGGACTACAAAAGGAAAACCAGCCCCGTTGCGGACCACGATGTCTTGCTCCCAGACAAGCTAAACAACTTCTTTACTCACTTTGAGGACAATACAGTGCCACTGACACCAATTTGATTACTGACCCAATAGGTCCACAGACGACGCAATCAAATCAAAAGTAGAGCATTGCAGTAGTCTAACCTAGAAGTGACAAAAGTATGGATGAATTTTTCTGCATCATTTTTGGACAGAAAATGTTTGATTTTTGCAATGTTACGTAGATGGAAAAAAGCTGTCCTTGAAAAAGTCTTGATATGTTCATCAAAAGAGAGATCAGGGTCCAGAGTAACACCGAGGTCCTTCCCAGTTTTAATTGAGACAACTGTACAACCATCAAGATTAATTGTCAGATTCAACAGAAGATCTTTGTTTCTTGGGACCTAGAACAAGCATCTTTGTTTTGTCCGAGTTTAAAAGTAGAACGTTTGTAGCCATCCACTTCCTTATGCCTGAAACACAGGCTTATAGCGAGGGCAATTTTGGGGCTTCACCATGTTTCATCGAAATGTACAGCTATGTGTCATCCACATAGCAGTGAAAATTAACATTATGATTTCGAATGACGTTCCCAAGAAATAAAATATATAGTGAAAACAATAGTGGTCCTAAAACGGAACCTTGAGGAACACCAAAATTTACAGTTGATTTGTCAGAGGACAAACCATCCTCAGAGATAAACTGATATCTTTCCGACAGATAAGATCTAAACCAGGCCAGAACTTGTCTGTGTAGACCAATTTGGGTTTCCAATCTCTAAAAACGAATGTGGTAATTGATGGTATCAAAAGCAGCACTAAGTTCTAGGAGCACGAGGACAGATAAAGAGCCTCGGTCTGACGCCATTAAAAGGTAATTTACCACCTTCACAATTGCAGTCTCAGTGCTATGATGGGGTCTAAAACCAAACTGAAGCATTTCGTATACATTGTTTTTCTTCAGGAAGGCAGTGAGTTGCTGCGCAACAGCTTTTTCAAAAACAAATGAGAGGTATGGGCGATTCGATATAGGCCGATAGTTTTTTAAATATTTTCTGGGTCAAGGTTTGTCTTTTTCAAGAGAGGCTTTATTACTGCCACTTTTAGTGAGTTTGGTACCCATCCGGTGGATAGAGGGCCGTTTATTATGTTCAACATAGGAGGGCCAAGCACAGGAAGCAGCTCTTTCAGTAGTTTAGTTGGAAGGTTTAGAGGCCATGATTATTTTATTAATTGTGTCAAGAGATATACTTGTAACGATTTTAGTTGGTGGAAGGAGAGGAGGACCAAAATGCAGCGTGGTACTTATCCATAATACCTTTTAATCAAGAATGAATCCAAAATCCAAAAGAACAAGAGAATAAATGAAAAAAACTAAACAGTCCCGTATGGTGCAAACACTGAAACGGAAAATAATCACCCCACAACTCAAAATGGGAAAACAGGCTACCTAAGTATGGCTCTCAATCAGAGACAACGATAGACAGCTGCCTCTGATTGAGAACCATACCAGGCCAAACACGTAGAAAAATAAAACCTAGACCTACAACATAGAATACCAACCCACATCACACCCTGACCAACCTAAAAATAGAAACATACAAAGCAATCTACGGTCAGGGCGTGACAATAGTACTAAAATACTTGAGTGTCTCCCTTGATCCTAGGTCCTGGCAGAGTTGTGCAGACTCAGGTCAACTTTGCTTTGTAGGAATACGCAGATTTAAAGAGGAGTCCATAATTTGCTTTCTAATGATCATGATCTTTTCCTCAAAGAAGTTCATGAATTTATTACTGCTGAAGTGAAAACCATCCTCTCTTGGGGAATGTTGCTTTTCCATTAGCTTTGCGACAGTATCAAAATAAAATTTTGGATTGTTCTTATTTTCATCAATTAAGTTGGAAAAATAGGACGATCGAGCAGGTTAATACTTTTTTTTCTTTTTTTTCTTTGATACTGCATGGTACTGTCTTTCCAAGCTAGTCGGAAGACTTCCAGTTTGGTGTGGCGCCATTTCCGTTCCAATTTTCTGGAAGCTTGCTTCAGAGCTCGGGTATTTTCTGTATACCAGGGAGCAGGTTTCTTATGACAAATGTTTTTAGTTTTTAGAGGTGGGACTGCATCTAGGGTACTGCGCAAGGTTAAATTGAGTTCCTCAGTTAGGTGGTTAACTGATTTTTGTCCTCTTACGTCCTTGGGTAGGCAGAGGGAGTCTGGAAGGGCATCAAGGGTTGCCTTTGGGTTGTCTGAGAATTTATAGCACAACTTTGATGATCTGTCATGCCCTGACCTTAGAGAGCTTTTTATGTCTCTATTTTGGTTTGGTCAGGGTGTGATTTGGGTGGGCATTCTATGTTCTTTTTTCTATGTTTTGTATTTCTTTGTTTTGGCCGGGTATGGTTCTCAATCAGGGACAGCTGTCTATCGTTGTCTCTGATTGGGAACCATACTTTTGTAGCCTTTTCCCACATGTGTTTTGTGGGTAGTTGTTTTCTGTTTTGTGTTTCTGCACCTGACAGAACTGTTCGTTGTCGTTTCTCGCTTTGTTATTTTTGTTTTAGTGTTCGTTAATAAAAATCATGAACACTTACCACGCTGCGCTTTGGTCCGTTCCTTCTTCATCAGACGACCGTTACATGATCCTTAGTTTGGGTTTGGGTTTGACCAGATCATTTGTTGCGATTGCAAACGTAATAAAATGGTGGTCCGATAGTCCAGGATTATGAGGAAAAACATTAAGATCCACAACATGTATTCCGTGGGACGAAACTAGGTCCAGAGCATGACTGTGGCAGTGAATAGGTCCAGAGACATGCTGGACAAAACCCACTGAGTCGATGATGGCTCCGAAAGCCTTTTGGAGTGGGTCTGTGGACTTTTCCATGTGAATATTAAAGGCACCAAAAATTTGAATATTATGTGCAATGACTTCAAGGTCTGATAAGAATTCAGGGAACTCAGTGAGGAACGCTGTATATGGCCCAGGAGGCCTGTAAACAGTAGCTATAAAAAGTGAGTGAGTAGGCTGCATAGATTTCATGACTAGAAGCTCAAAAGATGAAAACATATATATTTTTTTTGTAAATTGTAATTTGCTATTGTAAATGTTAGCAACACCTTCACCTTTGCGGGATGCGCGGGGGATATGGCCACTAGTGTAACCAGGAGGTGGGGCCTCATTTAACACAGTAAATTCATCAGGCTTAAGCCATGTTTCAGTCAGGCCAATCACATCAAGATTATGATCAGTGATTCGTTTATTGAATATAACTGCCTTGGAAGTGAGGGATCTATCATTAAGTAGCCCTTTTTTTGAGATGTGAGGTTTTTGAGATGTGAGGTATCGCAATCTCTTTCAATAATGGCAGGAATTGAGGTCTTTATTCCAGTGAGATTGCTAAGGCGAACACCGCCATGTTATGTTTTGCCCATGTAGGTCGAGGCACAGACACGGTCTCAACGGGGATAGCTGAGTTGACTACACTGACTGTGCTAGTGGCAGACTCCACTAAGCTGGCAGGCTGGCTAACAGCCTGCTGCCTGGCCTTCACCCTATTTCATTGTGGAGCTAGGGGAGTTAATTGTCTATGTTCGTAAATAAGATGAGAGCACCCCTCCAGCTAGGATGGAGTCCGTCACTCCTCAACAGGCCAGGCTTGGTCCTGTTTGTGGGTGAGTCACAGAAAGAGAGCCAATTATCTACAAATTCTATCTTTTGGGAGGGGCAGAAAACAGTTTTCCACCAGCGATTGAGTTGTGAGACTGTTGTAGATCTCATGTGGTGGATGAATCAGAATAAGTTGGGTAACATAGATAACTAAGATGTCTTATCTGCATAATATGCTTATGTGATATACTTGATATTAGAATGTATCCCTTTGGACTGGTGTTGGCAGTTGTATTTCTTCCCTCAGCTGGGTCACTTGGGGCCCAGAGAGGGGAGAGGTCAGCCTTGTCTTTTACATGTCTCTGGTGCTATGCAGAATATCAGAAAGGGAAGAGGACAGGATGGAACATGATTTTCATATGTGAATGTGTCTTTACCTATTCTTAAACCACTTGAAAAGATGGTGTGATTGATGGGGAGAAAATTACTTGTCTCCACAATGTCTGTGCGCAAGTCACTCCCTCCTTTGGCATTGGGGGGAGGGGTATGGCAGTGTCTGGAATCATTGTATGTCCTCTTTGATGTTACACTTATCCTGGCATAGTGTATGATCTAGAGGCTCACTCCCCTCAGTGAGCTTGTCCAGGAGAGGGCTCAAGAAGGGGTTTTACTTGAGATGGGAGTATAGAGTTGACAATTGAGTTATGCCATTGGGTGAGGTAATGGTTCTGTGCTAGTACCAGGAACGAGATTAGAACCTCGTCTTAGGGACCAAACTGAATGATAATTAATAGCGAATGTTATCTGACTAAGGGGTACTCCTTTTTCATTATAAAGTCTTCCTTTGTGAACTGTTCCTAATATCTGTGGTTTGTTATGTCGACTAGGGGGGTTGGATCTTTGCTATAAACATCTCAGTAACCATTGTGTTGTGACTTTCAATGGTTCATTAGAAATGGTGCATCATTGAAAGTCAGTGCTATTGCAAAACTCTTATTATTAAAGATGGAGTTTAAGTATAACTCTGACTGGTGTGTGAAGTTTGTCTCTCTCCTCATTTGGTAATGCAGAAATTAACCACCATATTCATCACTCCCCCTAACTGGGAGGGGGCCAGAGACAATTACTCGATGCCGACACATCTTTCTAGCTGATTTACACGCTGAAGCTATGTTGCACTTGGTGACCTTTGACTGTTTCATCCGAACATCGTTGGTGCCGACGTGAATAACAAACTCCCTATACTCTCTACACTTGCCAGTTTTAGCTTTAGCCAGCATCATCTTCAGATTAGCCTTAACGTCGGTAGCCCTGCCCCCTGGTAAACAGTGTATGATCGCTGGATGATTTGGTTTAAGTCTAGTACTGCGGATAATGGAGTCGCCAATGACTAGGGTTTTCAATATGTCAGAGCAAATGGTGGGAGGCTTCGGCGTCTGAGACCCACGTAACGGGAGGAGTAGAGACCAGAGAAGGCTCGGCCTCTGACTCGCTGCTTAATGGGGAGAACTGGTTCAAAGTTTCTGTTGGCTGATTGAGCACTCCTACAGCATTTACCTCCAGCATTTCCCTCCAGAAGCCATGAGAAAGTTGTCCAGCTGCGTGGACTGTGCGAGGGAATTTATACTACTATCTGTACTTAATGGTGGCACAGACGCTGTTTCATCCTTTGCTACACTGAAATTACTCTTGCCTAACGATTGCGTCTGAAGTTGGGCTTGTAGCGCAGCTATCCTTGCCATAAGGTGATCGTTTACCTGTATATTATGAGTACAGCGACTGCAATTAGAAGCCATCATGTCAATGTTACTACTTAGCTTCGGCAGGGTCGAGACCCTGGTTCTCGACCCCGCCCTGTGCAACTGGGTCCTGGACTTCCTGACGGGCAGCCCCCAGGTGGTGAGGGTAGGTAACAACATCTCCACCCCGCTGATTCTCAACACTGGGGCCCCACAAGAGTGCGTTCTCAGCCCTCTCCTGTAGAGGTCGACCGATTAATCAGAATGTCCGACTAATTAGGGCCGATTTCAAGTTTTCATAACAATCGGAAATCGATATTTTTGGACAGCGATTTGGCAGATTTCTTATTTTCTTTTACACTTTTATTTAACTAGGCAAGTTAGTTAAGAACACATTCTTATTTTCAATGACGGCCTAGCAACAGTGGGTTAACTGCCTGTTCAAGGACAGAACGACAGATTCTTACCTTGTCAGTTCCGGAATTCAATCTTGCAACCTTACAGTTAACTAGTCCAACACTCTAACCACCTGCCTCTCATTGCACTCCACGAGGAGCCTGCCTGTTACGCAAATGAAGTAAGAAGCCAAGGTAAGTTGCTAGCTAGCATTAAACTTATCTTATAAAAAACAATTAATCAATCAATCATAATCACTAGTTAACTACACATGGTTGATGATATTACTAGTTTATCTAGCGTGTCCTGCGTTACATATAATCAATGCAACGCAGGGGAACTATTTAACAAAAGTGCATTTGCGAAAAAAGCACAATCGTTGCACGACTGTACCTAACCATAAACACCAATGCCTTTCTTAAAATCAATACACAGAAGTATATATTTTTAAACCTGCATATTTTGCTAAAAGAAATCCAGGATAGCAGGCAATATTAAACAGGTGAAATTGTGTCACTTCTCTTGCGTTCATTGCACGCAGAGTCAGGGTATATGCAACAGTTTGGTCAGCCTGGCTCATTGCGAACAAATTTGCCAGAATTGTACGTAATTATGACATAACATTGAAGGTTGTGCAATGTAACAGCAATATTTAGACTTATGGATGCCACCCGTTAGATAAAATACAGAACAGTTCCGTATTTCACTGAAATAATAGATGTTTTGTTTTCGAAATGATAGTTTCCGGATTCGACCATATTAATGACCAAAGGCTAGTATTTCTGTGTGTTATTATGTTATAATTAAGTCTATGATTTGATATTTGATAGAGTAGTCTGACTGAGCGATGGTTAGCAGCAGCAGGCTCGTAAGCATTCATTCAAACAGCACTTTCATGCATTTTGCCAGCAGCTCTTCGCGATGCTTCAAGCATTGAGCTGTTTATGACTTCAAGCATATCAACTCCCGAGATTAGGCTGGTGTAACCGATGTGAAATGGCTAGCTAGTTAGCGGGTGCGCGCTAATAGCGTTTCAATCTTCACTCGCTCTGAGACATGGAGTAGTTGTTCCCCTTGCTCTACATGGGTAACGCTGCTTCGAGGGTGGCTGTTGTCAATATGTTCCTGGTTTGAGCCCAGGTAGGGGCGAGGAGAGGGACGGAAGCTATACTGTTACACTGGCAATACTAAAATGCCTATAAGAACATCCAATAGTCAAAGGTATATGAAATACAAATGGCATAGAGAGAAATAGTCCTAAAAATACTATAACTATAACCAAAAACCTCTTACCTTGGAATATTGAAGTCTCATGTTAAAAGGAACCATCTGCTTTCATACATTCTCGTGTTCTGAGCAAGGAACTTAAACGTTAGCTTTTTTACATGGCACATATTGCACTTTTTACTTTCTTCTCCAACACTTTGTTTTTGTAGTATTTAAACCAAATTGAACATGTTTAATTATTTATTTGAGGCTAAAATAAGAGTTCATTTAGTATTGTTGTAATTGTCATTATTACAAATAAATGTTAAAAAATCGTTCGATTATTCGGTATCGTCTTTTTTTGGTCCTCGAATAATCGGTATCGGTATCAGCGTTGAAAAATCATAATCTCTCGACCTCCTGTACTCCCTGTTCACCCATGACTGTGTGGCCATGCACGCCTCTAACTCAATCATCAAGTTTACAGACAACACTACAGTGGTAGGCTTGATTACCAACAACGACGAGACGGCCTACAGAGAGGAGGTGAGGGACCTCGGAGTGTGGTGCCAGGAAAATAACCTCACACTCAATGTCAACAAAACAAAGGAGATGATCGTGGACTTCAGGAAACAGCAGAGGGAGCAGCCCCCTATCCACATTGACTGGACAGTAGTGGAGAAGGTGGAAAGTTTTAAGTTCCTTGGGCGTACACATCACGGACAAACTGAAATGGTCCACCCACACAACCTCAGGAGGCTGAAGAAATTTGGCTTGTCACCAAAACACTCAAACTTTTACAGATGCACAATCGAGAGCACCCTGTCGGGCTGTATCACCGCCTGGTACGGCAACTGCTCCACCCACAACCGTAAGGCTCTCCAGAGGGTAGTGAGGTCTGCACAGCGCATCACCGGGGGCAAACTACCTGCCCTCTAGGACACCTACACCACCCGATGTCACAGAAAGGCCAAAAAGATCACCAAGGTCAACAACCACCTTAGCCACTGCCTGTTCACACCTCTATTCCCAGAAGGCGAGGTCAATACAGGTGCATCAAAGCTGGGACCGAGAGACTGAAAAACAGCTTCTATCTCAAGGCCATCAGACTTTTAAACATCCATCACTAACATTGAGTGGCTGCTGCCAACATACTGACTCATCTCTAACCACTTTAATAATTAAAAATGGATGAATGTATCACTGGCCACTTTAAACAATGCCACTTTATATAATGTTTACATACCCTACATTACTCATTTCATATGCATATACTGTACTCTATACCATCTACTGCATCTTGCCTATGACGTTCGGCAATCGCTCATTCATACATTTTTATGTGCATATTCTTATTCATTCCTTTACACTTGTGTGTATAAGGTAGTTGTTGTGAAATTGTTAGGTTAGATTACTTGTTAGATATTACTGCATGGTCGGAACTAGAAGCACAAGCATTTCGCTACACTCGCATTAACATCTGCTAACCATGTGTATGTGACAAATAAAATTTGATTTTATTTAGTCTATCACGACTCAGGATATGACCCAGATGCAGAGTATAGTTTTCAGATGATTTATTGTGAACACAGGGCAGGCAAATGGCAGGTCGAGAACAGGTAGGGGTTCGTGATCAGGTCAGAGTCAGGCAGGTACAGGACAGCAGGCAGGCTCGGGTCAGGGCAGGCAGAATAGTCAGAACTAGGAAACAGAACTTGAGGAAAAGGAAGACGGGAAAGCACACCGGTAAGACCTGACAAGACAAGGCGATCTGGCAACAGCCAATCAGAGAACACAGATATAAATGCACCGGGGATGATGGGGAAGATGGGTGACACCTGGAGGGGTGGAGACAAGCACAAAGACACGTGAAACAGATCAGGGTGTGACATAGTCTTACCAAGCAGCGCAAAATATTGTTTTTCTCCCTCCTGAATGTCGGCTGATCTGGGCCAATGGCCGAAGACTATTTTTATAGCGAACACTCCGGTGTCTTATTGTTATAGAAGCCCATGTTTCCATTTTCTCCACATTTGATTTGAATATGACTTGGCATATTAAGCTACTCTTTCAGTTTAATGCATGCTATACTGAACAAAAAGATAAACATGTAACAATTTCAAAGATTTTAGTTTATAGAAGGAAATGGGAAATCAGTCAATTGAAATAAATTCATTAGGCCCTAATCTATGGATTAACACATGACTAATCAGGCTGTGCAGACATGGGTAGGCCTGGGAGGGAACAGGCCGACACACTTGGGAGCCTGGCCAACCCACTGGTGAGCCAGGTCCAGCCAAATACTCCTCAGCAAACCCCCTCCCCCTCAGACGATCCTGCAGGTGAAGACGCTGGATGTGGAGGTCCTGGGCTGACGTTGTTACAGGTGGCCTGCGGTTGTGAGGCCGGGTGGATATACTACCAAATTCTCTAAATGACGTTGGAGGCGACTTACGGTAGAGAAAATAACATTACAATCTCTGGCAACAGCTCTGCTGGCCATTCCTGCAGTCAGGATGCCAGTTGCATGCTCCCTCAGAGAGACATCTGTAGCATCTTGTGTTGTCAAAACTGCACATTTTAGAGTCACCTTTGATTGTTCCCAGCACAAGGTGCACCTGTGTAATTACCATGCTGTTTAATCAGCTTCTTGATATGCCACACCTGTCAGGTGGATGGATTATCTTGGCAATGGAGATGTTGTCACTAACAGGGATGTAAACACATTTGTGCACAACATTTCAGAGAAATAAGCTTTTTGTGTTTATGGAACATTTCTGGAAATTTCATTTCAGTTCATGAAACATGGGACCAACACTTTACATGTTGCTTTAATATTTTTGATCAGTACCGATTTCCCCTGCCATGCTGTTTCATGATCAAACAATGAGTGAATCTAATGGATTTCTGGGCTATCTTAGAAAGTTTGAAGTTGTTTTTGAATAACCAAAAAACATGGGAGATGATAGAAGGAACAACAGCAAAATATACAAATCTAATGAGAAATTTCAACCTTACAGTTGAGCAAAGAATTAAGAAATGACGCATGCATGGGAGGCCAGAAAAAAAATACGTCCTTGGCTTTGCAAATCTAAACGACCAAAAGCTTAATCCTTACTAACTACTAAAGTTATTAATGTCCTAAAGTTGCAGCTTTGAAATGGGAATAATTCTGAAAGTCTATGCTATTCTCATTCACAGATTTATTTTGAATGGCAAATATTTTACAACACTGCCTGAGGAAGACTCTAGTAGTCCAAACGCGTTGCAGTTGTGTGTCCTGATGTACTATGCTGACTGCTCCCATAGGTATTATTTTGTAAATATATTCTGTTAATACTTCACTCAGGTTTACTGCAATGTACTGGCCGCCTACTAATGGTCTTTCTTTGGATTACCTAACATTTAGGGGCCTAACGTCCCACTACCTTCCTTTCAGGCCACAAGAAGTGAAATTGAGCAAACAATACCAAGATGATGAATCAAAAGAATACCTAGGCACCAGCTGAAGAAAGATTACGAAATAAATTATGCATAGTTGTTTTAAACTTAATCCCATATTATTCTAGCAATATGCATCCTACCTACAACGCATATCAACTCAACAAAAAAAGAAATGTCCCTTTTTCAGGACTGTGTCTTTCAAAGATAACCCAAATAATCCAAATGATTTCACAGATCTTCATGGTAAAGGGTTTAAACACTGTTTCTCATGCTTGTTCAATGAACCATAAACAATTAAGGAACATGCACCTGTGGAACGGTCGTAAAGACACTAACAGCTTACAGACGGTAGGCAATTAAGATCACAGTTATGAAAATGTAGGACAGTGAGGAGGCCTTTCTACTGACTTTGAAAAACACCAAAAGAAAGATGCCCAGGGTCCCTGCTCTACTGCGTGAACATGTCTTAGGCATGCTGCTTGAAGACATGAGGACTGCAGATGTGGCCAGGGCAATAAATAACAATGTCCGTACTTTGAGACGCCTAAGACAGCGCTACAGGGAGACAGGACGGACAGTTGATCGTCCTCACAGTGAGAGAACACATGTATCAACACCTGCACAGGATCGACACATCCGAACATCACACTTGCGGGACAGGTTCAGGATGGCAACAATAACTGCCCGAGTTATGCCAGGAACTCACAATCCCTCCATCAGTGCTCAGACTGCCCGCAATAGGCTGAGAGAGGCTGGACTGAGGGCTTGTAGGCCTGTTGTAAGGCAGGTCCTCACCAGCAACAACGTCGCCTATGGGCACAAACCCACCGTCGCTGGACCAGACAGGACTGGCAAGAAGTGCTCTTCACTGATGATTCGCGGTTTTCTCTCACCAGGGGTGAAGGTCGGATTTGAGTTTATCGTCGAATTAATGAGCATTACACCGAGGCCTGTACTCTGGAGCGGGATCGATTTGGAGGTGGAGGGTCCGTCATGGTCTGGGGCGGTGTGTCACAGCATCATCGGACTGATCTTGTTGTCATTGCAGGCAATCTCAACGCTATCTATTACAGGGAAGACATCCTCCTCCCTCATGTGGTACCCTTCCTATAGGCTCATCCTGACATGACCCTCCAGCTTGACAATGCCACCAGCCATACTGCTCATTATTTGCGTGATTTCCTGTAAGACAAGAATGTCAGTGTTCTGCCATGACCAGCGAAGAGCCTGGATCTCAATCCCATTGAGCACGTCTGGGACCTGTTGGGTCGGAGGGTGAGGGCAAGCGCCATTCCCCCCAGAAATGTCTTGGAACTTGCAGGTGCCTTGGTGGAAGAGTGGGGTAACATCTTACACCAAGAACTGGCAAATCTGGAGCAGGCCATGAGGAGGAGATGCACTGCAGTACTTAATGCAGCTGGTGGCCACACCATATACTGACTGTTAATTTTGATTTTGACCACCCCTTTGTTCAGGGACACATTATTCCATTTCTGTTAGTCACATGTCTGTGGAACTTATTCAGTTTATGTCTCAGTTGTTGAATCTTGTTATGGTCATACAAATATTTACACATGTTATGTTTGCTGAAAATAAACGCAGTTGACAGTGAGAGGACATTTCTTTTTTGCTTAGTTTAGTAGCCTAGGCCTAATACTGTAAGATGAGAATGAGACAAAAATGCCAATCTGTTTATGATTATCAAGTTCTGAGGACAGCAGAGTTGCTCTGCAGCCAATGATGATTTACAATCAACCATCACAAAGCGCACAGCCAGCGAGTATATTTGTGTACTCGCTCCATCTGCATGCTTCGGCACACACATACACACAGATAGGCCTAGGCTACTACACACATTTTTCATGCCACCTGAGTGGAATAGGCTATTCGAAAAGATTTGGCTCTACTAAATATGTTTTGTCCATGCCATGATTCCTCTCGTCCCTCCATAGCATGGCAGCCAAATGCGTGGCAGTCTTATTTTTACTCACGTTTTTTAATCCTGTATCTCTTGACACATTCATGGAAATCGTCATGAACTCTAAACCTTCAAGCTGCATACTGCAGCCTATTCTAACTAAACTATTGAAAGAGCTACTTCCTGTGCTTGGCCCTCCGATGTTGAGCATAATAAATGACTCCCTAACCACCGGATGTGTTCCAAACTCACTGAAAGTAGCAATAAAGTGGTAATAAAGCCTCTCTTGAAAAGGCCAAACCTTGACCCGGAAAATGTTAAAAACTATCAGCCTATATCGAATCTTTTAGAAAAAGCTATTGCGCAGCAACTCACTGCCTTCCTGAAGACAAATAATGTATAAGAACTGCTTCAGCCATCATAGCACTGAGACTGCACTCATGAAGGTGGTAAATTACCTTTTAATGGCGTCAGACTAAGGCTCTGCATCTGTCCTCATGCTCCTAGACCTTAGTGCTGCTTTTGATACCATTGATCACCAAATTCTTTTGGAGAGATTGGAAACCCTAACCGGTGTACACAGAAAAGTTATTGCCTGGTTTAGATTTTATCTGTCGGAAAATATATCAGTCTGTGGATGGTTTGTTCTCTGACAAATCAATTGTAAGTTTTGCCATTCCTCAAGGTTCCGTTTTAGGACCACTATTGTTTTCACTAAATATTCTACCTCTTGGTGATATCATTGTCATTGTGAAATAATGTCAACATTCACTGCAATGCGGAAGACACACACACAAAATTGCCTTCCCTGGAAGCCTGTGTTTAAGACATAAGGATGTGGATGGCGGCAAATGTTTTACTTTAATCTCAGACAAAACAGAGATGCTAGTTCTAGGTCCCAAGAAACATAGAGATCTGCTGTTGTATCTGACAATTAATCTTGATGGTTGTACAGTCGTCTCAAATAAAACTGAAGGACTCTGATCTCTCTTTTGAAAATCATATCAGGAATATTTCAAGGACAGCTTTGTTCCATCTACGTAACATTGCAAAAATCAGAAACGTTTTGTCCAAAAATGATGCAGAAAAGCTAATCCATGCTTTTGTCACTTCTAGATTAGACTACTGCAATGCTCTACTCTCCGGCTACCCGGATAAAGCACTAAATAAACTTCAGTTAGTGCTTAAATTAACTTCAGTTAGTGCTTAACACGGCTGCTAGAATCTTGAATAGAACCAAAAGATTTGATCATATTACTCCAGGGCTAACCTCTCTACAATGGATTCCTGGTAAGGCTAGCTTACGTAGAAAGCATTACATGGGCTTGCTCCTACCTATCTCTCCGATTTGGTCCTGTCTTACATACCTACATTTACGCTTAGCTCACAAGACACAGGCCTCCTTATTGTCCCTAGAAAGCACTGAAGCAGAGTAGAAAGTGTTATGGTCAGTGAGTTTAGAGAGAAGAGGGATAAATGGTATCTCTGAGAGACTGGACACTCCTGAAGGCCTTGGATTGATCACAGCACCACTAGCTTCCATTACATCGCTGACATCATCTGTTGTTATGATTTATAACCTGGCGTTGTTGGCATACTGAAACAGCATTCCTCTAGTCTGCTTTACTCTCACACTGTCTGCTACACTGAAAGAGGGGGGGGTTAATGTGTGTGAGACAGATAATGTGCGTGAGAGATTGAGTGAGAGGAAAAGAGAGAGATGAAATGGGAGAAAGAGAGAAAGCGATGGACAGATAAAGACCTATTTTGTGGCATTGTCACCCAAACAAATGGCTCCCAAAACAGGACTAAATGTCTGCAACACCATCTGCATGAGTCATCTATGAGTCAACAACAAGCTAATCTCAGAACCTAGAACAAAATCTCACTTGTGCTAGATAGCTACACGATTTCCCCAGCAGTAATTACACTTAATGAAACGAATTGTAGTCCCGACTGATGAACAGGTCTAGCCATACAGTGCTTATTTGAAACGGGTGTGTTCATCCCGGACTGGAACGAAAAGCCTGCATATCCAGTAGCTCTCTGGAACCAGAGTTCTCTCACTCTCCATCCATCCGTCTTTCTTTCTTCTCCTACAGCAGGTCTACTAAGGTTACTTAACATAGCACCACGGCTGAGGTAATAAACAACACATGCCCCATTCTCCCATCTCTCGCCGTCATCTTTCCATCTGATTTACTCCCTCTTCCACTGCTGGCCCCAGCTCATTATCTCCCAATAGCTCCCTCTCTAAATATCTGCTGTGTCAGCTTCCATCTCCTCTTCTCTCCTCTCTCTCCTCTCCTCCCTTCAGTGTTTTCTCTTCAATCTGAAAAACGCTTCCATTTTACTGCTTCTGGCTGCCTAACCTCACTCTATTCAATTCAATTTATTGGTGTGGAAACGTATGTTTACATTGCCAAAGCAAGTTAAATAAGCAATAAAAAATTAACAGTAAACTTTACACTCACAAAAGTTCCAAAAGAATAAAAACATTTCACTCTATCCCTCCTCTTCCCCCTCCCCCTCTCACTCTCCTATCCCTCCTCTCCCTCCCTCTCCCTCCCATCCCCCCTCTCCCTCCCTCAATGGTTTGCTTTCCTCTGAAGCGAGTAGAAGGCTTATTCTCAAAGCTCTGATTAAATTAAATCCCTCACAAGACTGCAGTATGGCAAAAGCCTGAAGTACTCTCACTAGGGTTGGGTGATGTCAACCTTTGTCCTATCGTGATTAAGTTTACATAAAACATTGTGATACATCCGATGGTATGTATCGCTAGCGTGGGCTCGCATGCTACAGGAGGGACGATAGGAATCATGACAAAATATATTTTGAAGACAAATATTTTTTATTAGCCTATTTCTCTCTGTTGGAGCTGTGGTATGAAAGAGGTGTGTGTCTGTGTGTGCCGACATGCGTTGTGTGATGAGTTGTAAGCCACGAAGGGCCCGGCTGCAGAGTACGCAACTCTGCTGTCCCCAGAACTGAATAATTATTCAATTTTCTTTTCATTTTTGCCTAATCTTCCACTCTTATTAGTCCTTGGCTTTTACTATACGTTGTAGGTAGGTTCCATTCATTGCTAATAGTAGCCTATGGAAATAGGCCAATTCTACACATTGTTCCTTTCATAAGCTTTGCTCAACTGAAAGCTTGGTTTTGAATTTATTCGATTTTTCCATCTTAAAATTGTTTGCAAAATGTCATTTCTTTGTCTATAATATTTGTCATTCAAAATAAAGCTGTTATAAAGAATTGCCTATAGGCTCTGACTTTCAAAATTGTTCTCATTTGAAAGCTGCAACTTTTGGACATATCATTAAACACTTTATTAGAATAGCCTCATAACTTCAACTTGTCTTAATAATGCAATTTTGTATTAGTATTATTTGTCTTTTGGTCATCTCGGTTACCCAGAAGTTAAATTCTCACTAAAGTTGTCACTTCCCAATTAACTTCTGGGGGAAATGCCATTAACAATAGTGATTTCCGGTAGTGTGAAGGTCAGAAGCGTGAAGGTCAGAAGCGAAGTCTCCTCCCTCGCAAACGGAAACTCTCGGCCAAATCACCTCCTTCTGCTAATTTCACCTGTGTTTATGTTCCGAATGGATACACTCGCAAACAGGTAAACATGTAAGAAGTGAGTGAGGATGTTTTCAACACAGCTATTTCAAATCTTAGCCGTGTCCATTCATCCCATCGTTTAAGCCACTGCAACAGGTGTGCTTAAACATTTTGACTGGCAAAGGGGACATGCTTGCCAACTGGGTATGGCAAAAGTTGAATTCATCAAATGATGTATGGAGAAAAGTTCTTCAAACCGTGTTCAGCAAGCGGTATCATTCATCCGACTTCACTATCAACTGGCCAGCTGTATCAGTCAGCTTTAGATACTGAGGGAAAACAAATACAGTGCATTCTGAAAGTAGTCAGACCCGTTCCCGTTTTCCACATTATGTTACATTACATCCATATTCTAAAATGGATTCAATAAAAATAAAAATACATTGATCTACACACAATACCACATAATGACAACGCGAAAACAAGTTTTTAGAAATGTGTGCAAATTTAGGTGTGCCATGCTTGTAGCATCATACCCAAGAAGACTCAAGGCTGTATTCAATGCTAAAGGTGCTTGAACAAAGTAATGATTAAAGGGTCTGAATACTTATTTAAATGTAATATTACAGATTTGATTTTTAATACATTTGCAAAAGTGTTTTTTCTTCGTCATTAGGGAGTATTTGTAACGGTTGTCTTCCTCTGACGAGGAGGAGTAGTAGGAAGGATCGGAGGACCAATGCGCAGCGTGGTAAGTGTTCATAGCTTAATGAAGTACTAGAACACTGAACAAAACAATAAATAACTAAAGAACATTCCTGTAAGGTGAATGGCAAAAACACTAAACAGAAAATAATCACCCACAACTCAAAAGTGAAACCAGGCACCGGACAGGCGGGAGACTCCGGCAGCTCCGGAGTGAAGGGCGATTCCGGCAGCGCAGGAGTGACGGGCGATTCCGGCAGCTCCTGGCTGACTAACGGCTCTGGCAGCTCCTGGCTGACGGATGGCTCTGGCAGCTCCTGGCTGACGGACGGCTCTGGCAGCTCCTGGCTGACGGACGGCTCTGGCAGCTCCTGGCTGACGAACAGCTCTGGCAGCTCCTGACTGACAGTGTGCTCTGGCAACCGGGGACACCGTGCGTAGGGCTCCGGCCCGAGGAGACCCACTGGAGACCAGATGCACTGAGCCGGCTTCATGGCACCTGGCTCGATGCCCACTCTAGCCCAGCCGATATGAGGCGCTGCTATGTACCGCACCGGGCTATGCCTGCGCACCGTGCGCCTCACGGCATAACACGGTGCCTGCCCGGTCCCCCTCTCTCCACGGTAAGCACGGGGAGTTGGCTTAGGTCTCCTACCTGACTCCTACCTGCTTACTTGGACGACGTGGTGATCTACAGACACTCCTGGGAGGACCACATAAAGCATCTTAGCAGAGTCCTGGGGAAGATCCATAATGCAGCCCTCACGCTTAACCTCCTGAAGTGTGAGTGTGCGAAACAGGAGACAAAGTACCTGGGTTACCAGCTGGGTAAGGATGAAGTTTGGCCTCAGGTGGACAAAGTGGAGTCCATCAGGAACAGCCCTCAACCCAGAACCAAGACACAGGTGAAGTCCTTCCTAGGTCTGGCAGGGTGGTACTGGAGATTCGTTCCGCAGTTTTCGACCATCGCTGTCCCTCTGACCAACCTCACTTAAAAGGTGGCCAGCAACCCTGTGAAGTGGACTGAGGAGTGTGAGGAAGCCTTCAGGGTACTGAAAAAATGACTGTGCTCATTCCCTGTTCTCCAGACCACTGATTTTCAGAAGAGGTTTCTCGTGCTGTACCTGAGTTGGAAGCTGTTGCCCAGGGAAACCAGGTATTCTACAATCGAGGAGTGCCTGGCTATAAAGTGGGCCCTAGATAGTCTCTGTTACTACCTTCTTGTGAGGGAATTTGACCTGCACACGGACCACAGAGCCCTGACCTGGATCCAGACCATGAAGGACCGGAATTCTCATGTGACCAGGTGGTATCTGGAGCTCCAGCCCTTCAGGTTCTGTGTCCGTCACAAGGCAGGTAACGAGAACGTCACGGCAGACTACCTATCAAGGCTCCCGAACCTGGTCGCTTCAGGAGAGGAGGAAGGTAATGAGGAGGAAGGTAATGTGAAGTCCGTCACTGGCCGCGGGCAGCATTTGGTTCTTTATCGCACGCACACATTCATCACTCCTCCCTGCTCCATTATCAGATAAGGTAACAATGTGGGTCGACACACAAGTTAACTTCTCTGTCTTAGTGCATACATTTCACACTTGTCAGTGTTCATTTTTAATATAGGCAATATGTATTTTACTTATCAATGTTATGGATGAGTGCGTTGTTTGTTTGCTCTGTTCCTCTCTCTCCCTCTCTCTCTCTCTCTCTCTCTGTAGCTTCCGGGTATGCTGGATATGGCCCCGAGCAAAGGGAATTGGGCTGACTTTGTAGTGCCTGTCCCAAATGGCTCATTAATGTAAATGTGCACATTGAAAGACACTGTCAGTAGTGATGTCATTTTGTAACTGTTATGTTGTGATAATGTTTCATAAACATGTTGCAATGTATATACTTTAGTATGTTTAGTTAATGGAATATGTAGGTTTGTATAGGTAATTGCTTAATGATTTTTTTCCGGAATCACTTTGTAAATAAACACCCTAGCACAGAAGAACATTTGCGGCTCCGCCATCTTTTTATTTTGATAGAGGTTAGGTTTTCCAGTATAGCCTTCTGGCCTACTCTACATGACACACACTCCCCGTGTGCCCCCCCAAGAAATGTATGGGGCTTCCTCTCGGACTTCTAACCGCGCCGCGGTGCTGCCTCCTCATACCACCGCTTCTCAGCTTTCGCTGCCTCCAGCTCTGCCTTGGGGCGGCGATACTCTCCCGGCTGTGCCCAGGGTCCCTTGCCATCCACGATCTCCTCCCATGTCCAGGAGTCTGGAGATCGCTGCTGCTGCTGCCCATTACCACGCTGCTTGGTCCTTTGGTGGTGGGTGATTCTGTAACGATTGTCCTCTTCTTCTGACGAGGAGGAGTAGTAGGAAGGATCGGAGGACCAATGTGCAGCGGGGTAAGTGTTCATAGCTTTTAATGAAGCACTAGAACACTAAACAAAACAATAAATAACAAACAAACAGTCCCGTAATGTGAATGACAAAAACACTAAACAGGAAATAATCACCCACAACTCAAAAGTGAAACCAGGCTACCTGAGTATGGTTCTCAATCAGGGACAACAATTGACAGCTGCCTCTGATTGAGAACCATACCAGGTCAAACACAGAAATCCTAAAACATAGAAAAAGGAACATAGACAGCCCACCCAACTCACGCCCTGACCATACTAAAACAAAGACATGACAAAATAACTAAGGTCAGAACGTGACAGTATTGTGTGTAGATTGATTTGAAGACCATCCTCCTCAGGGAATTTCATTTAAAAAAAATAGCGAAACGTGATCCTTTCAAGATAAAACTATACTAAATATATTCACGTCACCAAATAATTGATTAAAACACACTGTTTTGTAATGAATGTTTTGTCTACAGTAGCCTCAACAGCACTCTGTAGGTTAGCACCATGGTGTAGCCGGAGGACAGCTAATTTCCATTCCCTTCTGGGTACATTGACTTCAATTCAGAACCTAGGAGGCTCTTGGTTCTCACTCCCTTCCATAGACTTGCACAGTAATTATGACAACTTCCGGAGAATGTCCTCCAACCTATCAGAGCTCTTGCAGCATGAACTGACATGTTGTCCATCCAATCAAAGGATCAGCGAATTAATCTAGTACTGAAAGCATAAGCTACAGCTTATGTGAATAGTTAACTCAAAGAGAGAGAATAGTTTAACTGTTCTGAACAAATTAATTTGTTCAAAAATGAAGGAGAAGCAAGAGAGAGGGAGATATGTTATTTTTTTCCACTGTCATTTCCCTTAGGTAGCGAAAGCAGCTAGCTAGTTTAGCTTACAGAGAGAGATGCTATTTTAGCTAGCTGGCTATGGCTATCCAACACTAGAACTCTTCCAAGTCAAGGTTTGCTTTTGGTTGTATTAATTTATTGCCATCGGGGCCTAGCGGTGTAACTGCTAAACTGCTTGCTGCTGACTGTACAACGTACTGCATGATTGTAGCGGGTTTATTAATAACGTGTCAGTTCTAGTAGCTATGTTGGCTATGACGTTAATATGGTGACAATGATGTAGGCTGTGTGTAGTGGTTAGCGGTTATTAAATGAAGGTTTGGCTTGGAAAGGTTTTTTCGCCTGGACACAGAAAGCTGATTTGTTGTACACTGAAGTCCACAAGCAAAGGGAAAATTTGAGAGGAGAGCGCATAGATGTGAGAAGGAATACAACAATCATGCTGTTTGTATGTGGCTGCTATGAAAGTGAACTGAGTTTGCTTGTGATCAGGGGTGTATTCATTGCGCCAATTCTGTTGAAAAACATTTATTAAATGGATAAACATAACTGCATTTTTCCAATAAAACCTCTTGTAACTGTGGGACTAATGATTACACCCTAGATTAGCTAGATGCAGGGAAGAGTGTGCAAGGCAGTATTGAATGTAATATCTGCTCCCTTGAAAATTCTCTCAACCTGTGCACCTACGATGTAAACTATTATTCATAGACCAGTTGCAGCAACCTCATGATGGGTATATGGAAACATTTGAGTATCATGTAGTAGCCTAAACCTACCTAGTCAGCGTGACCACCATTTGCCTCATGCAGCATGACACATCTTCGCTTAGAGTTGATCAGGCTGTTGATTGTGGCATGTGGAATGCTGTCCCACTACTCTTCAATGGTTGTGTGAAGTTTCTGGATATTGGCGGGAACTGGAACACGCTGTGTCGTGGAAATTTCCTCTATTTACCAAATCATGGGAGCAAACCACACACACAAGTCAGAGTTAGTTATAAAAGTCCATCTTTAATTATATAAGCTCTATCACAATCCTGTGACTCTCAGATAAATTCAGTGTCTCTCAATGAATTTTCTGAGAGCCCCTTCCACATTGCAATAGCCTTTTGACTTTCAATAGTTCAGTATCTCTAATGAAAAGTTGAGAGTCCCCACACAATGGTAAAATGGGATCCTTTATAGCAAAGATCACACATAGTCAGACAGCATAGACATAATTCATCGTTCAGCTTTGTCTCATATCCCAAACCCCAGAACCATAAACCAATCCTCCATATCAACAGGCATATATCAAATTGTCATTTAGATACAACCCACTCTAAATACAAACTCACTGAGAGGAGAGTGAGGCTATAGGTTTAAGATAAAAGGGAGCATGAGAATGATTCCAGACACTGCCACCCTCCTTTCCCCACTAGAAAAAGGTAGGGAGCAAAAGATATGTTTACACATGATGACACTTTGACCTCTCCCCTCTCTGTGGCCCATGCAACTTAGTTTTGACATAGAACAGATAACTGCAACCTCGCCACAGCATTATACAAAAATACCATTCTGATGAGAAGTAACTTACACCCATTTGATGAATATAAAAACATCTTACATATGTTACCAACAAATTCTGAATCTTCCCTAACAGCTGTCGTACACGTCAATCCAGAGCATCCCAAACGTACTCATGCCTTGTGGGTGACATGCCTTGTGGGTATGCAAGACATTGAAGAACTGGGACATTTTCAGCTTCCAGGAATGGTGTGCAGATCCTTGTGACATGGGTCTGTGCATTATTATGCTGAAACATGAGATGATGGCGGCGGATGAATGGCATGACAATGGAGCTCAGGATTTTGTCACGGTATCTCTGTGCATTCAAATTGCCATCAATAAAACGCAATTGTGTTCGTTGTCTGTAGCTTATGCCTGCCCATACCATAACCCCTCCGCCACCTGTTCACAACGCTGGCATCAGAAAACCGCTCACACTGTCTGCAATCTGCCAGGTACAGTTGAAACCGGGATTTGTCTGTAAACCTGGATTTGTCTGTAAACTTCTCCAGTGTGCCAGGGGCCATCGAAGGTGAGCGGTTACGACATCGTACTGCAGTCAGGTCAAGACCCTTGTGAGGATGATGAGCATGTAGATGAGACTTTTTCTGACCGTTTGTGCAGAAATTCGTTGGTTGCGCAAACCCACAATTTCATCAGCTGGCTGGTCTCAGATGAGGTGAAGGTGAAGAAGCCGGATGTAAATTTCCTGGGCTGGCGTGTTTTAATTAAAATGTTATTATTGAATATTTAAACATACAATCTGGGCTGGTGGATATTGCTGCAGTCAGCATACCAATTGCACGCACCTCCAAAACATGAGACATCTGTGGCATTGTGTTGTGTGATAAAACTGCACCTTTTATTGTCCCCAGCACAGGGTGCACCTGTGTAATGATCATGCTGTTTAATCAGCTTCTTGATATGCCACACCTGTCAAGTGGATGGATTATCTTGGCAAAGGAGCAATGCTCACTAACAGGGATGTAAACAAATGTATGCACAACATTTTAGAGAAATAAGCTTTATGTGTGTATGTAAAATGTATGGGATATTTTATTTCAGCTCATGAAACATGGAACCAACACTTTACATGTTGCATTTACATTTTTGTTCCATACAATTTGGCTAATTAGGCTTGTGCACATTTACCTGAGGGTTTCATTAGTTAGCTAAGTTACTGACAGAGTAGGCTAATTCTTATTCATGTTGTTACATTTCAGGTGGAGAGGGTGTTGGATCACAGAAAGCAGCTGACAGAGCAGTGCCTGTATTTACAAAGCATCTCAGAGTAGCAGTCGTACTGATTTAGGATCAGCTTAGCCTTTTAGATCACTAAGAATTGACAATGGGGATCTGGTCCTAGATCACTATTCCTACTCTGAAGACGCTATGTGAATATGGGATAAAGCTGTTGGCCCTGGGATAAAGCTGTCGCCCAATACCTTGCACAGCAGTCATTTCACCACAGGACCCTAGAGGTATTAGTCAATGCTAATGACCTGAATATAAGTGAATTTCCATATCAATGACACTAACAAATAGGTTGAATTGTTCAGCAACATGTGCAGTAAATGCTAATATGGCGTTGGTGATGAAAGGTACATAATGCATTCATTGTCATCTCCCTATCAGGCCACTGCATGCCGTGACATGGGGCTGGATGTTGACACAAGCTGCCTGACTGAATACTGGGGCCTTCAGTGCTCCCGCAAGCAATGGCCTTACCTGGGAGCACAGCAACAGTCTCTCTCTCACTGCCATTTTATTAACATGTATTGGGTTCCCGAGTGGCGCAGTAGTCTAAGGCACTGCATCTCAGTCCAAGAGGTGTCACTACAGTCCTTGGTTCAAATCCAGACTGTATCACATCTGGCTGTGGGAGTTCCATAGGGTGGTGCACAATTGACCCAGGGTCGTCTGGGTTTGGCCGTCATTGTAAATAAGAATTTGATCTTCACTGACTTGCCTAGTTAAATAAAGGTCACATATTGTATGTACCCACTCAAATTCATATGAAGTGCTATGGGCAAAATAACTGACTTATAATCCATGCGGTCTTGTTACCACAGAAGTAAAAAGTATAGACCAACTTGCCAAACATGCTTGTTTGGTAATATAACATTAGAAAAAAGAAAATTACATTTGGTCATCCTCAAAATCTGGCCTTTGAAAGTTAGTTACTTGCATCTTTCCTCAGGGAACTGCCTATGGATAGCTGACAACAGAGTTGCAGGTTTTTTATGTACTGATCTAGAGTTCTATATCCACAGAAGACTTACCTGGGGATAGGGGGACACATGTTAGTTTTTTATAAAAGTCTGTGAGACTTTTACAGGGAGTAGAGGGCATGAGTTTGAGTGATAACATTAAATCCAATCCAATCAGTGGCCCTGGACAATATGCTATGCGATTGCAAAGGCAGACTGAAAGAGTGAAGGAGATTTACAGAGTGCATCAAGTATACTATTATGAGTGGAGCTTACTTCTCTGTGCTCTGGAGATCACCGGTAGTTGGTTAGAAGGCTCTGGAGGTCCTTGGATCATGTTGTCTCTGTAGCACCTGGAGAGAGAGACGGATAGAGGTAGTGAGTGTGCTTGAAATAGAGCCCTCAGCCCTGACCTCCCACTGGCCCAAAGCCTCGTGCCTAACCCTCTAATCACAGTCTTGGACAGAGAGTTACTCCATGATTATACAGGTGTATGGTGCATAGGGCTTTCCACTCATATGAGTGGAGTTTTTGTGCTCTTGTAATAGTATCGAAAACAGTAATATCATGACTTACTGATACGGAGTGCTCCAAGTTCCTGCTCGTAGCAAGCCTCAACCTGCATGCAGATAAATGTCCTGCCTTGTAGAATAGTGGCATATACAGTGCCTTGCGAAAGTATTCGGCCCCCTTGAACTTTGCGACCTTTTGCCACATTTCAGGCTTCAAACATAAAGATATAAAACTTTATTTTTTTTGTGAAGAATCAACAACAAGTGGGACACAATCATGAAGTGGAACGACATTTATGGGATATTTCAAACTTTTTTAACAAATCAAAAACTGAAAAATTGGGCGTGCAAAATTATTCAGCCCCCTTAAGTTAATACTTTGTAGCGCCACCTTTTGCTGCGATTACAGCTGTAAGTCGCTTGGGGTATGTCTCTATCAGTTTTGCACATCGAGAGACTGACATTTTTTCCCATTCCTCCTTGCAAAACAGCTTGAGCTCAGTGAGGTTGGATGGAGAGCATTTGTGAACAGCAGTTTTCAGTTCTTTCCACAGATTCTCGATTGGATTCAGGTCTGGACTTTGACTTGGCCATTCTAACACCTGGATATGTTTATTTTTGAACCATTCCATTGTAGATTTTGCTTTATGTTTTGGATCATTGTCTTGTTGGAAGACAAATCTCTGTCCCAGTCTCAGGTCTTTTGCAGACTCCATCAGGTTTTCTTCCAGAATGGTCCTGTATTTGGCTCCATCCATCTTCCCATCAATTTTAACCATCTTCCCTGTCCCTGCTGAAGAAAAGCAGGCCCAAACCATGATGCTGCCACCACCATGTTTGACAGTGGGGATGGTGTGTTCAGCTGTGTTGCTTTTACGCCAAACATAACGTTTTGCATTGTTGCCAAAAAGTTCAATTTTGGTTTCATCTGACCAGAGCACCTTCTTCCACATGTTTGGTGTGTCTCCCAGGTGGCTTGTGGCAAACTTTAAACGACACGTTTTATGGATATCTTTAAGAAATGGCTTTCTTCTTGCCACTCTTCCATAAAGGCCAGATTTGTACAAAATACGACTGATAGTTGTCCTATGGACAGAGTCTCCCACCTCAGCTGTAGATCTCTGCAGTTCATCCAGAGTGATCATGGGCCTCTTGGCTGCATCTCTGATCAGTCTTCTCCTTGTATGAGCTGAAAGTTTAGAGGGACGGCCAGGTCTTGGTAGATTTGCAGTGGTCTGATACTCCTTCCATTTCAATATTATCGCTTGCACAGTGCTCCTTGGGATGTTTAAAGCTTGGGAAATCTTTTTGTATCCAAATCCGGCTTTAAACTTCTTCACAACAGTATCTCGGACCTGCCTGGTGTGTTCCTTGTTCTTCATGATGCTCTCTGCGCTTTTAACGGACCTCTGAGACTATCACAGTGCAGGTGCATTTATACGGAGACTTGATTACACACAGGTGGATTGTATTTATCATCATTAGTCATTTAGGTCAACATTGGATCATTCAGAGATCCTCACTGAACTTCTGGAGAGAGTTTGCTGCACTGAAAGTAAAGGGGCTGAATAATTTTGCACGCCCAATTTTTCAGTTTTTGATTTGTCAAAAAAGTTTGAAATATCCAATAAATGTCGTTCCACTTCATGATTGTGTCCCACTTGTTGTTGATTCTTCCAAAAAAATACAGTTTTATCTCTTTATGTTTGAAGCCTGAAATGTGGCAAAAGGTCGCAAAGTTCAAGGGGGCCGAATACTTTCGCAAGGCACTGTATCTCCACCAGGCTACAAGACATCAGATGACAAACCTATAGAGATAGTTTGCCTATTTAATGATTCATGTTTGAATGACAGAAATAGAGCTGATAAAATGTTATTACATGCCATCTGTCATGAAGTTGCCTTCTTTGGGTACAGCAAGACCCATCCCCTCTCGCTGCCTCTCGCTGCCTCTCCCTACCTCCTACAACTAGGCTGCTGTGGTCAGAGAGGTCGTAAAATCCTGGAAGAGATTGTCTCCTCATGGCCACAGTATAGAGACAGAGTGAAGTTTCATAAAGAACAAAGGAATTTCTTCCACCTCACAGAACTTGAAGTCCGAACAACATTTATGTTCCGGAGAAGGTATAAAAGATCGGTGAAGAATCCAGCTACGAACTGGTCCTTTTGTTACATTTTGGTGAGGCTCATGGGAGACAGTGCAGCCACATTACCATAACGCTGTTTATATAATAGCCTCAGATATGAGGTTTACATCTAATTGTTGTATAAGATGAATGAGTGAGGATGATACTGTTTGTAAAATTGTGTAATGTGATTTTGAACTGTTTAATGAAGGAAACTTCAATTCCCTTTTGAGTTGAACTAAATCAGAGGACCGCCCATGAGCCCAGTTAGGGTCGGGCATCCTGGGACAGGCCCTTTTCTGCAACTCCTGAATAAAACCCCAATTTTGAGAAATTCTCACTAGACCATTTTTTCTCCATTACGAGAGGACAAAGGTTACAGACCATGTTTTCTCTCAGTCACGAGAGGACAAAGGTTGAGACGATTGCTGAATCTTTTAACCATGCCACGTGGTTAAACTCTTAGACTATCGATACCGACAGAATAAAAACAAGTCTTTGATATGAATTACTAGTCTACAGCTAGGAATTCGGTATCATTGAACGCGAAGGACGACAACCGCCGAGACATCATTCTACAACAACATGAATGAATGTCACCACATTCACCCACCACAGAGAGAGAGAGAGAGAGAGAGAGAGGACGAAAACTCTCCAACAGAAACTAACTTTTCAACAGCGATCAAGACGACACACTGAGCTTAAATATATATATTGATTGCAATTGTTCCCGAATGAGTGAGCGTTCATGTGCAAAGGATTAGCATTTCAATTGTTATAATTATTAACTCTGTCGTGACTTCTCAGTCGACGCCCACTTCCCTTTTGTAGAACAAGCCGCCATTCCGGTTTAGCCCACTAGGGCACATTCCCCTATCATTTCTTGTAACCATTTTTACTTTGTTTATGCATTTCTGTGAATTACTTAGTTAGTAAATAAATGATTTAAGACGATTGATGTATGGATGACTCATAGTGAAGACTGGGCTCGTGCAGATAACCAACAATTTCCGAGGTTTGGAATGAGACTAACGTGAGGTAAAGTAAATTATTCATTCATTTGAAGACTAATTGATCAGATATAAAATATCTGAAGTTATATTAGGAAATTATAAGTTTGTAATCTGAATATTTTCCTTGGTGCCCCGACTTCCTAGTTAATTACAGTTACATGATTAATCAGTTTAATCTCGTAATACTAATTACAGAGAATCTTTCATAAAAACTAAAAGTCTTAATTTAATGATAGTAAAGACAAGACACATCCAAGTGAATTATATTATGGCAGCACGTCTCATCACACTAAGAATTACAACCTCAATTTATTCCATCATGACAACATCATGCTCATCATTTTACTGTAGTTAGCTAGCTGTTAACTTAGATTCCTGTGTTTGTTGAGACCTAAGCTGTGTTCCAAAATGCGCACTTACGTTCTGCATTCTCACATTCTTTCAAGTTGTGATGTTCCAAGAACACTTGAGAGAGCATACCATCTAGTATGGGAAAACGCAGAGCACTTAAAATCCACTAAATTTGAAATTTACTTCGACGTGACCTCTAACCTAAGCAGGAAACTGCATCACGATGCAGCCAGCGTCAACAAAGCTAGCTTTTCATTTTAATTTTATATTTAACCCCTTTTCTCCCCAATTTTGTGGTATCCAATTGTTAGTAGCTAATATTTTGTCTCATCGCTACAACTCCCGTACGGGTTTGGGAGAGATGAAGGTCGAAAGCCATGCGTCCTCCGAAACACAACCCAACCAAGCCGCAATGCTTCTTAACACAGCGCACATCCAACCCGGAAGCCAGCCACACCAGTGTGTCGGACGAAACACCGTGCACCTGGTGACCTGGTAAGAGCGCACTGAGCCTGGCCCGCCACAGGAGTCGCTATTGCGCAATGAGACAAGGATATCCCTACCGGCCAAACCCTCCCTAACCCAGACGACGTAAGGCCAATTGTGCGTCACCCCTTTCTCCTCCAAACATAACAATGGTCATTATGGCCAAACAGTTCTATTTTTGTTTCATCAGACCAGATGACATTTCTCCCCAAATTACGATCTTTGTCCCCGTGTGCAGTTGCAAACCGTAGTCTGGCTTTTTTATGGTGGTTTTGGAGCAGTGGCTTCTTCCTTGCTGAGCGGCCTTTCAGGTTATGTCTAGACAGGACTCGTTTTACTGTGATGTTTTACTGTGATGTCAAGCCAAGAGGCACTGAGTTTGAAGGTAGGCCTTGAAATACATCCACAGGTACACCTCCAATTGACTCAAATTATGTCAATTCGCCTATCAGAAGCTTCTAAAGCCATGACATCATTTTCTGGAATTTTCCAAGCTGTTTTAAAGGCACAGGCAACTTAGTGTATGTAAACTTCTGACCCACTGGAATTGTGATACTGTGAATTATAAGTGAAATAATCTGTCTGTAAACAATTGTTGGAAAAATGACTTGTGTCATGCACAAAGAAGATGTCCTAACCAACTTGCCAAAACTGTAGTTTGTTAACCTCTCTGAGCACGGAACCAGGTAGCGGGCTGAAATTCCACAACATACGGTGATCACTACATAAATATTCATATTAAACATTCATGAAAATACAAGTGTCTCACATGTATCGAAAGCCTAGAATCTTGCTAATCCAACTGCGTTGTCAGATTTAAAAAAGGATTTACTGTGAAAGAATACGATGCGATTATCTGAGGATAGAGCCCCATAAAAAATAAAAATAAATTCTACCAGCACAGACGTAACAAAATCCCATATTGCATTACAATATATCATTTACCTTTGACGATCTTCGTCTGTTTGCAATCCCAATGCTCATTGTTACACAATGAATGATCTTTTGTTTGATAAAATCCGTTTTTATAGCCTAACACGAAACGTTTTGTGAACATTCGTGATTTCCGTCTCATTCCATTTTTGACGACACATTCCAGGTAAATAACCCACACAAAATGTGACTTTTCCAGTCATGTTTGGTTTCATTGCAATCAACTGGTTTGTTTGTAACACAACCAAACCTGATGGGCCATTTCGCGAGACGTATTGACTGAAAGAAACCGATTTGAAGACAACAAGTAAATCACTGTGCACCAATGATATGACCACTGTTTCATTGATTGACTGTATTTTAACCCAATGGCCACTGATCGTCTTGAAATCTAGCAGGGTAGATAGCCAATGAGCTGAGGTAAACGGCAATATGCAATGGTTGTGTGGAAGACCAAGTAAACTCCGGCATAAAGAGAGTCATTCGCTATTGAAGTTTTATTCCGGAAGGAGCTACGCATTTTATGCACAGCGCTGTTTTGGTAAATGCGCAGATTCAGCTGTTTTATATATCAATCAATATGGCGACTAAGTCAGGGAAAGCTAAATCTAAGTCTAGATATACAGATGTACACACAATTTTAGAAGAAATTGATCGGAAAAGTGAGACAGATTGTTGTAGGACGATTCATTTAGCGATTCCCAAGTGGAGGAATATTTTTTGAACGGAGAGGACACCGTTGTAGCCACTGTATATAATCTGTAACGGTGCCTGCAGAAGAGGAACAATGTCACCATTTTGGACTGGTAAGTTATTCTCATGCTAATGCCCTTGTTTGAAATTAATAATATAAAATATTATTTGTGATTTTTATTTTATTTTAGAAGCAATATATAAAAATGTAACGTAATAAAATGTATCTGCCGCCCCACCCCAACCCACATGAAATAGCTTATATGAGGTCGTTGAGGGGAGGGCAGGCCCACAACAATGGCCAAAGTGAAATGGAGACAGTAGATACAGCTGGTCTGTTGTAATATAATAAAGACAGTAGATCTAGCTGGTCTGTCATAATATAATAGAGACAGTAGATCTAGCTGAAATGTCATAATATAAGAGACAGTAGATCTAGCAGGTCTAAAATAATATATTCAACCTTATGTTCCCTGTACTCTATATATATATATAGCAGCACAATATTGTGTAGAGCTTTGGCAAAGTGGGTGATGTTATATCCTTCCTGTTTGGCCCAGTCCGGGGGTCTCATCGGATGGGGCCACAGTGTCTCCTGACCCCTCCTGTCTCAGCCTCCAGTATTTATGCTGCAGTAGTTTATGTGTCGGGGGCTAGGGTCAGTTTGTTATGTCTGGAGTACTTCTTCTGTCTTATCCAGTGTCCTGTGTGAATTTAGGTATGCTCTCTCTAATTCTCTCTTTCTCTCTCTCGGAGGACCTGAGCCCTAGGACCATGCATCAGGACTACCTGGCATGATGACTCCTTGCTGTCCCCAGTCCACCTGGCCTTGCTGCTGTTCCAGTTTCAACTGTTCTGCCTGCGGCTATGGAACCTTAAACTGTTCATATTTACTCTTGAGGTGCTGTCATGTTGCATTCTCTACAACTACTGTGATTATTATTATTTGACCATGCTGGTCATCTATGAACGTTTGAAAATCTCGGCCATGTTCTGTTATTTCCACCCGGCACAACCAGAAGATGACCGGCCACCCCTCATAGCCTAGTTCCTCTCTAGGTTTCTTCCTAGGTTTTGGCCTTTCTAGGGAGTTTTTCCTAGCCACCGTGCTTCTACACCTGCATTGCTTGCTGTTTGGGGTTTTAGGCTGGGTTTCTGTACAGCACTTTGAGATATTAGCTGATGTACGAAGGGCTGTATAAATACATTTGACTGAGGGTCTTCCAAATATTGAAAGTGTGTAAATAGTTACCCATGTTATTTTGTAAATGTATATATTTTTTTCATTTTTATTTCCTCCATTTTTTTCGGGGTGTGTGTTAGAATACCATTTTGGCATTTTGTATATAGTTATATGTTTCAAAATGTATACCTTCACCAATTTGGCCACTTGGGTACATTTGGGCTACTTGTGTGGGACACCTGGGTGACTTCCTGATAAATGTCATGTAGCACACTCATTTTGGAACAAGTACTTGCACAAGTACTGTTGCCCTCTTATATTTTTAACTGAAATTGTCCCCATCATCCTATCTGAATGTTTGTTTTATCTTGTTCACTTTAAAGATGATGATACAAAAATACAAATAAAAAATGTATGGCTTTTTTCATTGTTTTATCTAAACCAGATCTATTGTGTTATATTCTCTTACATTCAATTCACATTTACACAAACTTCAGAGTGTTTCTTTCAAATGGTACCAAGAATATGCATATCCTTGGTTCTGTGCCTGAGCTACAAGCTGTTAGATTTGGGTATGTCTTCAGGCGGAAATTGCACAAAGTAGGGGGGTAGCTCTAAGATGTTAAAATAGTGTCTGTGAGTATAACAGAACTGATTTGGCCAGCGGAAACCTGAGAAAAATCGGTTTTGTAGTTTTCTATTCAATGCCATGACAGTATCCATTGATTTAGGACTCAACTTGCAGTTCCTATTTCTTCCACTAGATGTCAACAGTCTTTAGAAATTGTTTCAGGCTTGTTTTCTGAAAAATGAGAGAATAAGAGCAGTCGGAATGAGTGGACCCTACCGCGTCACAGACCTTTTTCATGCGCGACCAGCGAGAGTGCCTTTCTTGTTTACCTTTTATATTGACAACGTTATTGTCCGTTTGAAATATTATTGATTATTTAGGCTAAAAACAACCTGAGGATTGAATATAAAAATAGTTTGACATGTTTCTACGAACTTTACGGATACAATTAGGATTTTTAGCATTTTTTTTATCTGACACCATGGTTGGATTCACAAGAAGTTAATCTTTAAACCTATGTAAAATATGTTTTGTTTTTTGAATTGTTATAATATTTCTGTATTTGAATTTTGCGCTCTGCAATCTCACTGGATGTTGGCCAGTTTGTTTACCCTAGAGGGGTTAAACAAACTTTTCTTGTGATGCCCCAAATCCTTAATGAGTTAATTGTTACATGATTCATTTAATCGAGTAATAATTAAACGTAGTAGGTAATTATTCGATAAATGTCAGTCATCATATTAATGATAGTCACGTCACGACACTATATTATGGTAAACAAATTGACAACAGACTTTCATTACGCATATAAGGAAGGACATCCAACAAGCACAGCACTTACACAAATGACATGATTGGCTGAGAGAAAATGATGATCAAAATATTGTGGGCTGCTGTTTTGTTAGACTCCAGTGCGGCTTTTGACATTATCGATCATAGTTTGCTGCGGGACAAACGTATGTGTTATGGCCTTACACCCCCTGCTATATTGTGGATAAAGAGTTACCTAACAGAACACAGAGGGTGTTATTTAATGGAAGCCTCTGCAACATAATCCAGGTAGAATCAGGAATTCCCCAGGGAAGCCCCTTACTTTTTTCAATCTTTATGCCACCAGAGGTCTCTTCACAGTCCCCAAGTCCAGAACAGACTATGGGAGGTGCACAGTACTACACATGCATACACACACATGATAACATACGCACTATACACATGTTCACATGGATTTTGTGTTGTAGATATGTGATAGCGGAGTAGAGATCTGAGGGCACACACTTAGTGTATTGTGAAATCTTATGAATGTATTGTAATGTTTTTAAAATTGTATAACTGCCTTCATTTTGACCCCAGGAAGAGTAGCTGCTACCTTGGCAGCAGCTAATGGTGTTCTATAATAAATCCAAATGTATAATTATCAGCATAGTAGCTACCATCATAGCTAGTCAACATAGCTACTATAACTAATATGTTAGTAAACCCGCTACAATCATGCAGTGTCACGCCCTGACCTTAGTTATCTTTGTATTCTTTATTATTTTGGTTAGGTCAGGGTGTGACAAGGGTGGTTTGTTGAGATTTTGTATTGTCTAGGGGTTTTGTATGTCTAGGTGTTTTTCTAGTCTAGGTGTTTATGTGTCTATGGTTGCCTAGATTGGTTCTCAATCAGAGGCAGCTGTTTATCGTTGTCTCTGATTGGGGACCATATTTAGGTAGCCATATTCCTTGGGTATTTTTGGGTTGTTATTCTATGTTTAGTTGCCTGTTTGCACTAGTCATCTAACTTCACGGTTCGTTTTGTTGTTTTGTATTAGTTTTGTTCATTGTTCTTTCTTCCATTTAAAGAAGATGTACGCATACCACGCAGCGCCTTGGTCTCCTCACTATGACCAACATGACATGCAGTATAGTGTACAGTCAGCAAGCAGTTCAGTACTTACACCGACGGGCCCCTGCTAGCTGCATTCGCTAGCATAGTGAAAGTGAAAAACTAAATACAATTAAATATCTCTCTCTCTCCATTTTTAAATAAATACATTTGTTAAAAACTGTTCAACTATTGTCTTTCTCTTTCTTTCAGTCAACTACTCACCACATTGCTAGCTAGCTGTAGCATATGTTTTCAGTACTAGATTCATTCTCTGATCCTTTGATTGGATGGACAACATGTCAGTTCATTCTGCAAGAGCTCTGATAGGTTGAAGGATGTCTTCCTGAAGTTGTCATAATTACTGTGTAAATCTATGGAAGGGGGTGAGAACCATGAGCCTCCTAGGTTTTGTACCCAGCGGAGGATAGAAACTGGCTGTCCTCCGGCTACACCATGGTGCTACTCTACTGAATGCTGTTGAGGCTACTGTAAACCTTCATTGCAAAACAGTGTGTTTTAATAAATTATTTGGTGACATATGAATGTACTTAGCATAGTTTTAGCTAAAACTGTTTCGCTATTTTTGTTTAATTCTGAAATTCACTGAGGATGATGGTCCTCCCCATCATCCTCTGAGTAGCCTTCACTGATGTGCAGGATACACACAGTCCAACAAAATGCTTACTTGAAGGTTCCTTCGCGACAATGCAACAAAAGTAAGAAATTATAAAAGATAAGAATATGAAAATTAAGAAAATGGCTCAGTAGAATAAACCTTTTAGCATCCCCAAGTGAGGGACATCAACAAGATGTACATTAAAAAGCTTGTTTAGTACACGAGGGCAAATATTGTCATGACAGCCACAGGTTTTTTTATACACAGAACAGGAGTTTACAGATTTTTGTTCCAGCCTTTCACTAACACCTTATTACACTCATTGTGATCTAAATTGTAGAAGATGAATAGTTGAACATTATGTTTTCTGGGCAGGAACTAAAACTTGCACACAGTTCAGTACCCTGGGGCAGAAAACACCCACATCTGTATTTTCGTGTGTGGATCTACTTCTAACATAGTGATGTTGCATACTGCCGAATAAACTTGACTGAACCCAAGTTCTTTACATCTGTCTGGGTGACGGGGTGGGATGTGCTTCAACATGAGGAGAACAGAGCAGAAACATAAGGCCAGGGATGGAGAAATTAACCTACCTTGCAGGTAACCTGCTTAAAAGATGGTGATTTCAGAAATATGAGCCTAGGTAGCTAGTATTCTAGCTAAGTGACAACCCTATTAAATATCCGTTGGTACATGTGAGTACCTGTGCTGTGTATTTTGGGCTTTCGTGACCTTGTGGATTGCGCAGATAATTACGAGTCTCGTCCCGTGTGATAATCATTGTGCGCGTGTGTTATTTATTCAAGGTACTCCTCACTATTTTTGCTTGGGTTTCAACCCTGTGTTTTTGTATATTGTTTGTTTTGTCTTCGTCCCCTTTCCTTTACACGGCACGCCGTAGTTTGGGGTATAATAAAAAACCTTATTACGCATTCCTGCACTTGTCTCCCGAATCATTTATACCAGCGTGTCAGAATAATCAACCATTAAGACAGCGGGAATGGCCCGTCAGACGACACTGCGACTGGTCCGTCCGGGCCGCCGCAACTTCGGCAGCTGCATCGGGTCCTGATCAATCCGCACTGTGTTCCTGTGATTATCCCCGAGGCCGGTCTCATTGCGCTGCTGGTGCAGTGCGTCGGTGTGGGTGTACTGTCACGTAACCCTCTGGAACGTTCATTGCGCACACCTGGCCCCTATTCCCACTGATTGTATTTGTATATATGTGCCCTTTGTTCATCATGTTGGGGTCGATTATTGTTACTATGTCCGTTGGTGCGTGTGAGTAGCTGTGCTGTGTGTTTTTGGGCTTTCGTGCCCTTGTGGATTGTGCAGATGATTACGGGTCTTGTCCCGTGTGTTAATCATTGTGCACGTGTGTTATTTATTTGAGGTACTCCTCGCTCTTTTTGTTTGTGTTTCAACCCTGTGTTTTTGTATAGTGTTTGTTTTGTCTTCGTCTCTGTGCCTTTACACTGCACGCCATAATTTGGGGTGTAATAAAAAAATCCTATTACGCATTCCTGCGCTTGTCTCCCGAATCATTTATACCAGGGTGAATGATGCTGAATGGGTGTAGACAAAGAAGAGCTCTCCAGTAGGTGTACCAAAACATTCAAGGGCCATTTTCTCAAAAGTGGGGTTACAAGTTTATCAACTTTCAAAGCATAATTACTTTCCCATTGTTCCTCATCTTTAGTGTATGATGTACAATTTTCTATCTCTGAGTCTACTTTTATCCAATGTAAAAAACATAATTTCAAATTTTGCTACATAAGACTGAATCGATATTTATATTTAATTATATGGAACTAGCACCCTGACTCACTTAACATTAATCCTGGTCTCAATAGCATTCATCCCTCTTTCCGCCTCCTGTCCTCTCTACTTCGTCAATGTGTTTTATCCCTCTCTTTTCATTAACATCAAAGCCATGTCATCAATTGCAAAACAGAGAAGAAAACAGAGGGAGGAAAAGAGAGAGAGAGAGAGAGAACAAAGTGAACAAAGACAACAAAGTCTCACCTCGCCTTTAATATTTGACCGAGCCCAGTGGGCCAGAGTGCTGATAATAACACCTGAACTCCACAAAAATCTGTTTTCTAAGATGAGAGGTAATCATAGATGAATGAAGGTTTCTCATTGTAAGAGAGAAAACATACAGTATCAACTGCAGAGGTCGTAGGCAGATAACTGCATAGTATGACCTGAGCAAAAACAAAATGAACAAATGGTGTCATGTCCTCATGGGGCTCTCTCTTAATACTGCTGAGTAAAAGATGTGTTCAGGCAAAAACACTTGTTTTTGAATAGTTGTTCCTGCCAAAATCAGCACCTGGATCTTAACGCACTGCTTTTCACCCGCTTTCTTTTTTGCAATGAGTTCAGGCCCAGCTTGGGAAGCGAACCACTGCTGTAGGGCCAGGTTGATGGCTAAACCAAATGTGGCAGCGTTTTCCCAACTCGATCCTGGGGACCCCAATGGGTGCACGTTTTGGTTTTTGCCTTAGCACTACATAGCTGGAACTGACAGCATTTTAGCAACATGAAATCTTATTAAAATTTGTTCATATCCACCCCCAGGAAGAATGACACTAATGACACTGGACTGAGGGCGTGTAGGCCTGTTGAAAGGCAGGTCCTCACCAGACATCACTGGCAACAAAGTTGCTAGACCAGACAGGACTGGCAAAAAGTGCTCTTCACTGACGAGTCACGGTTTTGTCTCGCCAGGGGTGATGGTCGGATTTGCATTTATCGTCGAAGGAATGAGCATTACACCGAGGCCTGTACTCTGGAGTGGGATCAATTTGGAGGTGGAGGGTCCGTCATGGTCTGGGACGGTGTGTCACAGCATCATCAGACTGAGCTTGTTGTCATTGCAGGCAATCTCAACGCTGTGCGTTACAGGGAAGACATCCTCCTCCCTCATGTGGTACCCTTCTTTCAGGCTCTTCCTGACATGACCCCCCACGTGCTGCGGAAATTGTTCAGTTTATGTCTCAGTTGTTGAGTCTTGTTATATTCATACAAATATTTACACATGTTAAGTTTGCTGAAAATAAACGCAGTTGACAGTGAGAGGAAGTTTATTTTCTTGCTGAGTTTATTACTTTTTTGCCTTTGTTTAATGACACTGGTCATATTCAGCGGGTGTTGCCCGTTCATAAATTCATCAGTTAGTCTGCGCTCTGGCATACTCAGATGGGAGTGCTCTGAAATTGGAACAGATAGCCAGAGTGAATTTGCAAACACAATAAATATGATAACTGGATAACAGTCGTTCAAGTTCTTGTTAGCTCACCAATTGACACCTGCATCTCTAGCTGTGTATAGCCACTGAAAAACTATACGAGGGGGAAAAGTCAGTCACTCACCTACTCCTCCAATGGTATGACATGACATCCTCCTAGCAGCTATCTAGCTATCCTTAGGCTATGTGTTTTTAGATTGCTGCATAAATAGATACACTGGCCTATTAGCCACATTATGACCGACTTGTGATCATTGCCCTTAATAGTTTGATTGTATTGACATTCCCAGCCTTTGTTACATTTGTCTGTTTTTATCCAAAATATTGAGTCATTGAATCTGAAACAATGTACCAGGCCAGCTGTGATTTACAACCTGATAGCCGAACTATCTTTTGGACTACTGTCGTAGCTGAATCAGGATTAGTTAGGTAACATTGATAGATAATATGTTTTATTTACTTTCATAATATGCTTATGTGGAAAAAGTCACTTGGGGCCCAGAGAGGGGAGAGGTCAGGCTTGTCTTTTACATGCCTGGTAATAGGCATAATATCAGAAAGGGAGAAGTCAGGTATGGACATTGTCTTCATAATGAATATATCTGTGAAACCATGTGAAGGGCTCCACTATGTCTCTACTCCAGTCACTCCCTCCTTTTCCCATTGGGGGGAGGAGTGTGGCAGTGTCTGGAACCATTGTATGTCCCCTCTGATGTTGCCTTTATCTTGATCTAGTATATGACCTAGAGGCTCACTCCCATCAGGGAGCTTGTCCAGGGGTGGGTTGTATTTGAGATGGGAGTATCTAGAATTGACAATTGATATATGCCATTGGATGAGGTAATGTTTTGGTAATAGGACGTACCAAGAACGAGAAGTAGAACCTCGTCTTAGAGAGCAAACTGAACAATAATTTATAGCTAATGCCATCCCGTCAGTAGAGGATGCCTGGATATTTTTTAAAAATGCCTTCCTAACCATCTTAAATAAACATGCCCCATTCAAGAAATTTAGAACCAGGAACAGATATAGCCCTTGGTTCTCCCCAGACCTGACTGCACTTAACCAACACAAAAACATCCTATGGCGTTCTGCATTAGCATCGAACAGCCCCCGTGATATGCAGCTGTTCAGGGAAGCTAGAAACCATTATACACAGGCAGTTAGAAAAGCCAAGGCTAGCTTTTTCAAGCAGAAATTTGCTTCTTGCAACACTAACTCAAAAAAGTTCTGGGACACTGTAAAGTCCATGGAGAATAAGAACACCTCCTCCCAGCTGCCCACTGCACTGAAGATAGGAAACACTGTCACCACTGATAAATCCACCATAATTGAAAATTTCAATAAGCATTTTTCTACTGCTGGCCATGCTTTTCACCTGGCTACTCCTACCCCTGTCAACAGCACGGCACCCCCAACAGCAACTCGCCCAAGCCTTCCCCATTTCTCCTTCTCCCAAATCCATTCAGCTGATGTTCTGAAAGAGCTGCAAAATCTGGACCCCTACAAATCAGCCGGGCTAGACAATCTGGACCCTTTCTTTCTAAAATTATCTGGACACTGTGTTAACAACCCTCCAGGCAAGCTTCAATGCCATACAACTCTCCTTCCGTGGCCTCCAATTGCTCTTAAATACAAGTAAAACTAAATGCATGCTCTTCAACCGATCGCTACCTGCACCTACCCGCCTGTCCAACATCACTACTCTGGACGGCTCTGACTTAGAATACGTGGACAAATACAAATACTTAGGTGTCTGGTTAGACTGTAAACTCTCCTTCCAGACCCATATCAAACATCTCCAATCCAAAGTTAAATCTAGAATTGGCTTCCTATTTCGCAACAAAGCATCCTTCACTCATGCTGCCAAACATACCCTTGTAAAACTGACCATCCTACCAATCCTCGACTTTGGCGATGTAATTTACAAAATAGCCTCCAATACCCTACTCAACAAATTGGATGCAGTCTATCACAGTGCAATCTGTTTTGTCACCAAAGCCCCATATACTACCCACCATTGCGACCTGTACGCTCTCGTTGGCTGGCCCTCGCTTCATACTCGTCGCCAAACCCACTGGCTCCATGTCATCTACAAGACCCTGCTAGGTAAAGTCCCCCCTTATCTAAGCTCGCTGGTCACCATAGCATCTCCCACCTGTAGCACACGCTCCAGCAGGTATATCTCTCTAGTCACCCCCAAAACCAATTCTTTCTTTGGCCGCCTCTCTTTCCAGTTCTCTGCTGCCAATGACTGGAACGAACTACAAAAATCTCTGAAACTGGAAACACTTATCTCCCTCACTAGCTTTAAGCACCAACTGTCAGAGCAGCTCACGGATTACTGCACCTCTACATAGCCCACCTATAATTTAGCCCTAACAACTACCTCTTTCCCAACTGTATTTAATTTATTTATTTATTTTGCTCCTTTGCACCCCATTATTTTTATTTCTACTTTGCACATTCTTCCATTGCAAAACTACCATTCCAGTGTTTTACTTGCTATATTGTATTTACCTTGCCACCATGGCCTTTTTGCCTTTACCTCCCTTCTCACCTCATTTGCTCACATTGTATATAGACTTGTTTATACTTTATTATTGACTGTATGTTTGTTTTACTCCATGTGTAACTCTGTGTTGTTGTATCTGTCGAACTGCTTTGCTTTATCTTGGCCAGGTCGCAATTGTAAATGAGAACTTGTTCTCAACTTGCCTACCTGGTTAAATAAAGGTAAAATCTGGCTATGGGATACTCCTCTTTCAAGTAAAAGGCCCTTTGCGCAGTTTTCTTGAGACCTGTGGTTTGACATGTCGACTAGGGGGTGGATCTTTGCTATAAAAGATCTCAGTTGCCGTTATGTTGACACTCTTAGAATTCATTTATAGACACTAAATTGATCTAAGAGTCAAAGGGCTATGGTGAAGCTCATATTATTAAAAGCTGAAGTTTAAAGTACAACTCTGACTTGTGTGTGTGGTTTGTAAACTCTCCTTATTTAGTCATACAGGAAATTACCATGACACTACCAAGAAATGTATTGGTGAATTATATTAATCATGCTTTGAAATGCATCCATCTATTCTGCCAACAATGCCATTCAATGTTGAGTCAAATATAATCTACTTTGAAAACCTCTTATGAAGTTGGTTTTGTAGCATAAACTGGGAATTTGATATACATATAATATATATATATATATATATATTATTTATTTATATATTTTTCCATCTTGTCTCATCACTGCAACTCACCAACGAGGGGAATGTCGAGTCATGGGTACGCCGAAACATGACCCACCAAAACGCACTTTTTAACACCCACCCACTTAACCCAGCCGCATCAATGTGTTGGTGCTGACAACAGATGTCAGCCTGTAGGTGCCCGGTCCACTACACAAAGAGTTGCTAGAGCGCGATGAGCCAAGTAAAGCCCCACCTAACCCCGGACAATACTGGGACAAATTTGCACCACCCCATGGGACTCCCGATCATGGCCGGTTGTGCTACAGATCAGGATCGAACCCGGGTCTGTAGTGACGCCTCCCGCACAGCAATGCAGTGCCTTCGACCACTGTGCCACTCAGGAGGCCCGGGATTTGATATTTTTTTACTGATATATATTATGATTGTCTGTTTGTTTCATATCTGCAAAGTAGTTCAAACGCTGTCAGTTCTACTGGAAATAATAAACTGAACTCAAGCTTTGATTATTTGAATTAGCTATGTAGTGCTAAGGAAAAAAAAAAAAGAAGTACACCCCTTGGGTTCCCCAGGAATGAGTTTGGGAAACGCTGAGATAGGGAGATGCAGAAGTGCACTGCTGGTCAAGTCTTTGGCAAATGCTTGATGAGTTATTATGGGAAAACTCAAATATATAAGGGAACAGGAATAAATGCTTGAAGACAGGCCACAGACATATACAGCATACAGTATATCTGGAAGGGCATGGGAGAGACATGAGTCTATAGCTACTGAGCCTCATGACATCTGGAATGATGTAACTGTTTTTCCATACACTGGAAAGGCCATAGAGTCATAGGGTAGTCTATATCACTACAGGCATGCAATTTCATGTGGCGGTATGCTATTTTAGTGCTGGGTAACCATTCCTTTCTCCTAGGTGACATGACTGAGATACAGAGACAGGATTTTAAAAAGTAATAGTCGCCGTCAAAACTAATCAAGACAAAAAAACAGCCTTCAAGCCTGGACATGACACTCTGACTACACTTAGACCAATAGCACGTAGCACACACATTGATATGTATTTCTGGAGCCCTGGGAAGCGGTGGCTGATTTGTGTCATGGGAATAGAGCGGCAGAAATGTACACAAACACACAGAGAGCATATCCAGTAGAAAGACAGAGAGACAGACAGAAAGGAAGTGAGGGAGAGAGGCACAGACAGTAGCACTGACACACACACACACACACACACACACACACACACACACACACACACACACACACAGAGAATAAGGCATGCATCCACACACGTAATAAGATCGTAACATAAACATCACAGACATTTATGTGAGGACAGGAGATTGCTCTTTAAGATGGGTCACATTCTATTCCACAGCGCACAGAAGATGTTTGACACCACAGACAGAGGCTGTCAACAGGAAACAAGAGAAGCCAGCCCCATTCATTCCCCACCATAGAATTTGAATATATAAATCATTCTATCAGAATTAGAAATCATTCTATTTTTACGTTCCCCACCACCACTTTTGAAGCTATCATGAGCAGTGAGTTGTTCAAACTTTTCATTTTAATTAACGATCACTTCACAATTTCTCAAGTTGCAACAAAAGCTAGATGAAAACTCAACATTTGTATGAAATAACTGAGACACTGGCCATAAAATGAGAAAGAAAGAAAAAAGTTTAATTCTATTTATATTTTTATTACTCTGCTTTCCTCAAATGAGAAAGTGTTAAAGTGGTGAAAGTGGTTTTGCATAAACCTAGAGCAAACCCAAGGTGTCTGGTTTAAATTATGTGAAAAATAATGGGAAATGTAATTCCCAAAATGCTATGTCAGATAAATAATTAACAGTTGTACGACACACAGCTCCTCACTCTTGCTCCCTGTCTCTTGTGATGAGACAGACAATTTAGACTTGATATGGGTAAACATCCCAGAGAGCTCACTCCAACTCTCAAACAGCCAACGTTATGATTGGAGGGATATTGAAGGAGTTTCAAAGCATGAGAGCGAGAGCAAGAGTGAAAGAGTATGAAAAGAAAGAGAGAGAGCGAGAGAGAGAGAGAGAGAGTACACAGCAGCAAAATGTGACCTGTTGCCATAAGAAAAGGGTAACCAGTGGAGCACTTAACACTGTAAATCTATGTTTATCTGTTTATTTATTTTCCCTTTTGTACTTCAACTATTTGCACATTGCTACAACACTATACATAGCCAACAATAAAACATCTATTCTTTTGAAACTTTTGTGAGTGTAAAGTTTACTGTTAATTTCTGATGGTTTATCTCACTTTTGTTTATTGTTTATTTCACTGGCTTTGCCAAGGCAAACATATGTTTCCCATGCCAATAAACCCCCTTAGAATTGAATTGAGTAAATGAGGGAGGAACAACGAATGAGAACGAAAGAGAGCGACATGGGGAAAGGAAGAGAGAGAACAAAACGTATCTGGGCCACAACTTCAACCATAGAGACAGGCAAAGCGAACCTGGAGAGCCTGAGAGGGAGATGAAGAGGAGAAAGAGAGATTGGCAATAATAGAGAGAGAGGTGGAGAACAGAGAGATTGGCGAGAGAGAGGGGAGGAGAGACTGAAAACAGAGAAAGAGAGAGAAAAAGAGAGATTACACAAACATCTGTCGGTGTTCATTTGCTGGAGGGATGGAGCCGCCCATGCACCACTCCAGAGCCACTGTTAATTACAGGCCTGGTAAAACGAATAAACACTCCACTAGCCTCTTCACATAATTCAGATGTAGCAGCACGATGAGCACTATAACGTGAAGTGTGTGTGTGTGTGTGTGTGTGTGTGTGTGTGTGTGGGCTTCTAAATAGTGATGTCATAATACCAGAAGTTTGACTTCGATACCGATTTTTATTTTTATTTCAACTTTATTTCACCAGGTAGGCAAGTTGAGAACAAGTTCTCATTTACAATTGCGAACTGGCCAAGATAAAGCAAAGCAGTTCGACTCATACAAAAACACAGAGTTACACATGGAGTAAAACAAACATACAGTCAAGAATACAGTAGAAAAACAATTCTATATACAATGTGAGTAAGTGAGGTGAGATAAAAAAAAGGCCAAGGTGGCGAAGTAAATACATTATAGCAAGTAAAACACTGGAATGATTTATTTGCAGTGGAGGAATGTGCAGAGTAGATATAGAAATAATGGGGTGCAAAGGAGCTAAATAAATAAATAAATACAGTAGGGAAAGAGGTAGTTGTTTGGGCTAAACTGTAGATGGGCTATGTACAGGTGCAGTAATCTGCAGAGCTGCTCTGACAGCTGGTGCTTAAAGCTAGTGAGGGAGATAAGTGTTTCCAGTTTCAGAGATTTTTGTAATTCATTCCAGTCATTGGCAGCAGGGAACTGGAAGGAGAGGCAGCCAAAGGAAGAATTGGTTTTGGGGGTGACCAGAGAGATATACCTGCTGGAGCTCGTGCTACAGGTGGGTGCTGCTATGGTGACCAGCGAGCTGAGATAAGGGGGGACTTTACCTAGCAGGGTCTTGTAGATGACCTGGAGCCAGTGGGTTTGGCGATGAGTATGAAGCGAGGGCCAGCCAACGAGAGCGTACAGGTCGCAGTGGTGGGTAGTATGTGGGGCTTTGGTGACAAAACGGATGGCACTGTGATAGACTGCATCCAATTTTTTGAGTAGGGTATTGGAAGCTATTTTGTAAATGACATCGCCGAAGTCGAGGATTGGTGGGATGGTCAGTTTTACAAGGGTATGTTTGGCAGCATGAGTGAAGGATGCTTTGTTGCGAAATAGGAAGCCAATTATAGATTTAACTTTGGATTGGAGATGGTTAATGTGAGTCTGGAAGGAGAGTTTACAGTCTAACCAGACACCTAGGTATTTGTAGTTGTCCACATATTCTAAGTCAGAGCCATCCAGAGTAGTGATGTTGGACAGGCGGGCAGGTGCAGGCAGCGATCAGTTGAAGAGCATGCATTTAGTTTTACTTGTATTTAAGAGCAATTGGAGGCCACGGAAGGAGAGTTGTATGGCATTGAAGCTCACCTGGAGGGTTGTTAACACAGGGTCCAAAGAAGGGCCAGAAGTATACAGAATGGTGTCGTTTGCGTAGAGGTGGATCAGAGACTCACCAGCAGCAAGAGCAACATCATTGATGTATACAGAGAAGAGAGTTGGTCCTAGATTTGAACCCTGTGGCACACCCATAGAGACTGCCAGAGGCCCGGACAACAGACCCTCCGATTTGACACACTGAACTCTATCAGAGAAGTAGTTGGTGAACCAGGCGAGGCAATCATTTGAGAAACCAAGGCTGTCGAGTCTGGCGATGAGAATGTGGTGATTGACAGAGTCGAAAGCCTTGGCCAGGTCAATGAATACGGCTGAAAAGTATTGTTTCTTATCGATGACGGTTAAGATATCGTTTAGGACCTTGAGCGTGGCTGAGGTGCACCCATGACCAGCTCTGAAACCAGATTACATAGCGGAGAAGGTATGGTGGGATTCGAAATGGTCGGTAATCTGTTTGTTGACTTGGCTTTCGAAGACCTTAGAAAGGCAGGGTAGGATAGATATAGGTCTGTTGCAGTGTGGGTCAAGAGTGTCCCCCTTTGAAGAGGGGGATGACCGCAGCTACTTTCCAATCTTTGGGAATCTCAGATGACACAAAAGAGAACAGGTTGAACAGGCTAGTAATAGGGGTGGGAACAATTTCGGCAGATAATTTTAGAAATTAATTTTAGAAGATTGTCTAGCCCGGCTGATTTGTAGGGGTCCAGATTTTGCAGCTCTTTCAGAACATCAGCTGACTGGATTTGGGAGAAGGAGAAATGGGGAAGGCTTGGGCGAGTAGCTGTGGGGGGTGCAGTGCTGTTGACCGGGGTAGGGGTAGCCAGGTGGAAAGCATGGCCAGCTGTTGAAAAATGCTTATTGAAATTCTCAATTATAGTGGATTTATCGGTGGTGACAGTGTTTCCTATCTTCAGTGCAGTGGGCAGCTGGGAGGAGGTGTTCTTATTCTCCATGGACTTTACAGTCTCCCAGAACTTTTTTGAGTTTGATACCAGGGTTAGTGACACGATTCTCAAAACCATCATGATACTCGATACCAAAATGATACCATGACAACAAAAATAAGGCATATATGCCAAAGTCAGAGAATGGCACGTGATTCAGAATGAAACTCAGCTACTGCTCTTTTCAACAATTGGGCATCTTTTGAGTTTAATATCATTACATTGAAAAATCTTGAAATAAAACATTTCAAGAGACAGCCATGTTTGCATTAATGAATCAATTTTACAATCATACAATCCATTTTACTTTGTTTTTACCAATCTAACTACATAAGATAAAGGTAATAATATATTTGAATAGTAAATCTCTATTGATAAACTGTATGAATCTAGATGTACTGTAGCTTAGGTCTATTCACAATACAGGTGAATGCATATTCAATAGGAGTGTTGTCACGTCCTGACCTTAGTTCCTTTTTTATGTCTCTATTTTTGGTTTGGTCAGGGCGTGAGTTGGGGTGGGCATTCTATGTTTTGTATTTCTGTGTTTGGCCTGGTATGGTTCCCAATCAGAGGCAGCTGTCTATCGTTGTCTCTGATTGAGAACCATACTTAGGTAGCCTGTTCCCACCTGTGTTTGTGGGTAGTTGTTTTCTGTTTTGTGTGTCTTCACCTTACAGAACTGTTAAGTTTCGTTCACGCTCTCTCTTTGTTGTTTTTTGGTTATTGCAGCGTTCAGTTTATTTATTCAAATTAACATGGACACTTACCACGCTGTGTTTTGGTCTGATTCTTCCTATTCCTCATCCGAGGAGGACAACGATCATTACAAGTGTGTGCATGCTTTGAGTTATTGAGCTTGGTTAGGCTGACTTCATGGGGCTATAGATGACAATTTGTTTCCTTTCCATGTGGGACTTATTTTATTGTACTGATCAATAACAATTTCAAAGAAGTAGCTTATTTTCTAAAAGTGTGCGCTGTCTCTTTAACCAGTAATGATGTCATTCAGGAAGCAAAAGAGGGTGCCCATCAGAGCCCTATTCACAGACACAGTCAGTTTACTGAGGCAATAGATCATCTTCGGTAGAGACATGAGAGAGAGACTGATTAATTAAATGAATAATGTTTTGGTGGCAATCAGTTTTGAAATCAGCATACTTTGGATTATGGTTTGCATATTATCAGGAAAGACCAGTGACTAGATCAATAAAAAAGTGGTCAGATGAAGCAGATGCTAAGCTACAGGACTGTTTTGCTAGCACAGACTGGAATATGTTCCGGGATTCCTCCGATGGCATTAAGGAGTACACATTAAGGAGTATCAGTCAATGGCTTCATCAATAAGTGCATCGTTGATGTCGTCCCCACAGTGACTGTATGTAGATAACCCAACCAGAAGCCATGGATTACAGGCAGCATCCACACTGAGCTAAAGGCTAGAGCTGCTGCTTTCAAGGAGCGGGACTCTAACCTGGAAGCTTATAAGAAATCCCGCTATGCCCACCGACGAACCATCAAACAGGCAAAGCGTCAATACAGGGCTAAGATCGAATCGTACTACACCGGCTCTGATGCTCGTCAGACGTGGCAGGGCTTGAAAACAATTACAGACTACAAGGGGAGAGTGACACGAGCCTACCAGACGAGTTAAACTACTTCTATGCTCGCTTCGAGGCAAATAACACTGAAACATGCATGAGAGCACCAGCTGTTCTGGAAGACTGTGTGATCATGCAGCCGATGTAAGACCTTTAAACAGGTCAACATTCACAAGGCTGCAGGGCCAGACACATTACCAGGACGTGTACTGCGAGCATGCGCTGACCAACTGGCAAGTGTCTTAACTGACATTTTCAACCTCTCCCTGTCTGAGTCTGTAATACCAACATGTTTTAAGCAGACCACCATAGTCCCTGTGCCCAAGAACACTAAGGTAACCTGCCTAAATGACTACCCACCCGCAGCACTCACGTCTGTAGCCATGATGTGCCTTGAAAAGCTGGTCATGGCTCACATCAACACCATCATCCCAGAAACCCTAGACCCACTCCAATTTGCATGCTGCCCCAACAGATCCACAGATGATGCAATCTCCATTGCACTCCACAACGCCCTTTCCCACCTGGACAAAAGGAACACCTATGTGAGAATGCTATTCATTGACCACAGCTCAGCGTTCAACACCATAGTGCCCTCAAAGCTCGTCAATAAACTAAGGACTCTGGGATTAAAAACCTCCCTCTGAAACTGGATCCTGGACCCCCCAGGTGGTAAGGGTAGGTAACAAGACATCCGCCACGCTGATCCTCAACACGGGGGCCCCTCAGGGATCCATGCTCAGTCCCTTCCTGTACTCCCTGTTCACTCATGACTGCAAGGCCAGGCATGACTCCAATACCATCATTATATTTGCCAATGACACAACGGTGGTAGGCCTGATCACCGACACCGATGAGAAAGCCTATATAGAGGAGGTCAGAGACCTGGCCGTGTGTTGCCAGGACAACTACCTCTCCCTCAACATGATCAAGACAAACTGGATGATTGTGGACTACAGGAATAAGAGGACCGAGCACGCCCCCATTCTCATTGACAGGGCTGCAGTGGAGCAGGTTGAGAGCTTCAAGTTCCTTGGTGTCCACATCACCAACAAACTAACATGATCCAACCACACCAAGACAGTTGTGAAGAGGGCCCAACAAAACATATTCCCCCTCAGGAGACTGAAAATATTTGGCATGGGTCCTCAGATCCTCAAAAGGTTCTACAGCTGCACCATCAAGACCATCCTGACGGGTTGCATCACTGCCTGGTATGGCAACTGCTCGGCCTCCGACCGAAAGGCACTATAGAGGGTAGTGAGAGCGACCCAGTACATCACTGGGACCAAGCTTTCTGCCATCCAAGACCTCTATACCAGGCGGTGTCAGAGGAAGGCCCTAAAAATGATCAAAGACTCCAGCCACCCTAGTCATAGACTGTTCTCTCTGCTACCGCATGGCAAGCGGTATTGGAGCACCAAGTCTAGGTCCAAAAGGCTTCTAAACAGCTTCTACCCCCAAGCCATAAGACTCCTGAACATCTAGTCAAATGGCTACCCAGACTATTTGCAGTGCCCCCCACCCCCTCTTTACACCACTGCTACTCTCTGTTGTCATCTATGCATAGTCACTTTAATAACTCTACCTACATGTACATACTACCTCAAATAACCACTGCCCCCACACATGACTCTGTATCGGTACCCCGCTGTATATAGTCCTGCTATTGTTATTTCACTGCTGCTCTTTAATTGCTTGTTACTCTTATTCTTATCTGTATTTTTTGAAACTGCATTGTTGGTTAGGGGCTCGTAAGTAAGCATTTCACTGTAAGGTCTACCTGTTGTATTCGGAGCATGTGACTAATACAATTTGATTTGATAGTGAATTGATGTTAGCTGCAGCTGTAAGCTAGCAAAGAAAGTTAGCACTACAAAGCTGTAGGCTACTGGTTGGTACCTTCTTGCATTGTAAAGTGTTCTAGCCTGTATGGACATTGTTTTGCAAACAGTAATGAACAATTTCAACATTTCTACATGCAATGTCACATTATTCAAGTGTGTTACCTTCTGCGCAGCATGAGTTGGGAGTTAACATGATGCAGCCCAGACTGCCAATGAAGGCTAAAGGAACCCACATACATAGGCTTGGTTTTATTCTAGCAGAACTCAGCTAAACAATATGAACGTTCCCTAAAGACTTTCACTTCAAAAACGGGAAAGAAAGCGGAAATATTACTTTATCCCACTTGAGCCCCCATAGCAACATGCCCAATAACACTTCCTCAAACTAGGCTGAATTAATCTAAGATAAATCAATAAATCTGTATTGAATTGACGTTTTTGACGAGGAGGTCTTAGTCACACAATTCTACATCCAACTAAGATGTTTGGTGCAGTATTTCTCAAGTGAAAAAATGTGCATGAAAGCTAGTCGTCTCTTGTTGAATGACAACAAACATTTCATGTTCCCACTCCTACTGATCACCAATCACAGAGGAAGGGGCATAGCATTTGGCTACCGATCTTCAACTTGCCTCAATAAATGTTTTTGTGTGCACGAAAGCGCAAGAAACCCTGCCCGAAGACCAAAACAAACAAAAACATCACAAAATGATTTCATAATATATGCACAAACTGTTTAGACTGGGAAACATAAGTTAAGCTTATGTGCAGCGGGCACTGTGAGCTCACGCTACAAGGGGCACATCGGCTGCACTGATGAGCAGTATTGATCAGTGAGACACATTTGACAGAAGTACCAAAATACCAAACAATTTTTCATGTTCTTGTATCGAAACAGTACAGATGTTTTAGTGTACCGTGCAACTGACAACACTACTGTGTTCAATAATAAATGTTATTATGGAGAGAAAAATCATTAATCAGTAAACGTTTCAGCTTCGTCTTCATTTTGTATTGTCAAAACATCCTGTGGCGGCTGTCATCTATAGCAATTTAGAGAGAGAGAAAGAGAGAGAGAGAGATGGGGAAGAGATAGCTACAGAAATAGAGAGAGAGAATCAAACTTACAGTATATGGGCCATAAAGTACAAGTAGAGAGAGACAAGAGTACCTTTTGTTCTACGTCTTGAATTTATCATGAATTTGTGGCCAAGGTGCCAAGCCCTCTCCATAGTATGAAGCGCTTGTTTGAAAAAACTATTGACAAATTCTTATCATTGCCATTCATTAATTTGACACACATTCTGCAAATAATTATTCTTTACATGGGGGTTTGGTGGTCAGACTAGAGTCTGTATACTGTACATCAGGAAAAATCAACAAGATTCAGCCAAGGGCCGATTTTGTTTTTGAAGCGTGTGGTCGGAGGCCGAACATAATTTGTAGACTGTAAATTGACGGCAAGAAGCCCAAACAAATATAATATTGATTAAAACATAACCATTTCAAACCTTGCTTACATTTGTATATGATCACCTGTCTCTTACGGGAATACTTGGAACAAGATTTCTTCAATTATACTGACCAAAAATATAAATGCAACATGCAACGATTTTAATGAGTTACCGTTCATAAAAGTGTCACGTTCTGACCTTAGTTCCTTTGTTTTGTCTTTTGTTTTAGTATGGTCAGGGCGTGAGTTGGGTGGGTTGTCTGTTAGTTTGTCTATGATTTTCTATTTCTGTGTTTGGCCTGGTATGGTTCTCAATCAAAGGCAGCTGTCAATAGTTGTCCCTGATTGAGAACCATATTTAGGTAGCCTGTTTTCCATTGTGTTTTGTGGGTGGTTATTTTCAGTCTTAGTGTGTCTGCACCAGAAAGAACTGTTTCGGTTGTTTCTTTGTTGTTTGTTGTTCAGTTTTTTCATTAAATAAGATGAACACTTACCACGCTGCGCTTTGGTCCTCACCTTCTTCCCACGACAGCCGTTACAGAACCACCCACCACCAAAGGACCAAGCAGCGTGGTAACGGGCAGCAGCAGCAACAGCGGCCGAAATCGCAAGACTCCTGGACATGGGAGGAGATTTTGGGCGGCAAGGGACCCTGGGCACAGGCTGGGGAATATCGTCGCCCCAAGGCTAAGCTGCTGCCAAGAAAATAACCCCTCTACGTTTTCAACAAAATGAAGGAGCTGATCATGGACTTCAGGATAAAGCAGAGAGAGCACGCCCCCGTCCACATCGATGGAGTGTGAAAAGCTTTAACTTCTTCAGGATCGGGACGTCCCCCACGGGACGGTTGAGCTAGCGTAGGCTAATGCGATTAGCATGAGGTTGTAAGCAACAAGAAAATTTCCCATGACATAGACATCTGATATTGGCAGAAACCTTAAATTCTTGTTAATCTAACTGCACTGTGCAATTTACAGTAGCTATTACAGTGAAATAATAGCATGCTATTGTTTGAGGAGAGTGCACAGTTATGAACTTGAAAAGTTATTAATAAACCAATTACGCACATTTGGGCAGTCTTGATACAACATTTTGAACAGAAATACAATGGTTCATTGGATCAGTCTAAAACTTTGCACATACACTTCTGCCATCTAGTGCCCACAATCTAAATTGCGCCTGGGCTGGAATAATACATGATGGCCTTTCTCTCGCATTTCAAAGGTGATGGTAAAGTAGTTTTTTCTTTGTATTTTCTTTTACCAGATCTAATGTGTTATATTCTCCTACATTCATTTCACATTTCCACAAACTTCAAAGTGTTTCCTTTCAAATGGTATCAAGAATATGCATATCCTTCAATCCCTGAGCTACAGGCAGTTAGATTTGGGTATGTCATTTTAGGTGAAAATTGAAAAAAGGGGTGGATCCTTCAGAGGTTTTTACGTTCCTTGACTTGAAATTTACTGACAACCTTAAATTGTCCAGCCAAACAGACAGTGTGGTGAAGAAGGCCTCTTCAACATCAGGGGGATGAAGAAATTTGGCTTGGCCCCTAAGACCCTCACAAACTTCTACAGATACACCATTGACAGCATCCTATTTGGGAGGTCCATGATGATCTTCTTGGCCTTCCTGTGACACCGGGTGCTGTAGATGTCCTGGACGGCAGGCAGTGTACCCCTAGTGATGCATTAGGCTGACCTCACCACCCTCTGGAGAGCCCTGCGGTTGCGGATGGTGCAATTACCGTACCAGACACCCGAGCCATGGCCTATTCACTCCACTACCATCTAAAAGGTGGAGACAGTACAGGTGCACCAAAGCTGGGACCGGGAGACTGAAAAACATTTTCTATCTCCAGGCCATCAGACTGTTAAATGTGACCGACTGGCTCGATTCGGTCTTATGTAGCTATGGATAAAAGTAGAGTCTGATGTTTTTGAAAGAAAAGCACATTTCTTGTTCATTAAAATAACATCAAATTGATCAGAAATACAGTGTAGACATTGTTAATGTTGTAAATGACTATGTTTTTTTATGGAATATCTACAAAGGCGTACAGAGGCCCATTATCAGCAACCATCACACATTGTGTTAGCTAATCCAAGTTTATTATTTTAAATGGCTAATTGGTCATTATAAAACCCTTTTGCATTTATGTTAGCACAGCTGAAAACTGTTGTTCTGATTAAAGAAGCAATACAACTGTCCTTCTTTAGACTAGTTGAGTATCTGGAACATCAGCATTTGTGGGTTCGATTACAGGTTCAAAATGTCCAGAAACATAGCACTTTCTTCTGGAACTTGTCAGTCTATTCTTGTTCAGAGAAATGAAGTCTACTCCATGGGAAAAATTGCCAAGAAACTGAAGATCTCATACAATTCTGTGTACTACTCCCTTCACAGAATCAAATCAAATCAAAGTTCATTTGTCACGTGCAATGGTGCGGGAAAAAAAGGCGTGTGTGTGTGTGTGCAATAAAATGCTAATTAATTACTTAAAAATCTATAAAATCTATAATATTTGTTTTAGATTCCGTCTCTCACAGTTGAAGTGTACCTATGATAAAAATGACAGACATGCTTTGAAAGTGGGAAAACCTGCAAAATCTGCAGTGTATCAAATACTTGTTCTCCCCACTGTATATACATACACATACCTATATAGACATACATACTTTTTTTAAAGAAAATACCTTTATTATTATTCCCAGCAAACCCTACCGCCGATCCCCCAATTGGAGTAAACTAATAAACACTTCTGCTTTTACCTTTAATTTATACATCTTATACACATTTTACAGACACAGTCTACTTTACAATAGTTCTCTCTTGTTTGTTCTTAGTCCTTCCTCTATTTCTGATGTCCATCCAGTTTGATTTCTATTTGTAACTGTGCTATTTCACAAAAGTTCTGAACCTATATACATTTTACAGATCCCATATGCTTTACATTGTTTATCTTGTTATTAGTCTCACCCTTCAGCTCCATTCAACCCCTCCCATCTATCTCTCAACATCATCCATTTCGGATTTCTATTTGCCATATATTTTTCAGCTGTGCTGTGATGCTTCACAAAATAATTGAACCTTCCTATTCTCATAGCTTCTACAGATTGTAAATTAAAAATAAACATTTTTGCTAAAATAATGATTATATTATTGATTGATTGACTATGGCTTTTCAAATCACCCAGTATTGCTATCTGTAGCGTTAGTTCTAGGCAAATGTTGCAATTCTTCAGCCATTCATGGAGCTGTAACCAAAAACGAGCTACATATGGACAATACCAAAATAAATGATCTAATGATTCTGCCTCCTCACAGCAGAATCTGCAGAGCTGGGAAGATGGTATCCCCCATATATATAACATTCTATTAGTTGCAAGAATTTTGTATAGTAATTTATATTGAAACATTTGAAGTTTTGAATCTGGCATTGTTTTGCGTATCAATTCATAAACCACGTGCCATGGAATGGGTACATCGAAAATCTCTTCCCAACTATTTTGCAATTTATATGGCACAGCTGTCAGTTTTTTGGTCCTTAAATTAAATTGGTATATGTTTTTATATATCACACTTTTCTTTAACCATTTATGTTCTTTAATACAGGGCCGACATACAAGTTCCTTACTTTTTCCCCCTTCTCCTTGCCTATTCCATTTTTGTTGTAATGCTGCAATTAATTGGTTGTAATTTTGTGTTGAGCAGACATTTCCATATGTCTGTGTTAGCTGCATGTGTGACATAACTCCACCAGTCCTATTTATGATATCATTCACTAAAATTATACCTTTTTTAAAAATGTCTTTGATAAATACAGTTTTTTTTTTTATCAATTAGTATATTTGAATTTAACCACAATATTTGTTTTACTATTTGTTCCGTCCTTTCAGGTGGATTAAACTGAAATTGCAACCAACTTTCTAAGGCTTGTTTAAAAAATAAAGATATTTTGGAGTTTATTTCCTTTTCAAACAACCGAAAGTGAGCAGGTGTAATCTGAATAAAGGGGAAAAGGCCCATTACTTTTGGCCAGAAATAGTTTGCCCCAGCAAGCCCTTCTGCCGAGTCTGGTTGGCTATTGAACTGTATATGTTGATTCCGGTTGGAGCCCCACGGTTATTTTTCCAGAAGAAAGTTTCTTTACAAGTTCAGGAGGGTTGTTCAGTCCTGGAGAGAGACAAAGAGAACAGCCAGAGGCCGGTGGTGTGCACACACACATCAGCCAGAAGTGTAGTTGTGGGGACACACTGTTGTAAAGGGTACATTTGTACCCATAAGCCTCCCTCAAGTCTCTCCCCCTCCCTGAACGGGCAGAGAGGGTGTGTGACGTGCTGTGAGACGGAAAGATAATGCCAGCATTGTATGAATGTCTGTGCTTGAGGAGGAGTGGAAATGAGGGCAAAGAAGAGGAAAGGAGAGGAGTCAAACAGGCAGACGCTCACCCCCAGGCCTGGTCTTGTGCCTCTGATATAGAGATCACATACAAACACACACACACTGACCCGGTGCGGTGAGGGTTTCACACAAACACATAACCTATCTTCTGATACATGCATTATCAATCAGGTACCATAGTGAGTGTTCACTACCCTGCCAGGTCTCTGGTCATTTAATGCAACTTATCGCCTCGCACTGAGGTAACAGTGGATTGTTTGGGTAATGGCTACATAACATAAGGCAGAGGTCAATTAAAATTGTGTGTGTGTGAATAGAACTTCAGAGTCCAGCTAGGGGCGGCACAGTGGAAAGCCACTTTGCAAAGAAACACTTCAGAGTTAAGTTAGGAAACACGTCTTATGCAGAACAGCTTACCGTCTACTAAGTGAAATCAAGCTTCAAATCAATGGAATCAATGCTGCAAAACAAGCCTATTCAGATGAATCTGCCTGAGCCCAGGAAGAAGAGAAATATGTCATTTGTGTTTAAATAAGAGTTAGCCAGGCTTGTGTGATACAGGGCTGACATCAAAACAAATCAAATCAAATGTTATTTGTCACATGAGCCGAAAACAATAGGTGTAGATCTTACAGTGAAATGCTTACTTTACAAGCCCTTAAGCAACAATGCAGTTTTAAGAAAATACCCCCCCAAAAAGTAAGAGATAAGAATAACAAATAATTAAAGAGCAGCAGTAGATATCAATAGCGGGGCTCTATACAGGGGGTACCGGTACAGAGTCAATGTGAGGAGGCGCCGGTGTCGAGGTAATTGAGGTAATATGTACATGTAGGTAGAGTTATTAAAGTGACTTTGCATAGATAATAACAGAGAGTAGCAACAGCGTAGAAGAGGGTGGGCAATGCAAAATAGTCTTGGTAGGCATTTGATTAGATGTTCAGGAGTCTTATGGCTTGGGGGAGGAAGCTGTTAAGAAGCCTCTTGGACCTTGACTTGGCACTCCGGTACAGCTTGCCATGCGGTAGCAGAGAGAACAGTCTATGACTAGGGTGGCTGCAGACTACCCTCTGTAGTGCCTTGTGGTCGGAGGCTGAGCAGTTGCCATACCAGGCAGTGATGCAACCCGTCAGGATGCTCTCAATGGTGCAGCTGTAAAACCTTTTGAGGATCTGAGGACCCATGCCAAATCTTTTCAGTCTCCTGAGGGGGAATAGGTTTTGTCGTGCCGTCTTCACGACTGTCTTGGTGTGGTTGGACCATGTTAGTTTGTTGGTGATGTGGACGCCAAGGAACCTGAAGCTCTTAACTTGTTCCACTGCAGCCCCGTTGATGAGAATGGGGGCGTGCTCGGTCCTCCTTTTCCTGTAGTCCACAATCATCTCCTTTGTCTTGATCACATTGAGGGAGGGGTTTTTGTCCTGGTATCGCAAGGTCAGGTCTCTGACCTCCTCCCTATATGCTGTCTCAGCGATGAGACAACCTATAGTGAGCTAAATGGTATTACCAGTAGATCCTCCAGAGTTTCTTAGAATTAAGCTGGGCCTTGGAGACAGACAGACAGACAGACAGACAGACAGACAGACAGACAGACAGACAGACAGACAGACAGACAGACAGACAGACAGACGGACAGACACATTTGTTCATTGTTACAACACTGTATATATACATAATATGACATTTGTAATGTCTTTATTCTTTTGAAACTTCTGTATGTTTACTGTTAACTTGCTTTGGCAATGTTAACACATGTTTCCCATGCCAATAAAGCCCCTTGAATTGAATAGATAGATAGATAGAGAGAGAGAGAAAACCCTCTGTTTTACCTGTGTCTGCACTGTTAGATTGGCCTAATCCTCTTTCAGCGCGCTACTCTCAAGGCGCGTGTGTGTCTACACTCCAGGATCTGAGACTATGTGCTCAGCTCAAAGTAAATATTTCTGTCTTTAGTTTTACTTCCTTTAACAAACATATTTAAGAACAGTTAGAAAATTCCTTGGCTTCATCTCCTAAACCTTTACTTTGTCATGACCTCTAAGCCTAGGAAAAAGCTGTTTTCAGACTTAAATCTTTTGTCAGACTTCACTCTCAATGCTACCTACTTCTGTCAGTCAAGCTCACGGGTCTACAGAGAGGGAGCTTTTGTACCCGGTGATATTACAGACTAGTAAACTACTCAACTCTGTATGTGCAATCATATCCTCCTATATCATTCGCGATTAGTGATTAATCCAAGGATAGGAGAAAAGAAAGATACATTTCCTGAATATTTGTGTTTCTCAGACAGTCAATAGAGTTGAGTAGTCTGTAATATCACCAGGTACAAAATCTCCCTCTCTGTAGGCCTGTGAGTGAGTGAGTGTGAAGAAATGTATGCTTTCACCATTCCAGTCATATAATAGCATCAGAGCAGCGATAACTAAGAAAGGGAAGAGAAAAGTATTTTAATGAGGCCAGAGTGAGTGAAACTTTGGAAGGGGAAGAAGAATGATGAAAAGAGAGTGTGAGGGATTGGAGAGAAGAACTTTTTTTTTGTCCTCTTCAAGTTTAGTTGAGGGTGTCTGTCCTTTAGGTTTGACCGTGTCACAGAAAGTAATACAAACTCGGCAAAAAAAGAAACGTCCTCGGGTTGGGTGCTCAGGGGCCTCGGGGTGGGTGTTCACCCCTCTGTTCCTCTGAGGGGTTGATGTTGTTATCCAGTCTGTCCAATATGAGCAGTCAGCCAAACCACCAGGCCAGAAACGCTAAGCTGATTAACAGTAGATGGTGTGTGTGGGTGTGGTCTGCCAGGTCTGTCAAAACAGTGGCCAGAGTGGACTTAACTGTTAATTTAGCAGTAGTTTGTTTTAATTCCGTTGTGTAGAATATATGATATGGTACAACGTAATACCATCATGTTATTTTCATGGTATATTACTGTATATTCAACAGCATAAACTGAAAACAGTAGATTCATGAAATTACATTGCATTTTGGTAAAATATTCAACGGCCAGGAAATATTAGATGTATTTTGGACTTTACCGTAAAATATGCTATGTAAAATACAGTAGAAGTACACTTACTGTATTTGTGAATGTTCAAAATATAATGCTACACAAAGAGCACAAGGTTGACAAAATCAAAGCACCTCCTCTAAAATAAGAGAGAACATTTTTGCTGTATTTCAAAGGCTTGTAATTCCACGCCACAGAATACAGTACCGTAATGCATTTTTGGAGTGCCAAAAACCTTTTGACCACTAGTGGGTGCATGGTATTGTTGTTTCTGGTCTATTAACATATTTTGAGTGTGCCTTGTAAGAGGTTACATTTGTGCCACCCTTTTGTGAGAGTACTGTATCAATTTAACTGATATGTGGTAGAAGTGCCCTGTCAATTAAATGTTTATAGGGGACAGGTTGGAGTGGCAGCAAGTCTTTAAGGTTGAGTCATTTAGAATTTTGTCCCCAAATGTAACCACATTTCTATTTATTGTAAATAGTTTATGATTAGTGAATGCCACAATGTAGTTGTTTTGTTAGATACTGTCTCTGCCTGGCCGGTTCCCCTCTTTCCACTGGGATTCTCTGCCTCTAACCCTATTAAAGGGGCTGAGTCACTGGCTTACTGGGGCTCTCTCATGCCGTCCCTGGAGGGGGTGCGTCACCTGAGTGGGTTGAGTCACTGATGTGGTCATCCTGTCTGGGTTGGCGCCCCCCCCCCCCCCCCTTGGGTTGTGCCGTGGCGGGGGTCTTTGTGGGCTATACTCAGCCTTGTCTCAGGATGGTAAGTTGGTGGTTGAAGATATCCCTCTAGTGGTGTGGGGGCTGTGCTTTGGCAAAGTGGGTGGGGTTATATCCTTCCTGTTTGGCCCTGTCCGGGGGTGTCCTCGGATGGGGCCACAGTGTCTCCTGACCCCTCCTGTCTCAGCCTCCAGTATTTATGCTGCAGTAGTTTATGTGTCGGGGGGCTAGGGTTAGTTTGTTATATCTGGAGTACTTCTCCTGTCCTATTCGGTGTCCTGTGTGAATCTAAGTGTGCGTTCTCTAATTCTCTCTTTCTCTCTTTCTCTCTCTCGGAGGACCTGAGCCCTAGGACCATGCCCCAGGACTACCTGACATGATGACTCCTTGCTGTCACCAGTCCACCTGGCCGTGCTGCTGCTCCAGTTTCTTTCAACTGTTCTGCCTTATTATTATTCGACCATGCTGGTCATTTATGAACATTTGAACATCTTGGCCATGTTCTGTTATAATCTACACTCGGCACAGCCAGAAGAGGACTGGCCATCCCACATATGCTCTCTCTAATTCTCTCTTTCTTTTTCTCTCTCGGAGGACCTGAGCCCTAGGACCATGCCCCAGGAATACCTGACATGATGACTCCTTGCTGTCCCCAGTCCACCTGACTGTGCTGCTGCTCCAGTTTCAACTGTTCTGCCTTATTATTATTCGACCATGCTGGTCATTTATGAACATTTGAACATCTTGGCCATGTTCTGTTATAATCTCCACCCGGCACAGCCAGAAGAGGACTGGCCACCCCACATAGCCTGGTTCCTCTCTAGGTTTCTTCCTAGGTTTTGGCCTTTCTAGGGAGTTTTTCCTAGCCACCGTGCTTCTACACCTGCATTGCTTGCTGTTTGGGGTTTTAGGCTGGGTTTCTGTACAGCACTTTGAGATATCAGCTGATGTACGAAGGGCTATATAAATACATTTGATTTGATTTGATACCTTTTAGCCAAAATCTTATTTTTTCAAAACCATTTGAGCTGTCACTCTAGTTGTTCAGTCCGAACAGATTCACAAATCATGGGAATTTGTTGGCTATGCAGACGTTGCCTCCCTCCGAGGCACTTGTTGCTATGCAACCCTTCTGGACTTACCAGAACAGGCCCTGGCTAAAGCCAGTATGAGAGACTTGCCAGCAAACGTTTGTGCTATGAAACTAAATAAATACTGTACTCTGACCCACAAAACTTATTTGCTAGATTATTCATAGGGTTGTTACACAAAGCAAGGAAAGTGAACTTCAAAACGTGATGTGGATTTATTGGGATTTGCAACTGTTGTTGGTAAGTACCGAATCTGCTAGCTTCTGAAATAACGCACTCACCCTTTATACCTTGAATGGTTGAGTATTTGCCATGTCCTTTGGTCTGTTTTGACCTATAGTCACTGTTTGGAAAAATACCAATACGTGGTCTTTTATATCACTTGGAATTTTGGAGGCCTTAACAAAGGCTTCTAATATGGCATTCATTGATATGTTGTAATATGTAATCACATTACCTAACAGCCAACCTGTTTATTTTTTATTTAACCTTTGTTTAACTAGGCAAGTCAGTCAAGAACAAATTCTTATTTACAATGACGGCCTAGGAGCAGTGGGTTAACTGCCTTGTTCAGGGGCAGAACGACAGATTTTACCTTGTCAACTCGGGGATTCAATCTAGCAGCCTTTCGGTTACTGGCCCAACTCTCTAACCACTAGGCTACCTGCCGCCCCCAGGTAGGTGTTTGCACCAATCCTATCTAATTACGTTACAATACTGTAAAATACAAACCCCATAACATTACAGTAATGCACTGTACTGTTGTTTTACTGTCACTAACAGGTTACAGGTTACAGTAACAGATACTGTAAAATACGGTACGGTAACATACCATAACTTTTTTTTATGGTAACTTACAAGCAACTGGCTGCCTATAAGTTACCGTAAAAACAACAGGAAATGGTTGACAGTGTTGTTTTTGAAACCTCTCAAAAGTTGCTTAAGGTATAATTTCTCACTGTGTAGGTGAACTGTACTTTTCTTCCACACAATTTCATGTTAATTGTTTCACGTTTTTACCAAGTGGGTTTCAATGAGCTCTTGTTAGACACTTTCCTCTGTTATACATTGGACAATATTTTTTACACAAACTATCAGACTTTTCAGGCTGTCCAGCAATATTTATAATAGTGAGCCCAGTGAGCACAATGTTCATTCTACAGTGTTATGGATCTGAGGGGCATCTCTCTCTCTCCACCTGTGGGGTGGACCATAGACTGTGCCTCTCTCTATCCGGATGATGATTCCACTCAGGACGCAACAGCCTGAGTGTCTCTCTCTCAATTCAATTTAAGGGCTCTATTGGCATGGGAAACATTTTAACATTGCCAAAGCAAGTGAAGTAGATAATAAACAAAAGTGAAATAAACCATACAAATCTACAGTAAACATTACAATCACAAAAGTTCCAAAAGAATAAAGAAATGTCAAATGTCATGTGCAAATATTTAAAATACAAAAGGGAAAATAAATAAATATAAATATGGGTTGTATTTACAATGGTGTTTGTTCTTCACTGGTGGCCCTTTTCTTTTGGCAACAGGTCACAAATCTTGCTGCTGTGATGGCACACTATAAGGGCACAAGGCGAGACCCAAATGCAGACACAGGAGGCAGATGGTGTAGCGCCAATATTCATTATAACAAATGGAGTAGGCAAAGGCAGGTTAGGGACAGGCGATAGTTAATAAACCAGGCCAAACAGTACCAGACAATGCGCAGTCTCAAGGTCAGGCGAGGCAGGGGTCAGAAACCAGCAGGACTAGAAACAAACAGAGACTGGGGAAAAAATAGGAGCAAGGAAAAACCGCTGGTTGACTTGTCAAACACGAAGAACTGGCACAGAGAGACAGGAAACACAGGGATATATACACCGGGGATAATAAGTGACACCTGGAGGGGGTGGAGACAACCACAAGGACAGGTGAACCAGATCAGGGGGTGACAGCACACTGTGGTATTTCACCCAGTAGATATGGGAGTTTATCAAAATTGGGTTTGTTTTTTTAATTATTTGTGGATCTGTGTAATCTGAGGGAAATATGTGTCTCTAATATGGTCATACATTTGGCAGGAGGTTAGGAAGTGCAGCTCAGTTTCCACATCATTTTGTGGGCAGTGTGCACAAAGCCTGTCTTTTCTTGAGAGCCAGGTATGCCTACGACGGACTTTCTCAATGTCAAGGCTATGCTCACTGAGTCTGTACAAAGTCAAAGCTGTCCTTAACTTTGGGTCAGTCCCAGTGGTCAGGTATTCTGCCACTGTGTACTCTCTGTTTAGGGAAATAATAGCATTCTAGTTTGCGCTGTTTTTTTGTTAATTCTTTCCAATGTGTCAAGTCTTTTGCTTTCTCATGATTTGGTTGAGTCTAATTGTGTTGCTGTCCTGGGGCTCTGTGGGGTCTGTTTGTGATTGTGAACAGAACCCTAGGACCAGCTTGTTAGTGGACTCTTCTCCAGGTTCATCTCTCTGTAGGTGATGACTTTGTTATGGAAGATTATTACTTCCTTTTAGATGGTTGTAGAATTTAACTGCTCATTTCTGGATTTTGATAAAAATGTGCAGTTATCGGCCTAATTCTGCTCTGCATGCATTAGTTGGTGTTTTACGCTGTATACAAAGGATATTTTTGCAGGATTCTGAATGCAGAATCTCAATTTGCTGTTTGTCCCATTTTGTGGATTCTTGGTTTGTGAGCGGACCCCAGACCTCACAACCATAAAGGGCAATGTGTTCTAAACTCAGCAAAAAAAGAAACATCCTCTAGCTGTCAACTGTGTTTGTTTTCAGCAAACTTAACATGTGTAAATATTTGTATGAACATAAGAAGATTCAATAACTGAGACATAAACTGAACAAGTTCCACAGACATGTTACTAACAGAAATGGAATAATGTCTCCTTGAACAAATGGGGGGGGGGGGGGGGGCAAAATCAAAAGTAACAGTCAGTATCTGGTGTGGCCACCAGCTGCATTAAGTACTGCAGTGTATCTCCTCCTCATGGACTGCACCAGATTTGCCAGTTCTTGCTGTGAGATGTTACCCCACTCTTCCACCAAGGCTGACCCTAGCCCTCACCCTCCGATCCAACAGGTCCCAGACGTGCTCAATGGGACTGAGATCTGGGCTATTTGCTGGCCACGGTAGAACACTGACATTCCTGTCTTGCAGGAAATCACGCACAGAATGAGCAGTATGGCTGGTGGCATTGTCATGCTGGAGGGTCAAGTCAGGATGAGCCTGCAGGAAGGGTACCACATGAGGGAGGAGGATGTCATCCCTGTAACGTTTAGCGTTGAGATTTCCTGCAATGACAACAAGCTCAGTTCCATGATGCTGTGGCACACTGCTCCAGACCATGACGGACCCTCCACCTCCAAATCGATCACGTTCCAGAGTACAGGCCCCGGTGTAACGCTCATTCCTTCAACAATAAACGCAAATCCGACCCTCACCCCTGGTGAGACAAAACCGCGACTCATCAGTGAAGAGCACTTTTTTGCCAGTCCTGTCTGGTGAGGACCTGCCTTACAACAGGCCTACAAGCCCTCATTCCAGCCTTTCTCAGACTATTGCGGAGCGTCTGAGCACTGATGGAGGGATTGTGCGTTCCTGGTGTAAATTGGGCAGTTGTTGTTGCCATCCTGTACCTGTCCCGCAGGTGTGATATTCGGATGTACCGATCCTGTGCAGGTGTTGTTACACATGGTCTGCCACTGCAAGGATGATCAGCTGTCTGTCCTGTCTCGCTGTCTTAGGCGTCCCACAGTACAGACATTTCAATTTATTTCCCTGGCCACATCTGCAGTCCTCATGCCTCCTTGCAGCATGCCTAAGGCACATTCATGCAGATGAGCAGGGACCCTGGATATCTTTCTTTTTGTGTTTTTCAGAGTCAGTTGAAAGGCCTCTTTAGTGTCCTAAGTTTTCATAACTGTGACCTTAATTGCCTACCCTCTGTTAGTGTCTTAACAACCGTTTCACAGGTGCATGTTCATTCATTGTTTATGGTTCATTGAACAAGCATGGGACACAGTGTCTAAATCCTTTACAATGAAGACTTGTGAAGTAATTTTGATTTGTACGAATTATCTTTGAAAGACAGCATCCTGAAAACGGGACATTTCTTTTTTTGGCGAGTTTATTTGTCATTTTAGCCTGAAGGAGCCATCATCTTCCATTCAAAATTAAATTTAAAATACTTGCATTTTTATTTTGAATGTAACATGATGTGATGGAAACATGGTGGAGTAAATTAACTTTTTTTGTTTGAAGCTCAAAGACCCAGCTATTCATATGATAATTCATTGTGCAAAAATAGACATTTTTCACAAAATAAGTTAATTTACACCAGTGCCTGTCAAGAACTGAGAGAAGAGGATGAGAGGAGGAGTGGGAGGTGAGATAATAAAGAAGAGGCAAACTTCTATAATTACATTATTCTTCAAAAATAATAGAAGAAAAGCGAGTCCCAAATCTAATATGCCTGCTCTTGTCACGGTTTCTCTCCAGTCCTGTCATGAACTAGTAGCAGTTTATTATTCTGTCCTCTACACCATATGGGTCCCTTTATAAACTAAAACATAATGGAGAGACTCATTAAATGCAGTATTGCTCCTACAAAAAAAGGATCTGCAAAGTCAAGAAATGATATGGTGTGTGCCTGTGTGTGTGTGTGAGAGGCAGAGAGAGAGGCAGAGAGAGGAAGAGGTAGAGAGATGGCACCATATGTGTAACCAATGTGCCATGTACTATTTTGATGCAAAGATGTGGGCTAGCCTCTCGGTGACCAATGTTCTTTTTAAAGTGACAATAATAACATACAGTCCTGATTATATAGCACTAATGTACCCTCCCACATCAGAAGAAACATTACAGTCCACTGTTCCTGGTACACAGCCACCCTACAGGGCACATAAGAGGTCAGTGGCCTGCAGTCTAATGATATTTCAGAATTCCTCCACAAGTACGATATTATGCTACCAGTGCAAAACAAAAAATAGAAAAGGAAACGACGAACTGTCGGCAACACTTTATATCAGCAATTAGGCTAAACCTACATAAGCCAAGATTCCCTAAAGCAGGGTTCCCCCCGGTATGCTAGTACATACCCAAAAACAAAAGCTAGTTAGCATTGGCTCGCAAAACTACCTCTAACTTCCTTCATACTGGACACAGAGACATAAAAATGGTACCCACGACTCTGGGGAAGTAGATATAGGGCATCCTTGCCTTTTAATTGGCGCATTTCAAACTGTCCTTTTGTTAGGTACAGCTGGGAGCTAGTTCTGTACAATAGCGAGTGGTGGGGTTGATAAACCTGGACCCGGTTTCCCAAAAGCGACCCGGTTTCTCCACTGCTCAAAGAGAATAGCCTATGCAGCTGCCAACACCTCAAACATAGACACATTTACACTGACTTCACCCACAAATATATAGGCTAAACGCCAATCATGTTTGCCAAATATAATGAAGGATAATTAACATTAAAGTCTAAAGGCTTAGTTCTGTCGACATACTCGAGGCACGGTTCATTCAGATCAAATGGTCACAAGACCTGAGACCTGTTGCGCATCACACATCACCCACCTTGAATCTGAGCGGAGGCGGTCATTTAACCATAAACGTTATTATTTAAAAGCTGGAAACGTTATCTCATTTTATGAAGCATGTCTTACCTTGTTTCAAAGTAGCCTAGCCTAGCCAAAATAAGACCATAGAAATGTTTAAGGAATTATTTTATAAACACTTAATATGCCACTCAAACCAGCATGTTCCTTATTTTCTATTGGTTTTCAAAGCAATGTTCTTTTATTGTCCAGCAGCTAAAGACATAATCCTAGTCATACTAGTAACCCATGCTAGTTGATACATCTTTAGATCTCCCCACTTTCAAAATTTCTAGCAGATATTTTCATTTCTGTCACATGAAACAGCTTACACAGTGGTACGTTTTTGAGAATGGTGTTTTCCCACTAATTGCATTTTGGAACATTCACATGTAGCCTACAGCCATGTGTGCATTGTTGAGCTTATAATATGAAGAAATAAAACTTATTCTGATCTGCTGCATCTGCCTCATTGATTTTTTAAAAGTTTTGATTTGTTGTCCCAGAACTGTCCAAGAGTCTGTTTTGAACCGTAGACATATTTTTTATCGTCCCACGGACAACAGGATGCCTCTAATTTCGAGCCCTGGAGGGAATTATTTTATTAAAAGTATTTGGTTGTAATTGTATAGGCTACAAAGGTTTGCCAACCATCCTTCAGGAGAGCCTTAAAAGGGAAGTGTTGTATTTAGAGAAAGGCTTGAATATACAAAGAATGTAGTGTAGCTTACATATTGTAAAAATGATAGTCATGCATTTTATTTTGTGAAGTGATTCCTTGTATCATACAATGGTGTAAACATTGGATTACAGACCATTTTCTATTTTTGGACAAGTGACTTGAGGTTTTGGACAAGTAAAAAAAATCTGTCCTACTTGTCCAAAGAACAGGTGGCTAAAAACGTTAATGTCAAGCCATATACAATGTCTGAGCCATGTTTACATATTGATTTCACACACATATTGCACTTTATTTTAGTGTTGTGGTTGAAGTGTCTGGAACTTGCTCAATGGATGGTGGTTGACACCGGCAGTGTGAAGTAGCTTCGCTGAGGTTGTGTGTGTGAGCTCATTATGCACCATCATTCATCCATCTTCTCAATAGCTCCTTTTTAAAGACACCGAGGAGTGGAGAGTGGTTGAAGGGACATTGATTGGTTTGGAGGCCTAATTGTCGTTATTGAAAATAATAATACAAAATGGATTAAGGACCTTGGTAGGTTCAAATGAATTGAGCGTCACAACAAACCAGACGGGCCAGTACTAGCCTAACTACTAGTGAAAGTTATTATTGTATTTTTTTCTTTTAGTTTCTCAATGTCACAGAGAGAGGAGATAATAAAGGCTAATGAGTCAGGCCTTTACAACTCTGATCCATCACAGTCACATCTCTGTCTGGCGTCAAAGAGATAAAGAGAGGAAGCCATATAAAGACTGATAGGAGAAAAGAGAAGCATTCATTAAAGGAAAAGGGGTGTATGAAGCATTCCGATACTGATAGTGTCTGTCTGTCAGCTAGCGCAAATTGGCTGTTCTGATTCTGAACTAGGCTACACCTTATACCATACCATCTTTCAGAATAAAATCTATCTGTCTTCCAAGGAGGAAAATCCTTGCGCAAACCTTCTCACTGTTATACAAAATAAAGAATGCACAGGTACAGTAACACGGATCATATTAGGCTAAATAAATTAGTGTGCCTCCCAAATTGCACCCTATTCCCTATATAGAGCATTACTTTTGCCCATAGTCCAATGCAGTTTAAAAGGTAATAGGGTGCCATTTGGGACAAAGCCATAGCCTAGTGTCAGTAAGAAGTCTGAGATATGTTTAAAATCTGGAGTCAAAAGAGGACCAGTGCATTGAAACACAAAGCTATAGTGTTCTATTGTACGTCCTCATTAGAGAACGACAGACAATATTCTCTGAATGATTGGCTATGAAAAGCCAATTGACATTTACTCCTGAGGTGCTGACCTGTTGCACCCTCGACAACCACTGTGATTATTATTATCTGACCCTGCTGGTCATTTATGAACATTTGAACATCTTGGCCATGTTCTGTTATAATCTCCACCACAGCCAGAGGAGGACTAGCCACCCCTCATAGCCTGGTTCCTCTCTAGGTTTCTTCCTAGGCTCTGGCCTTTCTAGGGAGTTTTTCCTAGCCACCGTGCTTCTACACCTGCATTGCTTGCTGTTTGGAGTTTTAGGCTGGGTTTCTGTACAGCACTTTGAGATATCAGCTGATGTAAGAAGAGCTTTATAAATAAATTTGATTTGAATATATCGGGCCGATGTTGGCCTTTTCTAGTCTATCAACCCTTCCGAGTCCCTACACATAGCAGCAGCTTGGCTATGTCAGCCGCCACTCACCACCTGAGCCACGAGCACTGCAGAATGCCATGACTGTCTAGTTGTGAGAGTCAGCAGCAGCAGCAAGATAGCTCATTCTCCAACATTAAGGTGCAGTATTGCAAAAGTGATGAATTGACACAGTGACCAAAATCAAACTCCTGTTGCAAATATTAATTTAGTCTGATCCACTAATATTACGGCTTGTGTCAACATGCCTGGACATAAATGCAGTAAGCTAGGTAGCTAAGCAGATAGCAGATACCTGTTCGCAAAGATTACGATAACTAACCCTTGCATCTGTTGTGTTAGATACATAACTATATTAGCTACTATGCTAGCTGGCTAGATAAACAAGGTGCTAAAATATCTGATAGAAGCTAAACGCTAGCTAACATTAGCTGGTGATCATTTTGAACATGCACCATTTTCGACAACGAGCCATCTGACTTGTGGTTTAACGTTAGCTATTTAATGGTGCGCTTATCTGACCAGCCACAATCGTATCTGTAAATTGACAGTTGATAGTCTGATTAGATGACTGTCATAATAGGGGAAGAAGGAAGTGTTTAAAAATGCCTAAATAAAGGTTGACAACTGACACGTGGATGAGTTGACGCTGGAGAGACGAAGCAAGTACGGTGAGTAAAACATTTAATAAATAACGGCATGTTATGAGACAGGAACAGCGTCAGTGTTACGGTGCGTGAATGAGGACCCAAAAGCGAATTAACGTAAACAGAGCTTCTTTAATAACAAAACAAAACGTAGGCTCAGATGGACCGGCAGGTTCCGACAGGACAGGACAAGGTTGCAGCAAACATGACGATAGTCTGGTTCAGGCATGAACAACACAAACAAGAATCCGACAAAGACAGGAGCAGAAACAGAGAGAGATATAGAGGACTAATCAGAGGGAAAAAGGGAACAGGTGGGAAAAGGGGTGACGAGGTAGTTAGGAGGAGACAAGGCACAGCTGGGGGAAAGAGGGGGAGAAAAGGTAACCTAACAACGACCAGCAGAGGGAGACAGGGTGAAGGGAAAGGACAGAAACAAGACACAACATGACAGTACATGACAGTACCCCCCCACTCACCGAGCGCCTCCTGGCGCACTCGAGGAGGAAACCTGGCGGCAACGGAGGAAATCATCGATCAGCGCACGGTCCAGCACGTCCCGAGAGGGAACCCAACTCCTCTCCTCAGGACCGTACCCCTCCCAATCTACTAGGTACTGATGACCACGGCCCCGAGGACGCATGTCCAAAATCCTACGGACCCTGTAGATGGGTGCGCCCTCGACAAGGATGGGGGGGGGGGGGGGGGGGAAGACGAGCGGGGGCGCGAAGAACGGGCTTGACACAGGAGACATGGAAGACCGGGTGGACGCGACGAAGATATCGCGGAAGAAGAAGTCGAACTGCGACAGGATTAATGATCCGAGAAATACGGAACGGACCAATGAACCGCGGGGTCAACTTGCGAGAAGTGGTCTTAAGGGGAAGGTTCTGAGTGGAGAGCCAAACTCTCTGACCGCGACAATATCTAGGACTCTTAGTTCTATGCTTATTAGCAGCCCTCACAGTCTGCGCCCTATAACGGCAAAGTGCAGACCTGACCCTCTTCCAGGTGCGCTCGCAACGTTGGACAAAAGCCTGAGCGGAGGGGACGCTGGACTCGGCGAACTGAGATGAGAACAGCGGAGGCTGGTACCCGAGGCTACTCTGAAAAGGAGATAGCCCGGTCGCAGACGAAGGAAGCGAGTTGTGGGCGTATTCTGCCCAGGGGAGCTGTTCTGACCAAGACGCAGGGTTGCGAAAAGAAAGACTGCGTAAGATGCGACCAATAGTCTGATTGGCCCGTTCTGCTTGACCGTTAGACTGGGGGTGAAAGCCGGAAGAGAGACTGACGGAAGCCCCAATCAAACGGCAAAACTCCCTCCAAAATTGAGACGTGAATTGCGGACCTCTGTCCGAAACGACGTCTGACGGAAGGCCATGAATTCTGAAAACATTCTCGATGATGATTTGTGCCGTCTCTTTAGCAGAAGGAAGCTTAGCAAGGGGAATGAAATGAGCCGCCTTAGAGAACCTATCGACAACCGTAAGAATAACAGTCTTCCCCGCTGACGAAGGCAGTCCGGTGACAAAATCTAAGGCGATGTGAGACCACGGTCGAGAGGGAATGGGAAGCGGCCTGAGACGGCCGGCAGGAGGGGAGTTACCGGACTTAGTCTGCGCGCAGACCGAACAAGCAGCCACGAAACGACGCGTGTCATGCTCCCGGGTGGGCCACCAAAAACGCTGGCGAATGGAAGCAAGCGTACCCCGAACGCCAGGGTGGCCGGCTAACTTGGCAGAGTGAGCCCACTGAAGAACGGCCAGACGAGTAGGAACGGGAACGAAAAGAAGGTTCCTAGGACAAGCGCGCGGCGACGGAGTGTGAGTGAGCGCTTGCTTTACCTGCCTCTCAATTCCCCAGACAGTCAACCCGACAACACGCCCCTCAGGGAGAATCCCCTCGGGGTCAGTGGAGGCTACTGAAGAACTGAAGAGACGAGATAAAGCATCAGGCTTGGTGTTCTTAGAGCCCGGACGATAAGAAATCACGAACTCGAAACGAGCGAAAAACAGCGCCCAACGCGCCTGACGCGCATTAAGTCGTTTGGCAGAACGGATGTACTCAAGGTTCCTATGGTCAGTCCAAACGACAAAAGGAACGGTCGCCCCCTCCAACCACTGTCGCCATTCGCCTAGGGCTAACCGGATGGCGAGCAGTTCGCGGTTTCCCACATCATAGTTACGTTCCGACGGCGACAGGCGATGAGAAAAATACGCGCATGGGTGGACCTTGTCGTCAGAGAGGGAGCGCTGAGAAAGAATGGCTCCCACGCCCACCTCTGACGCGTCAACCTCGACAACGAACTGTCTAGAGACGTCAGGTGTAACAAGGATAGGAGCGGATGTAAAACGATTCTTGAGGAGATCAAAAGCTCCCTGGGCGGAAACGGACCACTTAAAGCACGTCTTGACAGAAGTAAGGGCTGTGAGAGGAGCTGCCACCTGACCGAAATTACGGATGAAACGACGATAGAAGTTCGCGAAGCCGAGAAAGCGCTGCAGCTCGACGCGTGACTTAGGGGCGGGCCAATCAATGACAGCTTGGACCTTAGCGGGATCCATCTTAATGCCTTCAGCGGAAATAACAGAACCGAGAAATGTGACGGAGGAGGCATGAAAAGTGCACTTCTCAGCCTTCACAAAAAGACAATTCTCTAAAAGGCGCTGGAGGACACGTCGAACGTGCTGAACATGAATCTGGAGTGACGGTGAAAAAATCAGGATATCGTCAAGGTAAACGAAAACAAAGATGTTCAGCATGTCTCTCAGGACATCATTGACTAATGCCTGAAAGACAGCTGGAGCGTTAGCGAGGCCGAAAGGAAGAACCCGGTATTCAAAGTGCCCTAACGGAGTGTTAAACGCCGTCTTCCACTCGTCCCCCTCCCTGATGCGCACGAGATGGTAAGCGTTACGAAGGTCCAACTTAGTGAAAAACCTGGCTCCCTGCAGGATCTCGAAGGCTGAAGACATAAGAGGAAGCGGATAACGATTCTTCACTGTTATGTCATTCAGCCCTCGATAATCTATGCAGGGGCGCAGAGACCCGTCCTTCTTCTTGACAAAAAAAAACCCCGCTCCGGCGGGAGAGGAGGAGGGGACTATGGTACCGGCGTCAAGAGCTACAGACAAATAATCCTCGAGAGCCTTACGTTCGGGAGCCGACAGAGAGTATAGTCTACCCCGGGGGGGAGTGGTTCCCGGAAGGAGATCAATACTACAATCATACGACCGGTGTGGAGGAAGAGAGGTGGCCCTGGACCGACTGAACACCGTGCGCAGATCGTGATATTCCTCCGGCACCCCTGTCAAATCACCAGGCTCCTCCTGTGAAGAAGAGACAGAGGAAACAGGAGGGATAGCAGACATTAAACATTTCACATGACAAGAGACGTTCCAGGAGAGGATAGAATTACTAGACCAATTAATGGAAGGATTATGACAAACTAGCCAGGGATGGCCCAAAACAACAGGTGTAAAAGGTGAACGAAAAATTAAAAAAGAAATGGTTTCGCTATGATTACCAGAAACAGTGAGGGTTAACGGTAGCGTCTCACGCTGAATCCTGGGGAGAGGACTACCATCCAGGGCGAACAAGGCCGTGGACTCCCTTAACTGTCTGAGAGGAATGTCATGTTCCCGAGCCCAGGTCTCGTCCATAAAACAGCCCTCCGCCCCAGAGTCTATTAAGGCACTGCAGGAAGCTGACGAACCGGTCCAGCGTAGATGGACCGACAAGGTAGTGCAGGATCTTGAAGGAGAGACAGGAGTAGTAGCGCTCACCAGTAGCCCTCCGCTTACTGATGAGCTCTGGCTTTTACTGGACATGAAGTGACAAAATGACCAGCAGAACCGCAATAGAGACAGAGGCGGTTGGTGATTCTCCGTTCCCTCTCCTTAGTCGAGATGCGGATACCTCCCAGCTGCATAGGCTCAGCACCCGAGCCGGCAGAGGAAGATGGTAGTGATGCGGAGAGGGGGGCAACGGAGAACGCGAGCTCCTTTCCACGAGCTCGGTGACGAAGATCAACCCGTCGCTCAATGCGAATAGCGAGTTCAATCAAGGAATCCACGCTGGAAGGAACCTCCCGGGAGAGAATCTCATCCTTTACCTCTGCGCGGAGACCCTCCAGAAAACGAGCGAGCAAAGCCGGCTCGTTCCAGCCACTGGAGGCAGCAAGAGTGCGAAACTCAATAGAGTAGTCTGTTATGGATCGATTACCCTGACATAGGGAAGACAGGGCCCTGGAAGCCTCCTCCCCAAAAACAGATCGATCAAAAACCCGTATCATCTCCTCCTTAAAGTCCTGATACTGGTTAGTACACTCAGCCCTTGCCTCCCAGATTGCCGTGCCCCACTCACGAGCCCGTCCAGTAAGGAGAGATATGACGTAGGCGACACGAGCAGTGCTCCTGGAGTAAGTGTTGGGCTGGAGAGAAAACACAATATCACACTGGGTGAGGAACGAGCGGCATTCAGTGGGCTCCCCAGAGTAACACGGCGGGTTATTGATTCTGGGCTCCGGAGATTCGAAAGCCCTGGAAGTGGCCGGTGGATCGAGGCGGAGATGGTGAACCTGTTCTGTGAGGTTGGAGACTTGGGTGGCCAGGGTCTCAACGGCATGTCGAGCAGCAGACAATTCCTGCTTGTGTCTGCCTAGCATCGCTCCCTGGATCTCGACGGCTGAGTGGAGAGGATCCGAAGTCGCTGGGTCCATTCTTGGTCGGATTCTTCTGTTACGGTGCGTGAATGAGGACCCAAAAGCGAATTAACGTAAACAGAGCTTCTTTAATAACAAAACAAAACGTAGGCTCAGATGGACCGGCAGGTTCCGACAGGACAGGACAAGGTTGCAGCAAACATGACGATAGTCTGGTTCAGGCATGAACAACACAAACAAGAATCCGACAAAGACAGGAGCAGAAACAGAGAGAGATATAGAGGACTAATCAGAGGGAAAAAGGGAACAGGTGGGAAAAGGGGTGACGAGGTAGTTAGGAGGAGACAAGGCACAGCTGGGGGAAAGAGGGGGAGAAAAGGTAACCTAACAACGACCAGCAGAGGGAGACAGGGTGAAGGGAAAGGACAGAAACAAGACACAACATGACAGTACATGACAGTCAGAAAACAGGTAACATAAACAAAAGACAATCAATGCAGAAGTGGGGAACAGAGCTGGGGAACTGACAAATATAGGGGAGGTAATAACAGGTGATGAGTGAGTCCAAGTGAGTCCAATATCGCTGATGCGCGTGATGAGGGAAGGCAGGTGTGCGTAATGGATGATAGGAGTGTGTGATGCAGGGCAACCTGGCACCCTCAAGTGCCAGGGGGGGAGAGCGGGAGCAGACATGAAGTACCCCCCCTCTAGGGGTGTCACCCGGTGTCCCACCTGGGTGAACCGGCCGAGACATGGGCGCTGGGCAAGCGGTTGGGCAAGCGGTTCCAACGAACAGGCAGGAGCGTGAGAGCCTGGTGAGCCGGCTGAGGCATGAAGCCTGACGATCCGGCAGACGTGACAGCAATAGGTTTAGCTACCTAAGAATCTTCCTGCATGTTTATGGTCCAAGAAAGCTGTAGATCTGCGCACGTGTGCGCCTTCTCACTTCTCAAATTATGGGCTGATTTGAGTCATTCAGACAGAATGTGCATCGTCGTTTCATGTTTTTTACTACCCTTGCTCCGCTTGTTAGATATTCTGCACATTTATGGCTTGGAAGCAAATGTCATCACCATTGACCTAGTTCTCATAGTAGCAGTAAACAGCAGCAAAGTGATATGATTGAGAGAGACGTGATGAGAGTCAACCAGCGTTTTTGTGTCTCAGCTCCTGCTCTCTCTCTTTTTCTTGCCCTCCTGGTTTTGACCCTTGCCTGTCCTGACTCTGAGCCCGCCTGCCTGACCACTCTGCCTGACCCTGAGCCTGCCTGCCGACCTGTACCTTTGCCCCACCTCTGAATTATTGACCTCTGCTTACCCTGACCCTCCCTGCCGTCCGGTACTTTTACCCAAGCTCTGGTTTACTGACCCCTGTCTGCCTTGACCTGTCTATTGCCTGTCCCTGTTGCATTAATAATCCATTGTTAATTCGACGTTGTCTGGATCTGGGTCTTACCTTCATAACTGATAGCTGGAGTGATGCTTCTATGCAAATGTAGTTGATCAGTAGGCTAAAACGAGCTAAATAACTCAATGCATTTGCACACTCCTATTGAATATGCATCAACATGTATTGATCACATCTTTACTAATGGTGCAGAAATATGATTGAACCCTTTGACGGGTACAATCACATCTTTGTGATCATTGTTGTGTGGTCCCTGCAGTGTACGACCACAAATATGTGATTGGAACAGTAGCAACAGAACGCATGACGCAACAAACGCGTCTAAACACCATTGTTGTCTGAACAGCATCTAAATATTTTTTGTACTGATGGAAAATAAAGGTCTTAAACTGTATTCCTCAATTTGACCATTTCTTGTAAAAGATAAATGAGAACTTCATCATCCAAGCATCACATGGAACACATCTACTGCCAAACTCATTCCAAAAACCAGTCTAAATAACAGGTTGCGCTGACAACAAAAAAACTAACATAAGCTAGCGATTTAACAGCTAGACTAGTTTAAAATGTAACGTTACCACATCTTTGGTGAGCACAAGGGACTAATGTTTGGTTGTTTAGAAAATAAATGAGTGTCAGTTAACAGCAGCTAAATTCTTTATGATGGCAGCCATGTTTATTTATGTTTGACAATCAAAAACTCTTTAATCCCAGAATGCCATTCACTATAATGCCGCATTCAAAACAACTGGGAACTCATAAATCTCCGGCTGGGAAAAATAGATTTGAACGGTAGTCCAACTAGGAATTCCCAATCTAGGCCTCTTTCGAGAGCTCCAACTTTCCGACCTGAAGAATACTGATGTCATGATTTGAGCTTCTTGTTTTCAGAGTTCCCCGTTGTTTTGTACGCGGCATGAAATGCAGATTAACAAAGTCCATTGCCTGGAAAATATAAATTTAGCTTGGCCACTTTTCAGCATATTACAAACAGTGGCTGTCACTGCCATTTATGATGAGGGAGCACCATTTTTTTTCTTCATGAGCATGGCCTTATTTCTATTACAGCATGTTGGATGACTGTCATTCATATTCCATTCACCCAGTTCAATGAAACATTGATAGGTTCACATTTTTCCTATACCCATCGTGAGGTTGCTACAACCTAGCCTATGAATTAAAGTTTACAACCTAGGTGCACACAGGTCGAAAGATAAAAATTTGAGATGACAGACAGTGACACACACAGTACCGCCTTGTACACTATTTTCTGCATCTAGCTTATCTAGGGTGTAATCATTAGTCCAACAGTTGCAAACGAGAGTTTCGATTGGACAAATTCAGGTATTTTTATCCACATTTTGTTTGCTTCCATTTAAGAAATGTTTTTCAAAAGAACATGTTGTATTCATTCTAGCCTCTATGCACTCTCCTCCTCTCACCTTTTCCGTTTGTTTGTGGACTTCAATGAACAACAAATCAGCTGTATGTGACCAGTCGACAAAACCTTTCCAAGCCAAACCATGTCATAACCGTTACGCACAGCCTACATCATTGTCCCCATATTAGCTAAAGTAAATAAATCATTAAACCAACTTTTGTATTGCTGATTCAACTTGTTAGCCAGGGTTCGTGAAGAATTTTACGACTATCAGATGAGACTGAATAAGGTGACGATTAACAATTAACTGCAATCGATATAAAAGATTACCAGGTCTTTAAGAGTTTATTCGGAAGACAACAGCTCTATAAACATTCTTCTGTGGTGCCCCAACTTCCTAGTTAATTACATTTACATGATTAGTTTAATCAGGTAATATTAATTACAGAGAATTTATTTAACAAAAATAGCATGTCATATCATTTAATCCATAGTAAAGACACGACACAGTGTATAGTCAGTAAGCAGTTAGATCGGTGGGCCCCGTTGGCAATAAATTAGTACAACCAAAATTAATACAACCAAATTCATTTGTGTGAGGTTTTCAGGTGCATGGAGGAATGTATCGTGGGGGGATATGATGGAGGAAATATTACTATGATGGGGGATTTATCAATAAATGTTGGGCAAACATTTTATTTCAATCGAATCATATTTTCCCTAGCCAACAACCTTTAGCCTAATCTGTAGACTACTGTAGACTAAAGAGCACGATTTGAGTTGATACATTTGTTAGGAATTTTATGAATAATGACTAAACAATATATACATTTGAAATAGAACTATAACTAATTAAACTCTACTCTGTTTTATTATATCTGATTAACAATATTAATTCATAAGGAAGGGATTGTGGAGCATGAAACAGGGGGTAATTAAATAAAATAAATACCATTCCAGCCAGGTTGGATAGGCCTGGAATTGTGGGTTTTTAAGTAAGCAAAAAGGGTCGTTAACCTATGGTTGAACAGACTCAACTTAGCTCTGGGATGTTTAGATAAGGCAGAGAGTGTTTTACTGGGTTTTCCATTATCTGAAACTGTCTTCTAAATGGTGATGGACGAAGACTTCAGAAGTTTAATCTCGATTTAACTGTGTGTCTGGAGTGAGAGAGAGAACCTATGACGTTTATAACCTATGACGTCATATTTTGTATATAAACTGTTGTTTGTGGTTACATGGCAGCGCGCTCCGAGAATAAATACTATTTTATATCTAATTTTGATTAGACTGGTCTCTGTCTATTTTATGCAAATAAGAATCTTACAAATTCTCATAGAATAGACTAAGATAATTCAATTAATGAAAACATATTGGAATTATGAAATTACATTAACAACATTACATCGACTTTGCCTAGGAATATACTGTGTAGTTAGTAATACTTGAAGTTTATACAAATGTAACCACTCTTTGTAAGGAGAGCAATAACTGGACCACCCATGTAACATTCAACCCGTAGATGGTGCAAAAACATAAACCTAGGAAATCCTGTTTAGCTCCATAGTTTACGATAACCCATTATATCTACAACATCGCTTCACTCATGCCGCGGCCTCTGCATACAATATAGCGGTTCATACGCACACACCATTCAATCTGATCGCCCACACAAACTACCTCACTTTTATTGATTACATGACTTTGTCCGCCACGACCAGGTTAAAATCTATCCACCACATTTGATGAGAAATATCTTCCTCACTTGGTGACGAGGCACAAGCATCTGTAGGGTAAATGTCCAGTGGTGATAATACATTGACATTATGATGAAATGTAGCCTCCGCTGTAGCCTAGTTTTTCCAGGGGAGAATAAATTGAACTAATTAAAAAAATGAAGGAAATGTACAGTATTTTTGGATGCTAGCCTTTCACGGCCTTAGCCATGGTCGGCATATGTAATATATGCACGTACCCTGCTCTCACTTTTTGTATGCCACTATTGTATCAAATACACTAGATGTAGCACCTAATAATTATACAACTATCAATAATACTATTGATGCTCACTGCTCCTACTATAGGAAGAAAGTTTAATAAAGCCTCATATGAAGCAGACATTGCGGTATTGATACAATGAGGGGTGTAGAGAATAGCAGCAAAATGCAACACTCAGATTCTTGAACAGCAGCATAGAACTCTGGTACCGCGTGCAAAAAGAGCTCAAGCTGTAAGGGCCGTCATTAATATTTAGAATATTTATAGTGTCCATATCTAGAAAAACCAAAGTTCCAAAGGCTGGGCCTAATATTGTGTATAAGAGATCATAAAATATGTTTTGTAGTGATTCCCATGTTCATGATATGAAGAATATTTGCTAGTCTGTGGTGTGTAATGAGGAGCAATCAGACGCTGCACTTGACACATTTATGACATTGCTAATTCCAGCTACTAATAAGCATGCAACCATTAAGAAAATGACTGTAAAAACTGTTACATTTCTGTGGATTGACGAGGAATTGAAAAATGTTATGGTTGAGAGGGATGAGGCAAAAGGAATGACAAATAAGTCTGGCTGCACAACCGATTGACAAACGTACTGCAAATTGAGAAATCATGTGACTAAACTGAAAAGAAGAAGAAACTACACTATGAAACAAATATAAAGAATGAAAGTGAAACACCTTCAATTCTGTTTTGGGCAAAAAAGCAAACTCAGCTCCAACCCTCATTAACGGCTCATTGGCTCAGATGGCTCATTCATCGCAAAACCCACTCATATTGCCAACTACTTTAAAGATGCTTTCATTGGCAAGATTAACAAGTTTAGGCATGAC